>NC_072397.2:13017166-13335833 GCF_028885625.2 Pongo pygmaeus | reverse complement strand
CTGTGTCCAGAGCTGGATTTGTTCAGCCTCCTGAGTTGTCTGCTTCAGCATCCCCCAGCTAATGTCCAGGGCTGTGTTGTCTTTTGAAGCTGCATTGTCTGGAACTGTGGGCCTTGCAGGGTTAACTCTCAATTCTGATACTGGGTTGGATCCTAGCTACACCATGGTATGGTTTGATGCCTCATGCTGGAATCCAAAGAGGACCTGAGGGAGTGTAAACACAAGCATACCATCTCCCCAGTGTTAATAATTCACTAGGACCACACCATTCATGACTATTTACATCTTTCTGTAAAACTGCAGGTTTTATGCCTTGAGAGGTTTTAGCAAAGTTCTTTTCTATAGCTGACTGAAACTTGACATCTAAATTTTAAACACTGAGAGTAAATAAGGCTTGTGCCAGTAGTGTTGCAGGGTCCTTACCTATATTCCCCTTTTTCTTTTCTTTGTGAATATTTTTAAGGGCGAAGTGTGCGTGTTGTACTATTGCCTGTCCTTCGGGGTTTTATGGGATGCCTGTGGAATGTTGGATATTCCACAGTTTCAAAGTATAAGCTTGACCATTTCAGTCTTAATTTTTGTGGGTCACCCCATAAATGCAAAAGTTAAAAGAAGATGTTTAATGACATATTGAGTAGGCTTTCCAGGCAAAGCATGCACGCTAATTAAATGAGTTTCCCATATCTTTGTTACCCATATCTTAGATTCTCCTCAGGAATGTCTGTAACATCTGTTTGCCACAACTGATTAGGTCACAATCCTCCAGGGTTCACATGTCTAGAAGAAGGGATGTGCCTGTGAGCTGGCAATCTAGGCATTATAGGATAATTTGTTTAGCCAGTCTCTGGGCTTGAAATTGTTTGATAAGTTTCTCCAATTTTGGTGGAAAAATTGATGTGATTGGGTGGCTTGGTCCAGCAGTGATGTCATAACCTGAAGGTCTGCTTGTTCATTGCCATAAGCCAATGGGCCATGCAGTGAGCTATGGGCTCAAATGTGTGCAATAAAAATAGGATGCTTATGTTGGTCTAGCAATTGCTGAAGTCGGAGAAAAAGAGTAAACAGGGCTGGCTCCAGAGTGGACTTAATCAGTGCTGTTTCAAACTTTTGTAATAATGAAGAGAGCATGCAGAGTCACTAACTATATTTATGGGCAGAGTAGAAAAAGTTTCTAAAGCTAAAATCAGAGCCCTAATCACAGCTCTCTGAGTGCTAGTAAACCCAGATTGAGTGATTGGATTCTGGGATCTCCAGGCTGCTGCTTTTCCATGTTTCGCAGACCCATCAGTAAACAGTGTTAAAGGATTATGCATAGAGGAGTAAATTATTTTTATAGGCAATATTAACAGAGTGTGAGATAAGAAATTAAGAAGTTTATCAGTAGAGAAGATGTGCTTTATTTGCCTTGTGTAATCAGAGAAAGCTATTTACAGGTCTATTGACAAAGGTAATACTGCTTCAAATTGCTTTTTATTTAAAGGGATCTTGACATAAGGGTAATAACTTAGTAACTGATTGCAACATTTGCAAACTGAATAGATAACTCTAGTAATTAACTGAATATAGGGAGACAGTATTTTAGTCTCAGTATGTGAGCAAAAAAACCATTGTGGGAAACATAGCCTAGGGGTCACTTGTCCTAGTAACCCTGTAAGGGAGCGTTTGTTGGGAAAGATATACAAATGAATTGAATACCATGGATCAATACGATCTAGCTGCCTCTGAGAGATGGCTTGCTCAATTTCCTCAATTTCTTTTTTTGCTGCAGGAATTAAATATCTGGGAGAATCAAGAGCTGGACTGACCTTTAAGACAGAAAACAGGTTATGTAGTTTATTAGTAGGAATTCCCAAAATGGGATGGAGCCAGGTAATATCACCCAGTAATTTCTGATAATCATTTAAGGTGTATAAGTTGCTAGTACTTAGTTTAACCTTTTGAGGTCTTACTGACCAGGAGGTTGACAGATATCCAAGGTATTTCCAAGGAGAGGACATTGGACACTTGTAGTTTTCCAGGTGCAATGACTAAACTTCTCAGCTGTCTATTCTTTAGGACAGAGGTAAACAAATTTAAAAGTATTGCTCTATTGGGGCTGCTAGTAGAATATCATCCATAGGATGAATAATTTTGCAATCAGGAAATTATTTTCTACTAGGGAGCAAAGCTTGATTTACATGATACTGACACATGGTAGGACTATTTAGCATTCTTTGAGGAAGCACTTTCCAATGAAATCGACAAGCTGACTTTTCATTATTGATAGTCGGTATTGTAAACACAAATTTTTCTCTCTCCTGTTCTGCTGGAGGAATGGTACAGAAGAAATCTTTTAAGTCAATAACAATTATAGGCCAATCTTGAGGAATCGTCATGGGGGAGGGGAGGCCTTTTGAAGGGGTCCCATGGGCTGTAAATTAGCATTAATATCATGTAAGTCATTTGAAAGCCTCTGTTTCCAAGACTTTTTGGGAATGACAAAAATAGGCGAATTCCAGGGGCTGGTAGAATGTTCAAGATGCCCAGCCTTTAACTGCTTCTCAACTAACTCATGAGTTCTCTGTAATTTCTCTCCCGTCAGAGGCTACTGTTCTACCCAGACCGGATGTTGAGAGAGCCAAGTCAGAGGTAGGGAAGGATTAACAAGAGTGGCCATTGTTAGAAAAGGGTCTGAAGAGTGTCCTCCCTCACCATTGGGCTAATAGGTCCCACCTCCAAAGATTAACAGGGTTGGGCATGATCAGAGGTTGTATAACTGCCTTTCTTCCTTCTGAATTGCAGCATGTTTGAGGGCATGCGCTCTGTTTTGCTGTGTGCGCTTCCCAATGCTGACAGTTTTCTGTTTCTGAGTGATCCAAGGCCAGGTTCTTCACCATTTCTGGTGACTAATGATTGAAATGTCCATGCCTGTGTCCAATAAGCCAGTAAAATTCTTATTACCAATTTTTAAGGTAATCATTGGTCTCTGATCAGTGATTAGTTGATTCCAATATGCTCCTGTGCTTCCAAAACTTTCCTTTCCCCTTTCCTTTCCATGGGCATTAGTGATCCAGTATGATAAAATCTTTAACTAAGCTTTAACTTTAACTGATCCAGGGGGAAGAATATACAGACCTTTACATTCCATCATAACCAATATCTCACCTTGGTAATCATTATCAATTGCCCCAGGGAGCACATTAATTCCTTTACTGGGTAGGCTATACTGCCCCAGGATTAATCCTGCTGTTCACGGAGGCAGCCAGCTATAGATTCCGGTCTCAAACTTTTAGGGCCTTCTCCCTCCTTTAGCAGTAATTTGTCAGGGCAGAGTAAATCCAGCCCTGCACCCCCAGTAGTGCTGTAAGAGAGAGGACTGTGGGCTTTCCAGCTGACCAAGGAAAGCTGTTGGCATTACCCCAGTTGGGAGCAGGGCCTGGGGCCCGTGAAGTTTCCTGACTGATTTCCTATAAGATTGCCATTTTTATCACATTTAGACCTGCATTGATTTGCCTGATGTTTCCCTTTACTACATCTGAGACATACAGAAGAGGGTTCTTTCCCTGAGTTAGCTTGGTTTTCACTGTGGGAGCATTGCCTCTTCACATGATCTTTCACTCCACATAGTAAACAATTTTGGTTTCTCTCCTTTTTTTACTTTAGGAGGCCTTAACGCTGCAGCTAATATTCTTCCCTTGTTTGTCTCAGTTCCTACCAGGTGACATGCTTATATCAGCTCCCTGATGGTGCTTGCCTTTCTTTTGATTGCCTGCTTTGCCTGCTGGCAATCCACATTGGCATTTTCAGAAGCCAATTCCAACAATAAGATAGGAGTGGCCTGGGTGTGACTAATGTGCCTCTTAACTGCCTGAGTTAACTGATCCATAAACTCAATAAATGGCTCATGAGGCCCTTATCAAACATTTACAAAAGACCTCTGCTGAACTCTGCTCTTGGGAATTTGGTCCCAAGCTCTGAGAGCACAGAAAGACACTTGAGCATAGGCCTGGGGATCAAAATTTAGTTGTTGTACATCAGCATGACGACACATCCCCTGGAGCTTATCCACTGTTATATTTTGCCAGGCCACCTGATTCTGATTGGCTTATTGTTTGCACAGTTCATTATATTCTGCCTTCCAGAGGAGGTATGGACTACGCTCCAGAGTTGCTTTAGCCAGCATTGACCAGTCCCATTGGGCCATACAGAAGTGGTCTGCTAAGGCCTCAATCATTCCTTTTGTAAATGGTCTATTGGCTCCATTTTCTTTAATGCTTTTTCTTAGTTATTTCTAAGTGTGAAAGGAAATCGGTTCATGTACTTGATTACCATGTCAGTCTTGCATTACCGGACAGGCTAAGAGCTCTCCATGTAATGCTGCTTGTTTAAGAAAATGTCCCATATCTGAAGTATGTTTCTTGCTTTTTTATCTACTTATAGTAAGAAGGGGCTCAGGCAAACCCTCCATTTCCTCTTTGTTATTTTGGCCCAGTGATAGTGGGACTAAGGGAAAAGGAAGTGATAAGGCAGGTGATGTTTCTCCCTCCTTCTCCTTTTTAGACTCTTCTGTGTATGATGGGACTAAAGCCATCCTTAGTAAAGCCCATCGTGTTAAAGCTGATGCTGGGACCTGATGCCCCTGTGCATAATATTAAGATTTCTCCCTACTTGTTCCCAGAGTTCTACATGTAGCTTTCCTTCTTTGGGGAACCATGGATTATATGAGACCACAGTTTATATTAATTTCCTTAACTGAACCTGGGAAACTGAAGCTCTGCTAGCCTTAAGCAACTGTTTTAATACTTTTATATACTGTTTCTGAGGAGCTGATAACTGTTGTCACATAATGAAAACTCAGCTTGAACCAACCTCCCCCAGAGCTTGGTGACATCAAGTGTGGACCAATGACTTACAGATTACTCACTGAGTTGACCATGCAGTTCCTTTCTTCACCTTCTTTTTCTGGAATCCAAGTCTTTGCTATTGCAAACAGTGCTACAATAAACATAAGTGTGCATCTCTCATTATTGTAGAATGATTTATAATCCTTTGGTACATGCCCAGTAACAGGGTTGCCAGGTCAAATGGTATTTCCAGTTCTAGATCTTTGAGGAATCACCACACTGTCTTCCACAATGGTTGAACTAATTTACACTCCTACTGACAGTGTAAAAGCATCCTATTTTTGCACAAGCTCTCCAGGATCTGTTGTTTCCTGACTTTTTAATGATTGCCATTCAAACTGGAGTGATACCAAACTGGTATCTCATTTTGGTTTTAATTTGCATTTCTCTAATGACCAGTGATGAGGAGCATTTTTCATATGTCTGTTGGCTGCATAAATTTATTCTTTTGAGTAGTGTCTGTTCATATCCTTTGCCCATTTTTTGATGGGGTTGTTTGTTTTACCCTTGTAAATTGGTTTAAGTTATTTGTAGATTCTGGATACTAGCCCTTTGTCAGATGGATAGATTGCAAAAATTTTCTTGCATTCTATAAGTTGGCTCTTCACTCTGATGATAGTTTCCTTGGCTGTGTAGTAGCTCTGTAGTTTAATTAGATCCCATTTGCCAACTTTGTCTTCTGTTGCCATTCCTTTTGGTGTTTTGGACATGAATTCTTTGCCCATGCCTATGTCCTGAATAGTATTGGCCAGGTTTTCTTCTAGGATTTTAATGGTCCTAGGTCTTACATGTAAGTCTTTGATCCATCTTGGGTTGATTTTTGTAAATGGTTTAAGGAAGGTGTCCAGTTTCAGCTTTCTGCATATGGCTAGCCAGTTTTCCCAACACCATTTTTGTACTTCTTAAGAGTATACTTAAAAATTCCCTGTCATGATCAAAATTTATTTCTTTTAGAAAAAGCAAGCTAGTAACATTTTAGATATAATACACACCGAGCAGTTTTCTTTTTTCACAGGAATTGGCTTTATTCAAAATTTCCACTAGTTTTAATATTGATCAAAGTAAACAAATTATACTTAAAAAAAAAAGTTTTCCTACAATTCCAGAGTAGTATTTGCTAAACAAATTCTCCCTTAAAACAATTTGCATTGGCTAAACTTAATTTTGTCTAAATTAAAGGCTATAAAAACCTTGGAAGAAAATATTTAGTACAATGTAATTAAGGGAATTAGTATCACATTTTCAGTTACCCAACAATTATTACATTTTTGCAAACATGAAAGAAAAAGATAACAACTATGAATCTTATTATATCATTACAGTCTGTGATTTTTCTTCCTTTTTTTCATTTATTTGTATTCATCATGGGCTTAGCTCTGTCTCTGCATTTCTCAGTATAGCTCTGTATATGGTTCTGTAATTATATATTCATTTTACCTTTGAAAATGTGAACAGCATATCATGATATATTTTTTATTAATATAACTATCTCAGAATACATGTATTTGGTTAACAACTAGGTAATGTTGAACAGTATTTATTTCCAAACATGTCTAATTTATAATGGGAATAGGATAAGAAAAGATGCTTTCTTTGGGTTTGACAACATTATGGCTCTGATGGTTACTCATAGAAGACAGATTTTATCTTAGAAGTGGGTATTTGCTAACTAGGGTTGAAAGCATTATGGTGGTAGTACACTCCCAGGTTACCACTTGAGATGCAAAGCTGCAGAGCAGCTTTGATTGTGGTTTTACCAAGCCAGATTCCTGCTGCCTTCGCAGCAAAGTCTGTTTTCTTTTGTTTGTAGTCAGAGGGGAAGTGATGCTTGATTTTCTACTTTCCTCTGAACTTTAAAGCTTAATTTTGCTCCAGGAAAGAGGAGAATTTCTTGAACCTGAAGTGTTTCACTTAGCTTTATGAAAGTGGGAAAAATAAAATAAAATAAAATAAAAACAATCCTTGCTGGTTTCTTGTTCATACTCCTTGTCTTAGCTATTGGATTGCAAATTCTTTTTTTAAATTTCTTGATGACCTCTGAATCAAACCAACAATGTAAGCAATGTTCCCAAACCTGGAAACTAAGAAAGGAAAGGACTTGCACAAAAGAAAGTAAGACAAAAAGAGAAAGTATGAAGGTTGTGAGGTTACCATGAAATCAGTTCTCAGTTCCTTTGCCTGATAGTCAAGTCCCTTCTGCAGTTGGTTGGAGTTTTATTCTCCTTTCAGGACTCAGCTCATGTCACACTTTCTCTCTATTCTTCTGCGCCTTTTCCTTACATTACTTTGTTTTCTCTGGCATGAAGAAAATAATGCAGAGGAAAATAAAATATTGAGTGGATTTTGCAATAAAATCTTTTAATTGCAGAATAGTATAGAAAATATGGATGCTAGGATAAAAATTGTGCATGCAAGCTTACTGAGAAATCTGAATGAATGTCAGTTTAAGGAGAGTTTAGACTTTAAAGTGTCATTAAAATTATGCTTTCATATCATGCTTGTGTTTGACATAAAAATTGGTAATATTTTTTATATCAGATATGGTAGTTTTCATATATTGTGCATCAACCTATCAATCTCCAAGTTCCAAGTGTGCAGTTCATGCTCAACAAAGTGTTGAACAGAATGAAGAATCAGTAACATTAACTGTACTCTTTAGAAAATTGGCATACTAAAGTTCATACTAAAATATGAATGCATTCTATTTACTCAAATAATTAATTTCAAATAATGCCATTCATCTTAGATACAACACTTAATTAGTTCAGTAATAAAATTATTGGTGATAGCATATTATTTTACTACATATATGCCTTAGAATGTATACATAGTTTCTGTCCAAGTTTATCCTTATGAAAATATAGTAGTAAAAGCATTATGTGCAGTTTTCTTTTTATGAGGTTCCAAAGAAAAGACATATTAATAGTACACATTATAAACATTAGCTGACTGAATTTTTTAAAGATTAAAATTAAAATAAAGAAGCACCAAGACAAGTATTAAAATTTTATAAACAATTATTACTTATGCTTCATTAGTCAGCAACAATATTGATAAGTTAACAGGCAGCATTTATACCTGGTCAGGGGTGTTTGAGTACTCACTGGATTTGTTAATGTGAAACAATGCCCAAAAAACCTCAAGAAAATGTACACATTTTAAAAGATATATAAAAGGTTACCTACTGTAACCTACTTAGAGATTATTTGAAATTTCTACTTGGATGTGCCCTTTCATCCCTATAAGAATGTAGGGCAGGTGAAGTTCTCCTGGGATGTTGTGGGAAGAGCCTTTTGTGCAGACTGGTTCATGTTTTCAGATTTTTTAGTTTCTTAGGTCGCTCATATGTCTTAGTCGTTATGTTTTCTCTGTAGTGGTTGGCCTGGGGCAGATGCTCCCAACCTTTCTGGCAACAGGGACTGGTTTCATGCAACACAATTTTTCCACAGATAATGGGTGGAGAGGTGATGGTTTTGGGATGATTCAATCACATAACATTTATTGTGTACTGTTATTTCTATTATTCCAACATTGCAATATATAATTAAATAATTATATAACCACCATAATGTAGAATCAGTAGGAGGCCTGAACTTGTTTTCCATCCCAGTGTGATGGCAGACAGTGACAGATCATTAGGCATTAGATAATCATAAGGAGTGGACAACTTAGATCCCTCAAGTGGGCAGTTCACCAGGAGGTACAAGAATCTAATGCCACTTCTGATCTGACAAGAGGTGGAGCTAAGGCAGTAATGCAAGCAATGAGGAGTGCCTGTAAATACAGATGAAGCTTTGCTGGCCTGCTGGCCACTCACCTCTTGCTTTGCAACCAGTTCCTAACAGGCCTTGCACTGGTACCCTGGTCTGGGGTACCTGAATGAGTGTTTAGAATCATCAAAGCCTTTGAAGTGGTTAGCATATCTAGAACAAACAATGTGTCCAGGTAAGAAGGGCCTACTTATGGGGAGTGATTAGTCACTGCTGTAGAGTCAGTCTATTAAGGCTGATTGACGTATCTTACAGTTTTTATCAAGACAATCCTTGGTGAATAAATATGCAATAAATAAATAAATAAATGTGTATATATTCAAAATTAGTGTTTTCCTAATGTTTCAGCTGGATTTCTTTTCATTTGGTCATATCATTTCTTCATGGAGTAGTCATAAGAATACTTAATTGAATGCCTCAGTTGAATCTTGGAGGAAAAATGCATCACTGTTTATATAGCAAAAATAACTGAAGTAAATTGTTTGTTTAGTGTCTCCTGGCTCTGCTAAAGTCACCAGAATAATTGCAGCTTAAAAGTTTATCACAGATAGTACATATTTGAATCTATGCAGATTTATTAACTATGAAAATGACTGCCATATTAATAACAACAGTAATATAAAACAGTTTATGGGCACTCACTGGAAATCAAAGGTCAAAGGTAGACTCAGAGACTAAGTCATTTAGAAAAGAAAATAAATTCATTTGCAGAAAATTATTAATTGGAGTACAGGTTTTAACAACTTGCTCTAAAATTAAAAAAATTAAAAATGACTAGATAATTTATCAAATTTGTAATGTACATGATGGACAATTAATAACTTCTTTGAATTATTGTCAAATTAGATGATATTCTCCCATTTCTATATATCAACATTTCAAAGGCCAAGATAAAGATTGTTTTTTTTTGTTAGGGAGTCAGTAACTTACAGAAAAGCTCAAGGTTTGATTTAATTTTTGGGCTAGAACTAGACAGAATGAGTCTGTTTTAGTTGTTGTTGTTGTTGTTGTTGTTGTCACTGTGGTTTACCTTAGGGAAAATGAAGCACTTAAAAATGTTTTCTTTGGGTGGAATATGATGTGAACCTTTATTCCTTTAATGGAGCAGGGTAAGGTGATACAGTATTTGCTTATAGACATTGTATTAGGCACTGTATTCACTTATCTCTAATAACAAGCCCATGATGATCACAGGGAATTATTTACTCATTGAATTTTACAGTTACACTAGAGGTGGAGTTAAACCTGCATTAGCAATACATTAGGCTTAGTAAATAATTTGGTGAGCCCCTTGAGAATGATCTAATATATGAGCACCTAATTATACCAAATGTATGTATGGTCAATATTATTTTCTTTTAGAGACTCATGATGAGATTACAGAGAAATTAGAAACTAGCTAAACATATAGAACCAAAGTTTTCATTCCCTAGTTCAAACTCACTAGTAAATTTTGCTTTAAGATGCAGAAATAATTTCTTGTTTTTGAAGAATCTCTTTATCTCTTTCTCTTTCTCTCTGTTTCTCTCCTTCTGTTTCCCTCTCTGTTTCTTTGTTTCCCTCTCTCTATTTCTCTATTTGCTTCTCTCTGTATGTTTCTTTCTCTGTTTCTCTCTCTCTGTGTTTCTCTCTGTGTGTTCCTCTCTCTCTTCCTCTCTCTCTGTCTCTCTCTCTCTCTCTCATGCTTCATATTATATGCTAGCAAAAGGTTGAGACAAGGATAGATGTTCTCTAAAGACAGATATTGCCTGTTTGAAAAGCTAAGGACAGGCCAACCAAGAAATAAAGAAACTAACACTGATTTTTTTTTAAAAGCCATACATAGTGTTAGTGATGAGGACATCTTGTTTTTGTTATTACTGCTGTTTCATTCAAGAAACTAAAAACTAAGACAAGATTTATTCCCATGTATACAGTTAAGAGCAGCTCAGCCACACTAAAGGGATGTCTCACTGATTTGAGTGAAAAATGCAGGACCCCATTTACATGGTAATATAGTATTTTAAAATAAAAAAGCTGAAGTTTTAAGCATTCCAATTCACAATGTGAATTGTGTCTTTTTTTATATAAAATGAGAAAATGTAAGTAAGACATTTCTGTTTTAATTGTTATTGCTATTGAGGTTATCATCCCTGTTCTTGTTAATGTCACTTACTTTTAATTTTCTGTATTAATTGTTTTTGCTACTGAGGTTACCATCACTGTTCTAGTTAATATTACTTACTTTTAATTTTCTTGTATAGGCCTTAGTCTAACACTTTCTGTACCAAATGCTTGTTTGGCAAAACAATTTTTCTTTTAGGTACAGAGTATAAATGTTAGTGTCTTAATAATGCTGAATAATTACCCATACCAAAACTTGGTGGCATTTTATAGTAAACATGTGTTTTTGCCTTTGTAACTGCAGAAAAAGAGGGATTTTTTACTCTTCTAAGCTTAGCTGGAATTGGTTTTGTTGCAGTCGATTCTAATGTGTTCTCTTTAAACCTATAGCTAAGTTATTTTCTTCTTGTAAAGAAAGGCAGGAAGGCAAGTGGGTAAGTTCAATTGCCAAACACATTTCAAGACCGTCCTTGTTTTTCATGTCTGCGCATCCCATTGGCCCCTAACAGGAAGAAAGGAACAAGAAAGCACAATTCTGCCATGGAAAGTATGAATATGTGCTAAGCAACAGGACTATTAATTTTAAATAATAAGCTGTTAGGTGGTTTTTATTCTGTGAAAAATTAGTTTGCAAGTGACTTGCACATGTTACCTTCCTACTAGAAATCCATACCCAGAAAGCTTTATCCCTTGCTCTTGATTTTAGAGGTGTTCAGTTGTCAGATTTTTTTTCTCACTTCCACTGGCTGTATTCCTCCACTCTTCTAACCATCCTCCTATTCATTTTAGAGTCAAGGTGCATTATGTCTTGCCTGTCAGAGTTTATTAATCTTGGATCCTGAAATTATAAAGATTGTTATGTATCTTTCCAATTCTTGTGGCATTACTATTATGGTAAAATGTATACTTTTTTGAAAATAACTAAGTTGCTTTTCTAGTTCTTTTAATTGTGATGTTAGGGTGTCAATTTTGGATCTTGTGGGCATTTAGTGCTGTAAATTTCCCTCTACACACTACTTTGAATGTGTCCCAGATATTCTGGTATGTTGTGTCTTCGTTCTCACTGGTTTCAAAGAACATCTTTATTTCTGCCTTCATTTCGTTATGTACCCAGTAGTCACTCAGGAGCAGGTTGTTCAAAAATCCTCGATAAAATACTGGCAAACCGAATCCAGCAGCACATCAAAAAGCTTATCCACCATGATCAAGTGGGCTTCATCCCTGGGATGCAAGGCTGGTTCAACATACACAAATCAATAAATGTAATCTAGCATATAAACAGAACCAAAGACAAAAAACACATGATTATCTCAATAGATGCAGAAAAGGCCTTTGACAAAATTCAACAATGCTTCATGCTAAAAACTTTCAATAAATTAGGTATTGATGGGACGTATCTCAAAATAATAAGAGCTATCCATGACAAACCCACAGCCAATTTCATACTGAATGAGCAAAAACTGGAAGCATTCCCTTTGAAACTGGCACAAGACAGGGATGCCCTCTCTCACCACTCCTATTCAACATAGTGTTGGAAGTTCTGGCCAGGGCAATTAGGCAGGAGAAGGAAATAACGGGTATTCAATTAGGAAAAGAGGAAGTCAAATTGTCCCTGTTTGCAGATGACATGATTGTATATCTAGAAAACCCCATTGTCTCGGCCCAAAATCTCCTTAAGATGGTAAGCAACTTCAGCAAAGTCTCAGGATACAATATCAATGTACAAAAATCACAGCATTCTTACACACCAATAACAGACAAACAGAGAGCCAAATCATGAGTGAACTCCCATTCACAATTGCTTCAAAGAGAATGAAATACCTAGGAATCCAACCTACAGGGGACGTGAAGGACCTCTTCAAAGAGAACTACAAACCACTGCTCAATGAAATAAAAGAGGATATAAACAAATGGAAGAATATTCCATGCTCATGGGTAGGAAGAATCAATATCGTGAAAATAGCCATACTGCCCAAGGTAATTTATAGATTCAATGCCATCCCCATCAAGCTACCAATGACTTTCTTCACAGAATTGGAAAAAACTACTTTAAAGTTCATATGGAACCAAAAAAAGAGCCTGCATCGCCAATTCAATCCTAAGCCAAAAGAACAAAACTGGAGGCATCACGCTACCTGACTTCAAACTATACTACAAGGCTACAGTCACCAAAACAGCATGGTACTGATACCAAAACAGAGATATAGATCAATGGAACAGAACAGAGCCCTCAGAAATAATGCTGCATATCTGCAACTATCTGATGTTTGACAAACCTGCGAAAAACAAGCAATGGGGAAAGGATTCCCTATTTAATAAATGGTGCTGGGAAAACTGGCTAGCCATATGTAGAATGCTGAAAATGGATCCCTTCCTTACACCTTATACAAAAATCAATTCAAGATGGATTAAAGACTTAAATGTTAGACGTAAAACCATAAAAACCCTAGAAGAAAACCTAGGCATTACCATTCAGGACATAGGCATGGGCAAGGACTTCATGTCTAAAACACCAAAAACAATGGCAACAAAAGCCAAAATTGACAATTGGGATCTAATTAAACTAAAGAGCTGCTGCACAGCAAAAGAAACTACCATCAGAGTGAACAGGCAACCTACAAAATGGGAGAAAATTTTCACAACCTACTCATCTGACAAAGGGCTAATATCCAGAATCTACAATGAACTCAAACAAATTTACAAGAAAAAAATAAACAACCCCATCAAAAAGTGGGTGAAGGATATGAACAGACACTTCTCAAAAGAAGACATTTATGCAGCCAAAAGACACATGAAAAAATGCTCATCATCACTGGCCATCAGAGAAATGCAAATCAAAACCACAATGAGATAACATCTCACACCAGTTAGAATGGCATTCATTAAAAAGTCAGGAAACAACAGGTTCTGGAGAGGATGTGGAGAAATAGGAACACTTTTACACTGTTGGTGGAACTGTAAACTAGTTCAACCATTGTGGAAGTCAGTGTGGCGATTCCTCAGGGATCTAGAACTAGAAATACCATTTGACCCAGCCATCCCAATACTGGGTATATACCCAAAGGACTATAAATCATGATGCTATAAAGACACATGCACACATATGTTTATTGTGGCACTACTCACAATAGCAAAGACTTGGAACCATCCCAAATGTCCAACAACGATAGACTGGAATAAGGAAATGTGGCACATATACACCATGGAATACTATGCAGCCATAAAAAAATGATGAGTTCATGTCCTTTGTAGGGACATGGATGAAACTGGAAACCATCATTCTCAGCAAACTATCAAAAGGACAAAAAAACCAAACACCGCATGTTCTCACTCATAGGTGGGAATTGAACAAGGAGAGCCCATGGACACAGGAAGGGGAACATCATCCTCTGGGGACTGTTGTTAGGTGGGGGGAAGGGGGACGGATAGCATTAGGAGATATACCTAATGCTAAATGAGGAGTTAATGGGTGCAGTACACCAGCATGGCACATGTATACATATGTAACAAAACTGCACATTGTGCACATGTACCCTAAAACTTAAAGTAAAATAATAATAATAAAAGAAAAGAAAAGAAAAGAAAAAGAAAAAAATTAAATAACTAATTTGAAATAATTTTGTAACATAATCTATTTTACAATATGAAATGTCCTCTCTCAAACACACACACACACTTAAATATTCTCCACAGCAAATTTATTATAATTCAAATAAACATGAAATATTAAATATTTAAATATTAAATTAAATTTAATATAATACAAATATGTATATATTAGATAATGAAGATATTATTTTTTGTTAAATACAAGGTAAATTGATGTGTTGTTTTTTTCTTTTTGTCACAAAATTGCCAAACACATGTGCCAAAGTATTAATAGACAGTGTCATACATATGAGATTCCGTCTGACAAATTTTGACATTAATTCATATTTTGATCCAAAAATTTCATCCTATTTTAATAAAGATACATATTTGAACTTTATTTGTTCTGCACCTTTTTAAGGCTCCTTTTAATAATGACCTTAAAAACTAAACTTTTATATATAATATTATGGCTGGTATAGTTTCATTTTTATAAATAGATGTCCTGTCCTTTAAATGATGATGTATGATACATAGGCGAAAGGATATCCTGGAGCTTTTATATTTTATTATATATATATTTTTGAGACAGAGTCTCACTAGGTCACCCAGGCAGGAGTGCAGTGGCATGATCCCACCTCATTGCAATCTCCAACTTTGGGTTCAAGCGATTTTTCTGTCTCAGGCTCCTGAGCAGCTGGACCAAAGGCATTCACCCCATGCCTGGCTAATTTTTGTATTTGTAGTAGAGATGGGGTTTTACCATATTACCCAGGCTCGTCTTGAACTCCTGACCTCAAGTGATCCACCCAACTCAGCTTCACAAAGTTCTAGGAATTCAGACGTGAGCCATCACACCTGGTGTTTTGCTAATTTTATGTCAATCTCATGCATAGTTGCTTGTAGTGAAAGAGTCAGGAATTAATCAACACATCATAGATATACACAACTAAATTTCCGAGAGGAATATATTGCCCAGATCAAGTAAGTTTCCATGGAAAATTATTAAGAAAGACCTCATTGAAGAGGATTGCAGAAAGTGAACTATGCTTAGAGGGATTCTTATCATAATGTGATACTAAGACAGTGAATAAGATTATATGATTAATGTTTTTGTTGCGGTTGCAGGTCAGCATTGATTGCTTATACCACGTACAGTGCCCCACTCAAACTGAAATGGCAGTGAGGCAGTCAGGATTTGAAAGAAGGCCCAGCAAGAACAATCAGGGCACAAGGACAGAATCTTGGATTTGCCTATGGTACTTTATGATCTTTCACAAGGTAACTGCGAAATGATGAATGTAGACAGCATATCTTCTATCATAAATTAGACATTTCAACCAACATTATTACCTTAAATATATCTTCTTACTCTAAATAGTTAAATCCACTGTATTCAAGATTTAAAGTTGAATCCAAAGACTGTTTAATGTTACAAAGAAATATGAAGTTACCTTAAGTTAAAATTGTTTAGTGAATATTGAAATAACAATGGCCATCAACTGTGGCTCACACCTATAATCTCAGCACTTTCGGAGGCCGAGAAGGGTGGATCACCACGTCAGGCGATCGAGGCCATGGCTATGGTGAAATGCCATCTCTACTAAAAATACAAAAAAAGCCGGGTGTGGTGGCAGACGCCTGTAGTCCCAGCTACTTGGGAGGCTGGGACAGAGAATGGCGTGAACCTGGGAGGCAGAGCTTGCAGTGAGCCAAGATCATGCCACTGCACTGTAGCCTGAGCACAGAGCATGAGACTCTGTTTCAAAAAAAAAGGAAAGAAAAAACAAATAACTATAAACACCTCCCAAAATTATTCTTTATGTTGACATAAATAATGTTATTTCAGAAGTATATTTTAATATGTGCTTCAATAATGATCTCTCTCTCCATTAGAAGCCTCTAGGAGAGAAGGAATCATTGAGTTTCAATCACACAAATATTACCAGAGATGGACTTACATTTGCTTTGAAAAGTGTGCTCTTTTACAGTTTTCATTGGAGGAAATGAATATCTGACAGTAGAGAACAAATTTTATAATTCCTAAATACCTGACTAGTAGTGTCACTTTTATATATATTTATTTTCATTCATCAGGAATTAATTGTACTTACCAACTTACCAACTCAGTGAAGTTAAAATCACACTATACCTAAAAATACAAACACTATCCTAGTGAAGTTGAACATGCTATCATGCTGAGGTTGGGTTGCCATCTTCTCCTCTGAAACCACAAAGATATTCTGCGTGTTATTTCCTTCAACATATGCACTTGCTAGTTTCTGTTACCATTGTTAAAAATAGACTCTTCTGATGATTTTTTAAAATACTTTCCATTCTAGAAAGCTTATTAGTTTTACTTTACACAACCATTCAGCACATATTGCTACTAAATAGATGATTTGTTACCAAATAATGGAATCTGTAATTTGTAGGAAGAATGGAAACCTAGGCTCCAGGAATCCCAAAGTAGAAATACTCCTAGGAGTTATACTAATTTGGAGCTCTGCCATAGTTTATTAGTGATGAAGAGATCCATAAAACTTTGTGGGAGGTACTGCATCTGTGACATTGTGTCTAGCAAGGATAAGGGATACTCAAGATACATACTAGTTTCACTTATTTCACATTTATACCCATGAATCAGTGACACAACTCTTCAAAATGTTGTGGATCAGCTACTCGCAAGGCAGGGAGAATAAGATGTGACTATATACTGTGTTCCAGACATTAAGGATTTAATCCTCAAACTCACCCAGATGAATACAGTTTTAATAATGGCTACGCATTTCTGGGTAAAATAAAATGCATTGTAAACCTTAACTTTTTCATTAAAATGTAAGTATAGTATTAACCATCATTGTTCATGTTATCTTTTAACCTCATTGCAATGAAGAGAATAGTGGATGATATGCAGACCATCACTCTCCTGCCTCTTGAGTAAAATTATAAAGGATGATTTATTGCGCGTTCTTGGAGAAGCAAATTCATTTGCACAACTTTTCTAGGTTTCTCATTATCAAGTGATTACTTCTTATAAAGAAATAGAAGACAGTTCTGCCAAACTAAAACATGATGTATCAATTGGTCTCAAATTTCTGTCTTCTCTTTTAACTGAGGCCTTATTTGAGAATATTCAAGGTATGCATTTTCTGTTTTTGTACTGTTTTGTTTGGTTTTAAGTAGGCACCATGGAGCCAGAAAAAGGTGCCCTGCTGCTCAGTTAAAGTTAACAGAGGCTTTCCTGGTCTTACAGTAGATCCAGGGGGCAGATTGGCCAGGAAAGCAGGACTATGGTGACGAACCATTAGTGTTCCCCTTGGAGTGCATTAATAACAGCAGAGGCATTAGAGGGATTCCCTCTAGAGTCATCGGCTTTGATTTTTTAAGCCGTTTTTCCCCCTGTTGACATATAGACAGACACAAAGCTAGGGAAGCAATAATTCTACTCTAGTTACTGTAGGTTCTGGTGTAAAATCACCAGTCTCAAAAGCCACATGTAAATACAGGACCCATCTGACTAAACAGTGTTCCTCTTGGAAAATATGCTGTATTATCAAAAGGAGACATTTTGTGAACTGATACTAGAGTTTAAACTCAGGTTACCGGTTCTTCCGAAGTTCTTATAATTATAGATTGAGGTAATGATGGTTTGTTTTATTCCAACTCATTGAAGGTTCAGTTATATTCCATTCTACCACTCCAAAAAATGTATTCTAAAAACTGAAACAAAGTGACAGTGTTCTTTTGGAAAAGTCCATCCCCACATCTCTGCCCATCCCCACACAAAGATTTATTTTGACAAAAAGTTTTAGTGGTACCTCACTGATGGCAATCAATGTATTGAGTTGTTATTTTGTAAAGATTTATGAAATTCTGATTAGCTCCATCACTGCAGTTAGAAAACCAGTCCCATCTACATTATTGAAAAAGAAAGTTCTTCCTAGAAAGGGGAGGTGGCTGGCAAAGTCCAATTGGAAAGGCATTCAGAATACAAGAAGGTGAATTAGCGAAGTGGAAAGAGATGTTGAATGAAAATGTATGCTTTTTTTAATGACAAACTGGGTGTAAATCATAGTTTATGTATAATTCTAAAGACAGACGATTGATGGCCCTACATCAACCTTAGTGCCAGTATAAAACAAAAGGAGACACGTGCCACTGGGGTCTTTCCTAAAATACAAAGTTTCAAAAAAAATAATAAACATAGAACTAATAAACTGAGGGGCTGAGAGTGAATAAGGGTCTGACGGTCAATAAGACTATCTGGAAGTCACTGAAGAAATAAAGCCATAAACTGAAAAAATGAACCATGTTTAAAGAGCTGAAGGAACATGATCGGGTCATGCCATGCACTGTAAGTTGGGTTTGACTGGTTCAGTTGAAGCCAGAACCTACAAATAATATATGGATAACATTGATCCACTTCCATTTACACTTCCTGCATAGCACACATTTTGGCTTTCTTATTTAATGAAATAATACAGTAACGGAGTTCATGCTGATGACAAGCTGTATAACCTTTAGATTTTTGCAGCCCCCTCTTTCCTTTCTTCCTTCCTTCTTTCCCTCCTTCCTTCCTTCCTTTCTTCTTTCCTCATTTTAAATTAGAAATCCAATTTAACCATGTCTTGCACTTTTTTTGCCCTGACATACAGGCTTTAAAATGTTACTGATTGGACCGTAATGTCAGGTGGCCAATGAAAAGCGGTAAATAATTCAATCTGATTTAGTTTGTCTTTGATCTGAAACTTAAGACCATGAAGTGGTATCATCTCCAGCACCCTGAGTAGTAGTAGTTCCACCACAGAAATAGGTGATAATTCATTTATTTAACCACGCAGTTTTGAAATCTTCAAGAACTTAGTTGAAATAAAGACATTGTAGTCTACCAATAAAATGAGCTAAGGCTAAGATCAAGCAGAGGTAAGGCACTAAAAATTTTGAATTGGTAAAGCTGATGTTGTGTTACTAATTTTTTCTGAGAAAATAACATGGAGCAAGATTTGAGGCCATCAAAAAACAAACAAAAAATGTACTTAATTGAATTTAAAAGAAGTTAGATTACCTTAAATTTATTTAAAGATATTTTAAAATCTATGATTTCACAAAATTGAATGTTTTATAATAAAATAAACTTGTTTTGAGTTTTAAAGTCATGCAAGCATACCTACACAAGTTCTACCTATTCACATAGTGGCAAAATAATAAAAAGGAACATACAACTCAATTTTTTCTAGACACACACAGGCATTCTAAATGACATAGAGGGTTAATTCTATGTAGATTTCATAAAATATTTCAGTCTTGTGTCTTGTTCTTCTCTTTAAAAATAAAGAATAAATACAGGCAGAATAAAACCTAACCAAAATGAAATAAACTTTTTTTTTAACGGAAGTAGAGATTAAGTCTGGATGATGTCATTGAGAAATCCATGAGGGCTAAACTTAAATGAATATACATAAGATGCTAAGAGATATGTCTTAAAGGAGTATTTGCAAAGTAAGCACAGTGTTTTCACTTACTTTACATGTGATAAATTGGGCCGGGAGTGCAAGGAGAGCCACTGTTTGTCCCTGCACTGATCCTCAGCCACAGCCTATGACAGTGATAATGAAAATTTAGATAATACGTCTGATATAGAACATTCAGACTGAGTGCAAGGTAATACATATCTGCAGACATCAGGCAGAGTGCAAAGGTTCCACATTTGCTGCAACTTTTTTTTTTTTTTAAAGATTTTAAATGCTGGGAGAAGTAAGCTATACCATTACAGATCTGATACATCTGGAGAGGGAAACTCATTATCCGCCACAAGTCTTGACGGCTGGAACTTCACTGCTAGCTCATGCAAACATTCCCCTGTGGTGACTACGGTTACCAATACTGTACTGTATACTTCAAAAACTTCCTCAGAGACTAGAGCTTTATTGTTCTCCCCCAAAACAAACAAACAAACAAAAAACACCCTAAACAGATACCAAACACAATGCAATTATCTTAAAGGGTACTAGAAATAATGACAAATTTCCTATAAATGAATGGCATTTACACTAGCAAGAAGTTTCTAAAAGCAACAATTTAAATAAAGAAGCAGGGTTTTTTCAAGTCATGATCTAAAATAATATATTTTTTTAAAAAACTATCATTAAAGTGTGAGTGTGAAATAAAGATACTTTATGATACACAAAACTTGAATGTATGTATTACAGGCAGTTTGTCTGCTGAAATAATTTCTTAAGGTTAAGCTTCAGGAAAGAGGAAATTTCACACAAAAGGGAAAATTCAAGAAGCAAGGTGAGTAAAGAAATTAATAAAGAAGAACATATCCCTAAGCTAGCAATAACATTGTAAACAATAACACTAACAATGAGTATTTAAGCATATAGGTAAGGCACACGTAAAATTCTAAACAATATGATTAGAATTTAATTACAATTGATAGAGTTTATGGGAACAAACAAAATTATGAGCCATATAAAAACAAACATTTAAAAAACAACAATTTTCAAGGAAAAGTACTAAATTTTATTGAAGAGCATAATAAATGAATGCCAAAATACACATAAAAAGGCAAAATGGACTAAACACATTTGTTAAACACATATAAAAATTAATCTTTATGTTACAGTATACACAAGAGTAAATGGATAATGATTTTAAAACTACATGTAAAAACCAAAACCACCACATTACCAGAAGAAAATATTAGAGAATAATTTATAATATCAGAAAAATACTGTTAATAAGGTTTAAAAGTCTCTAATAAAAAATTAAAATTTTAGCCGGATGTGAAGGTTCACACCTGTAATCCCAGGACTTTGGGAGGCCAAGGTGGGCAGATCACGAGATCAAGAGATTGAGACCACCCTGACCAACATGGTGAAACCCATCTCTACTGGTTAGTAGGGATTATTTTAATTATATTCTATTTCATCCTCCGAACATGTTTCCCCCGACAGTATTCTACTATTCAGAAATTCACAGCACTATATACCTTGTGTTTGCAGCTAGAAATGTAGAGGATGATCCTCAAGGCAGCCTCTTCTCTTCACATCCAACACTTCATAGGTTGTGTGTCCTCTCCGAAAATTATGCAGTCTTAGTAAATAAAGACTGGCCGCTAAACAACCTTCAATCATCCACTTTTTTTTTTTTTTTTTTTTTTTTCGCAATTCTCATCAGTTTCTTACTGAACAGCCGGAGCTCTGCAAAGTCAATGTTGGAGTAAGTACAATTCTCTGCCAGTGTTACTATTTTTTTATCACAATACAAATGTTCCTTAAAAATGCCCACATGAAGCTATACTAAGTAACAAAGTTAAATGATGTCTTTGTTTTACAGAAAAGTACAAGGCAAACAGAATCAATTGTTATTATACGATCTTTATAACTATACGCACAGGTACTAAATATTTTAGACCCCACTTCATACATCTGAAATTTGGGCCTCAAAATATTTACCATATATTAAAGTCTAATGTCAGATTACAGAGCTACCTCTTTCCACAGTATTTTGCTATCTCACTTTAAGAACCAGCTGGGGAATCATTAAGAATATAAAATATCCTTTTCTTGAACATCTCCCAGGTGAGCCAAAAATCTAAATTTTCTGTGGAGATGTTGTCATGTGCAATTTCACGAAAACTTTTACAACTTTAACCACACTATGCTTCAGTGTCATACCTGTTTATCCAATACCTGCACACCTGCTTTAACACAGAAAAATTTGGAAGTTAATACAAGTTTTAACTGTTATCATCATCGGCGCTGACATCTGAAGACACTTTCCAATCTTCCATGAATATGTGAAATTCAAAATGTCAGTACAGTCTCCAGGATGTCAAGTAATCTTAGTAGCAGTGGATCATTTACAGAAGGTAATTTTGCCACAGTGGTCAACTATTTTTGTTAAATACTGCTATTTTATAGCTATCCATAGCATTAACTGACATACAGTGTATAGCTAGAACCATGTTCCTAGAGAAAGTGTTCAGAAATAGATTTCTTATTTTTGCTAAATTGCAAACTAACATGTTAATTACTTCTGTGAAGTGCTAGATAGATGGTGTAGTATTTACTAAGAATGAGAAAGAAGATAGGGGCATATGACTTGAGAAGTAGGGAGTGAGGAAAAGATAAGGTATTTATTCCTGACTCCTGACTTGATGTTCTTTGTTTGATTTTTTTTCTTTTTGTTGTTGTTGTTGTTGTTTTACTTTATCTTATGTGTTAGACCAGAGTTTCACAAACATCCCCAAATAATTACATGGTTCATAAAAAATATATCCAGATAATGCTCGTTATTTTCCTTTAAAATCCTGGTTTAATAATTTGAAATGAGACCTGGAGAACCAGTAATTCTAACAAGTATGCTAAGTGATTGTTACCCAAATGACTATTGTGAAATATTTAGACAACCAGGCAGGAGCTAAGTCATCAATATTTAATAGTTGATTCTTACAGTAAGGGTAAAGGATTTTATTGAAATGACTATTTAAATGCAAGTTTTATGAAAAAGGTAGAATTGAGCACTTTAGTGCTTTCTAATTAGTATCTTTAAAATATGTTTTGCTAAAGTGGCAAAATTATTTTTTTCATTAGAAGTTAGCATTATAGTCACAAATGTCTTCTGAGTTAGCTTGTTGAAAATCTTCAGATTGTAAATTGTAAAAATTATCTTTGGTGTTTATAAAACTCCAGAAAATCACTACGAAAAATATACATAAAAATACCAGTATCTAAAAAGATCAAAATAACTCTTACAAATAGACAACAATCTAGCCCAGCAGAAGAAAGCACGACAGGTAAATAGATCCATTTTGGCAAAGAGGAAAGTCAAATGACCAGTGAAAAATGGTTAGATGCTTGAACTCATTAGTAATCTGGGAATATAAATCAAAACCACATTACGTTCCAACTTTTGTTCATTAGCTTGTCAACAATTAACATAATAATACCGAGTGTAGTCAAGGGTGTAAGGAATGGTAATTTGGTTCCATCAATCACAGGAATATCTAATGATACTTATTAAAATTAGGATGACTAAAACTTTCATTGTTCCAACAGAAACTTTTTTTAGAATAAAGAGTACTAACATATACAAAATTATTTAATATTTAATATATTATTTCCTTTCAGGCAATTTTTTTATTGTATTGGTGGATCTATGTAATAGTTATCTTCCAATTATTTTTAAAAATGAAATCAAAAAAATGAAATCACTTCAAAAATTTAAAACCACAATTACATGTCTTGAGGCTAAATAGAAAAATAATTTCTTTATATTTGTTATTTAAATATTAAAAAGAGGCAGAATAATTATCTAGAACATATTTATATGAATTAATCTGTTTCTTAACAATAATAATCTGTATCTGTTTTCTGGAAAATGCATTTATTTTAATATTATATTGATTTTTACATAATATTACTTGCAAGCTTTTCCAAAGTTGCCTCTTCCTGTCACCAATAAAAGTTATCAACAATGTTTAGCTTTTTAAATGAACTTTAAACAACCATTTATCATATTGTTCAATTTTTTTTTCTGGCACAATAATATTTCCACAGCTTTATTTTGGTTCCAATGATTGATTAAAAATTCAAACAATGTTTTAATCAAATTTTCTGTTTGAAACATCTAAATGGCATTATTCAACTCTTTTTGAATTTCCTCTGTAGCTAATGTAGCTAACATACTAACAATTACTGATGAATATTCCTAAGTGCAGAAAAAATAGAATTAAAAATGTACCCAATTGATTTTTAAAAATATTAATTTGATGTAAATAAAAAGCCAAGCATCTCGGAATTATATGCTTAATTTTTCCAAATTCACATATTAAACCTGTGAAATGTTATCTTCAGGCATAGTTTTCTTAATGTAACTAAGCATTACCTTTTGAAATAGCAGTTGCTTTTCCCCCTCAGCCCTCTATATTCTGGATTTCAGGATATCACTTTTAGCTTGTGGTCCCAACAGGGAGTACAAGGCTTTATGATTACACCATGTGTTTACTGGCACTTTTCAACCCATAATTTGATTGAAAGGGAAATCAAGTAGTTATTAATTAAATATCTACTTGCATTTTCAGGTGATTGCTGCTGCAACAGATTTTTTAAAAATAGTCATTAGCAAGCAACCTATAAATAAATAGTTGTAGGTATATGAGAGATGACAAAACCACTGTGGCCGGACGAGTTAACTACTCTCTGTGTGCTAAGCTTCTATTTCCAGCACATAATTTACATATATCTAGCCTATTATTTCCCTCATTTTCCCCAAACCCACCATGATGATCTGGCAGTGTCGTGTAAGTGAGTCACACAGAAAAAAAAAAAAAAGAAGAAAAGAAAAGAAAACTAGTCAAATACTTTTTCCAACAAAAGCAAGACTGGAAGAAGCTAGTCATTCCTAGTCAATACTGACTCAGTGCATATTGATTTATTATCACTCTGCCACACGCTGTCCTTGAAAAAGCATTATATATGTTTTGTATAAACTGTTAGGAAAATAAAGTTGATTTTCAGACTTATCCCCCAACTCAAGTCATCATTCTGTTAATATTTTATTTTCCTCACATACTGATAGAACCCTGACAATAGCTGTGGTTATTAAACAAAATGAACATTTAACAAACACGTTTGTTCTAATCAATTTAACTTTAATAATACTTCATTAAAAATGAAAAATCTAAGACATATGCTAAGCCAATTAGCATGGATGAACAATGGTAATAAAGTCATAGTCCTGGGGGCCAATGAGAATATTTTATCCCCTCAAACTTAAAACTGTACACACACTGCAGTCCAGCAATTCTTCTAATACATTCATTATAAACTCTCACACATGTGTACCCAGAGGCCTAGGCAAGGTTTTTCATTTCAGTATTTCAAAAAACACATCATGGAACCTGATGGTATTTAGTAGGCTAAGAACTATGCCATCAATAATTGCAGCTGTCAACAAGAATGTTAACAAAAAAGTGAAATAATACACACCTTATAATATTCACATAAACATTAAAAATTCACAAAACACCAGTATTGTTTAGAAATAAATATTTTAATAAATTTATAAAAATATGAAGGTAATACCAGGTTCATGATAATGGTGCCCCTGGAAATGGAGAAAAGCAAATGAACCTGATGGTGTGTATCCCAATTACAACCAGAGGCAATGTAAATAGAACAAGGAATGTATTAATAGCGGTTATTTTTAAGTGAGATTAAAATGGTATTTATTATGTTATTTAGTATTTGTATACATTTTTAAATCTTACTCAAAAACAATTTTATATGAACAATATTCCGTATAAATTGGAATCACCTTGTAAAGTAATTACTTTAAAATTTCCCTGTCCCCATTGCCATTTTTAAAGAATTAAAAAAATGAAAAATTGGAGAATGTGTTACCTTTCAAAGAAAAATATTTTACATATATAAGTATGAAATAAAATGTAATACCAGCACATCACATTTTTTGACTCATTATCCATGTAAAATCATGTAGCAGAAAGTGAGAGAAGGACATAGGCAGAATTTGACATATGAGTAGAGGAAGTAATCATGTTTATTTAAAATACCTTCTTAAGACATAAAAGTGGCCAAGAAACATAAGAAAAGTGCTCAACATCACCGATCATCACAGAAATGCAAACCAAAATCACAACAAGATACCATCTCATACCAGTCAGAATGACTATTATTATTAAAAAGCCAAAATAAAAAAAAATAACTAAGGTGGGCCAGACTGCATAGGAAAAGAAATACTTATACACACTGGTGGAGAGAATGTTCAGCCACTGTGGAAAGCAGTTTGGGGATTTCTAAAACACTAACAATAGAACTACCATTCCACCCAGCAATCCTATTACTCGGTATATGCTCAAACGAAAATAAATCATTAAAGCTACCAAAAAGACACAAGAATTGTCATATTCATCACCATAGCAAAGAGATGGAATCAACCTAGAAGCACATCCATGGCGAATGGGATAAAGAAAATGTGGTACACATGAACCGTGGAATAGTACACAGCCATAAAATGAACAAAATCATGTCCTTTGCACAACATGGATGCAGCTGGAGGTCATTAACCTGAGCAAATTAATGCAGAAACAGAAAATCAAATATTGAATATTCTCATAAATAGGAGCTAAAACTTGGGTGCACACAGAAATAAAGATGAGAACAATAGACACTGGAGACTTCAAAGGAGGGACAGAGGGAGAGGGGCAGGCACTGAAAACCTTCCTATTGGGTACTAGGTTCACTATCTGGGTGATGGGATCAATAGAAGACTAAATGTCAGCATCGTGAAATAACCTTTGTAACAAGCCTACACATATACTCTCTGAGTCTATAATAAAAGTGGAAATACAAAATAAAATAAAAATATTAATGGAAATAATAAATTATTATTAATATTATCATATAAACATTATTAAAGGAAATAAATTACATTTTAGAATTGACTTTATTGCAGTCATGCAATAAATACGTGATTCAAACATGCTGATAAAATCTATATAAGCTTCATGGAAACGGTGAATAGTCTCCTTAAAGTGTCCTTAAAGACAGTCTCCCGACTGTCTTTAAAAGTACAAAAGATGGGATAGCAATCTTTATGCAAATTAACTATACTTCAGTTGCACTAATCAAGACAGCAACAGCTGAGTAAATCAAACAATAATAGACAAGTTATAATTGATGTCAAAATTCTACCTTATTATATATCAACTTCGAAATCATAGCCCAAGTTTTTTTTCTATTTGGAGAAATATTTTCTATTTCTGTTTTTTCTGTTTTGTTTCTCAAAAAGTGTCGTGGCCACTTCTATGTCTTAAGAAGATATTTTAAATAAACATAGACTCTACTAATATATAGAACAAAGACAGATTGTTGCATGATTTCAATAGAGCACATTTCATCTTCAAATATGACAAGCACTTTCCAATCCATAAAACACTGTTAGAGAAAACTGACAATCAGGCTAGACACACATTTCAAAGAGCCTATGATATTGCGAATCACTTATGCCTCACTCTCCTGTTACCATGATAATGCATAGCACTTACATAGTGTTTCTTAGCTTGAAAGAGCCTACAAACTTTAACTAATTAATCCTTAGACTAACTAGTGAAATAGTGATAAGAAGCCCCGTAAAGAGATCATTTAACTATATAACTCACACTTGCTTAAATGTAATTCAGCATATGTGCCATGTTGTGTTTTCCTAGCTTTCTATTTCAATCTTCAGAGAAATAATATTAATCTGTGAATATATGATGCATAGGCATCTATTATGAATAAAATTATGTAGACTTCACTCTGTCTTCCACTAAAAGGTAAAAGATGTACATACAGCCAATACCTAAAAAAAAACTGGTACATTCTGCTGTATATTCTTTTCTTATTCATTTCATATATTATTTTCAGGTATTTCAGAGTGGACTAGTTAGATTTGAATAGGCTAAAGATTTTTGAAACAGGAATATACAATTCCCTTGTTAATTTTTATAATTTTTTTGGAAAGTGAATAAAAATTAAAGTTTTATAATTATGATGAATGTAAAACAATATCATATGTGAATGCTTCACCCAAATGAAATAATATTTAATATTCAACTTAGAATTCTTTCTAGCAGGATTTCCTTCTCCGTAGGTAGCTGGCTACAGGGATCTACCAAAACAAATGTATTTCTGAGGTAAATATCAACACTGGCTTACTCCAGAAAGAACTCTTTTAGTCTGCAAAGCATGGTACATCTTTTCCCTGAGCAGAATAAATACTTATCCAGTTTTGCTGTTCCACTAAAATTTCAATTAAAGTTAATCATTTTCTTTTTTATTGCAAAGAAAATCTGGTTAATTTCGAATTACTTGTACTAAATCTATTCTCTATAACTATCTAAAATTACATAGACATACACACACGCATACAAAAGAAACAGTACAATTGGAAGACCAAATAATGTGTACATGTGATCTGTTAAAAAAACAAAAAACTTTCTACTCTACTATTTTCATTATAGGTTATAGTTGTAATTCGATGAATGACCTATTTTAAATTAATGCCTAAGACATCGCTTGAGAAAGTGTGTACAATGCAAGAAACATTTCCCTATGCATATAGTTGATTTGTGAATACATTTATACTGTAGGGTTAAAATGGTTAACTTTGTTGTCAAAGACTGATACTGGCTAAAATTTTGTTTCTCAGTATATGTATGCCATTTGTTGTTTTGTATCCTATAAACCCTTTATGCTATATCTAAGACTTAAAATGTTTTAAACGTTGGATGTTGGTCTTTAGTGGAAGTGGTGGGAGGGAACCATACAGTTGCTGTCTGCGAGATCTTATCTAAAGAAAGAAGTTAGTACAGGTAGCTGAGTGGGCAGTGGTCCAGCTCCAGGTTTTTAGCTGAGACATGTATAAGTTTCTCAGGATTCTCAGAAGTAGTTGAGGGAAATGAAACTGGCTTACCAATGCTCTTTTAAAAAATCAGGTAAAGAACATCCTATAGTGGCCTAAGGAGAAAAATGAGCCAGGCATATACTTTGAGATGGGAAGCATACTAGGTGATTTCAGGTGAACAGAAATCTCAAGCAGCAATTTCACAGGACAAGCAAAAATACACCGTTAAAGCAGCTGCATAAACTAGAAGCTGGTAAGACTCCAACAAACCAGAGCGTGGGCAAAGCTGGCTAGCAACAACTGGACCCAACATGGTGTTGGATTCGAGCTAGGTTTCACTTTGGAGAAAATAGAAAAAAACAAAAAGGCACTGTTATTACCATGCAGCTCTGCTACTACCATGCAGCCGAACAACTGATCAAAGGCAGCAACTGCCTAACTATGGCTGGTTCACATGTGAAAAATAGAAATCCCTGTTTATTTAATTCATGTTTACTTTTTCTGTTATATGAAGTCAAAAGCGTTCCTTACTGACACAGTGTTTCATTTTTCTTCTTTATTCTCCACCAGTTATTTTCTTATCACATTAGTTATAGTTTGTAACTTATTTTGTCAAATATATGCAGTGAGGTAACAATGCAGTATTGCAGAAAGCACACTGCTTTGGAAACAGACTCATATTGAAACGGGAAAACGTCCCTTATCTCTCATCACTGGGACAGCAATGAGGACAGGTTGTGGGGCTCCGACCCCAGGCAGCATCTAGGGGTGAATGTTTACAGCTCCTAAATCCCCAGTGGGCATGTGTTACGTGGTAATAATTTAGTTTCTCCATCTGTAGGTGGCTTGTGTTAGCTCAATTAGGCACGCTGCCTTACTGCAAAGACAGAGGGCTTTCTGGATCCTGGGGTTTCCTGCCTTGGTGTACCTGAAGGACTGGCTCACACGTGGGCTTGGAGAATAAGTGCAAGGTTTCATTGAGTGGAAGTTCTCAGCAGATGGATGGAGAGCCAGAAGGGAGATGGAGTGGGAAGGTGGTTTTCCCTTGGAATGGGGTAGGTCAGCCCTCTCCTCCCACAGCCCCAAGGAACTTCGTGTTCTTCTGCGATGGATGTTCTGCCACCTCAGTCCTTGTGCTCTCCTTTCTCTGGTATCTTCTCAAGGTCCATTTGCTGTGTCTTCTTCTGCTGATGGTTCCACTCAATGTCCAGCTGCTGTGTCTCTCCCTGCTAGAGTCTCAGAGTTTCTTATAGCAGAGGACGGGAGTATGGCAGGCCAGGGTGGTCTTGGAAAATGCAACACTTGGGCAAAAAAACAGAAGTGCATGTACTCACCAATTTGGGCAAGAAAACAGAAGTGCATATCCTCACCTAGGTCAGTGAGCATAGGCATAAGGGTGGAGCCCTAGCCAAGAACCACACCCTCCACTAACCAGGTACTTCCCTGTCCCCCATCCATATCAGTATTTTTTAAATTTAAAACTCCAGAAATAGTACCCAAATCCTTTAGAGAAGACAATTGGAGAAAATGGCATTAGAAGAGCCAGTCTGGGATTAGGGTCACTATATGGAAAATGAAAACATAGACAGCATGTCCTGCAGGCCATGGAATCACTGCGGAAACATATCCGCCACTGAGGAGAGGGAAACAAACTGGCTTCTCTCATCTTCTTGTTCTCTGATCTCTGCAGTGTCACCCCTTGACTGAGCTGAAACAGGAAGTAATTTTTATGGGCACCTAGGGACCCTGCCTCCCAGAGGCCAGTCATCTCTGTTACAGAACAGTGCCAGCGAGAGGTGAGTGATGTATCTGTGCACATACAAACCCAGTACCTCACACAAAGGAATATCAGAGACAAATATATTATCAAGGGATCAAGACAGAAGTAGTCTCAGGAACGATTCATGCATGATATTTGTGAAAAGACCAAAAAGTAAAACAGAGCTCATGAGGTAATAAACAACAAGAACGGAAAGAAAAGCAGGCAAAATTGTACAGTCCAGAGTATTTACCTTTCCTTTATAAGATTCTGAAAATCCTTTCCAGAATCCTTTTTCCAATATCTTCCATTCATGGATTCATTCAAGAAATATGTATTGAGCTAGTATGGTTTAAGAATTGGGCAGATGGCATCATATGCACTGTTAGTACTTCTATCACTGATAGAAAGAATGTTTCTTTTTTTCTTACAATGTTTTTCTCCCAAACATTCTTCTTACAGATTGGTATCTTTACAGATGCAGTCATTTGTTCCTGCCCTAAGAAGTTTCCCCCAGCCCCTGTAAACCCAGTTAAGCACTTCCTTCCTCTCCAAATAAGTTCTTAAATTGTATGTATTGTAACACATGTCAGAGTACATTGCAATTATTGCTCTTCTCTTCATTCTGCAATTAAACTATGAATATTTTGAAGGAAAAGTCTATAAACACAATAGGTTGACATTTGTCAATATTTGTTGTATAAAAGGTTATTAGATATTTATATATAATAGTCTAACATATTTATCCTAATTTTTGGAAAACAATATAAACAGTGTTAATTGCCCATTCCCCATGAACTGCTCAACTTTAAACAATGTTTATGCTTTTGGAGCAATTATACAAACTTCCAAAAGACATCTGAAAGAGTTTTTATTTTAATTTTTTGTTGCTGATATATTGAATTAGCTTGTAGAGACAAAGCTTGCCCCGTGGCCCACGCTGAAGCACAGTGTGTGATCACAGCTCACTACAACCTTGAACTCCTGAGTAAACAGGACAACAGACGTGTGCCATCATGCCCAATTTAATTAATTAATTAATTAAATTTGTAGAGACAGGTCTTGCTATGTTGTCTGTGCTGGTCTTGAACTCTGGGCTTGAAGCAATCCTCCCTTCTCAGCCTCCCAAAGAGCTGTGATTCCAGGCATGAACCACCAGACCTCAATGAAAAAAATTTAGATTTTAGAATATTGCAATATGGTAGACTTAATTTCTTCTTTCAATTTTGCATTTTCAGTGGCACTTGAGAATAATTATTTCTTACAGGGAGAGTGTGACTTCTCATATTTGGTCCAAATTTTGAAATCTTTATCCTGTTTACTTAAACCCTAATAACTGGTAGTCAAGTCAGTTGACAGTCAAGTACGTGGGTGTTTTTGTGTTGAGGTTATGAAGACAAATGTAGAGAGATATTAAGAACCAAAGACATTTATTTTTATATATGCTAAAGCTTTACCTCACAGGTGAGGCATCATACATGGCACAGATAGTTTTATAAAATACCCTGAAATACATACTTTAGTAACCAGTTCAGCAATTGCAATTTCCCAACTTTGTTTTCATCAGGAGTTAATGATGTATGGCACTTCAGGTAGGTAAATGAATGTTTGAATTGCTGTGAATTATTTTAGTGATTGCTCAGCTAACCATTTAAGTTATCAAAGATATTTACTTGTACAGTATCATAAATGCTGGACATTAAAAATTAATCAACAGGATTAGCTGCCATCTAATATGATATTTTTCAGTAAAATAACTGCTGTAATTATGCCAAAAGATAGTCATTCCTGTAGTTTTAGCCATTATAGCAGTTTCCACCTGAGGATTTCACAAAGCCCAGATCTGGGCAACAGTGATTAACATAATGGTTATTAATAAGAAGATATTTTTGATACATCTAGGTGTGTTTACATGTCAGTGCCTGGAAGGGATGGGTTTTGCATATTAATAAGAAAGAGTGCATTGGACTGGATACTGAGAAATGTATGGAATTGTTTTTTTTTTTTTTTTTTTTGTCCTTTATAACATGAAAGGTCAATTCAAGATATAGAAACAATGGAACATTTCACAGCAAGGCCTGACATTTCACCGCACTTTTTTTAACTATGTATAAAGTTCATTAAATATGCAAAGGTAGGACTGTTATAAGACGAAAGTGTTGGAGTCAGAGGTCACAATCCACAGCAAGGTGATAGTCTCTTGTGGATGGCACCCTGAGTGATGAATTAGAGTGAGAATCACCTTTTGGGCTGCCAGCAGTGGACAAGGAGAATGAAGCTATCAGCAGTTAACATTATTGGATTAATTGAAATGAATGTTGACAGAGATTTTTTTGGATGTACATCAAATTGAGTGTAGTACTTCAAATTGAGTATTTGATAAGGGTTAACTCTTACCACATTCCCCACATGTAAAATTGAGGATTAATTAGAAGATTACATAACCCATACATTAAGAGTATCTCATATAAATTTATATACACATGTGCAAACTTACAGTGTGCAAATATTTGTCTATATCTAAATATATCCAAATCCATTGATGAACAGTTAGAAATTTTGAAATTATTCTCCCATTTTACCATTCCTTTTCCTAGAATTTTGTCATAAATATAATTTTTCCATCTGTTTGAAGCCTACTTTCTGGAGGCATGTGATGTATGGATACAGTAAAGCAGTGAGATATTACAGGATTTGTATCAGAAAAAACAATAAAACTGGTGTTATAAAAGATCCACTGTGAGGAGAAATTTATACTTCACATGACTACAAATACGGAAGTGTCATTTCATTGAAAGCTGATATCAGTCAATACAATTTGTTTTTAAGTTTTATTTTAAATATTTAATCTCAAAAGGATTGCTTGAGAAGAATAATGTTATTGATAATAAATAATGATTAAGAATTTCCTTTAAATTGTTGATTATTTAAAATTTAAGTAAAATACTAAAAAGTAGTGTATAATGTAGTTTCATGAAGCATTCCCTATGGTTTTTGTAAAATTAATAGTCTCAATGGAATTTTTCACAGATAAATTTCCTTATATCATTTTATCATTGTACTTTTACTTTATTACTTGCTTGCATGTCATAACTCATAGAAATAAAAATATTTTATTTATACATATATAAACATGGATTTTTGTTTATGTTTTCTGGGGAGAGAAAGTCACCAATAATTTTATCTATATAAGAAAATTTGGACAAGCCCAAAGTTCTTAACTTTCTTTTCTTTGGAAGTTTCAGACTTAAGTCTAGGTATGAGATGGAATTGGCTGTGATCATTTTTTGATTTCACTATGACTACTGAGTTTCTGATATAGTGTTACAAGTGTATAGACTTAAAAGCTTGCTTTATTCTTCTTCTTCTCCTTTTGGACCTGTACATGTGATACCTGCAGTAATGTGCACCGTTATCTGAAATGAGGTTGCTGAAACATACGAGCATAAATGGAATTCTTTATTTCTGTGAACCTTTAGGAACAGACAAGTAAAACGATAATTATATGATTAATTTAAGTCTGTAGTTTCTCACAGAAGTACAGTAAGGGTGAAAACACATTTATAAATACTTGACTAATCCAAAACATGTGGTAGGGAAATGAAAAATTTAATTTGACATAAGGAACAGTTTAAAAGTTATGATTATTTATGGTGACAGCAAGTCCCACTAAAAATCCTATTTTCCCTGTTTTAATACATGAAACTATTAATGTATCTTTGTGCTCCAAAAAGAGTTAACTCTAACTTAAGCAACAACTTTATGGCCATTTCAAACAGTGGGTGCATCATCTTAGAATTTCTCCAGGAATCTTTTGGGAGAAATCTAATCTAATCTAGCTGTATAAACAATTGAATTAATAAAATTATTATGACTGTAGCCTCACAATTTCATTGTCCTTCTCTTTTCAGTTTTTACATATTATTTTTAAAATTCAAAAGCCCCTAGGAAGCATATGATAAATAACAATGACTGAAACAGCTGAAAAATAAAAACTGAGCAGCAGACACATTTCAAGATTTCCTTTATGAGAATGCTACATTAACCATGTGATATACACATTAACCATGTGATATACACAGTATAAATCACCATGAGAAAATAATATTTGGGTAGCACTTGACAGTTTATCCAGTAACAGCAAATATTCTCATTTGACCTTCAAAAGATTTTTAAACTTCGTGTTTCATAAATGATGAAAATGTGATTGAGTAATACAAATCAGAGCTGTTACATCTCTTTAGGAACATGTCAGCCAATAAAGCAGAGGCATGAGTTTTCTTCTGGAGGGAGGAAGAAGGCAGCATTTATTAATATAATAAGTCTCATTTTTTTTTACATTTCATCATTTATCAATGTTTTGTTTATCAAAATCATTGCCCTTATTTCCAGTTATATTTCCTTTATTTGCCTGTTACAGCAGTTACAACACTTATTATTCATTTATTGCTGTGCCTGTTACTACTGCACACTCAGAAAAGCAAGGACCATATTTTTCTGAGCTTCTTGCAGACTGCCAGGCTCATTGTGGCATTTAGACACTATCTGATGAATGTTTGTGACATTTTCATTTAAGTTACATTGTAGGCCACTTGATACTAATTTTCTATTTAGTATTTGGGTTTGGAGAGCTATTTTTCCTTTTAAGTTTTTTTTTCTTTTTTTTGTTTTATTATACTTTTAAGTTCTAGGGTACATATGCACAACGTGCAGGTTTGTAACATAGGGATACATGTGCCATGTTGGTTTGCTGCTGCCATCAATTCGTCATTGACATTAGGTATTTCTCCTAATGTTATCCCTCCCCCAAACCCCCACCACACTACTGGCCCCAGTGTGATGTTCCCCACCCTGTGTCCATGTGTTCAACTCCCACCTATGAACAAGAACATGTGGTGTTTGGTTTTCTGTCCTTGTGATAATTTACTTAGTATGGTTTCCTGCTTCATCCATGACCCTGCAACTGCAATGAGATACCATCTCATCCAGTTAGAATGGTGATCATTAAAATGTCAAGAAACAACAGATGTTGGAGAGGATGTGGAGAAATAGGAACGCTTTTAAGTTTTTTTGGTATATTTAAGGATATACATATGTGAACGTGGAATGGACAGTGAAAATCGTGGTCAATGGGACCTCCAAAAGAGGCGCCCTGTTCAAATTGGAGGCTCCTGCAGTAGAAGCCAGCCAGGGCAAGCAGCGCGGAGGCGCCCTTGTGGGAGGAGAAGATGCTGGTGGTGGATGACATCACGGCGGTGGTCCACGTCGTGGTCAAGGAGAAGGCAGACATGGAGAGGCAGGAGGAGGACCAGCAGACACAGCCTCTCCCTGGCCCTATCACGCCCTAGCCAGCGACAGACTCGCTGGAGGTCCTTCACTTGGAGCTGGGCTCCATGAATGCCCCAGGGCACATGGCCTGCCTGCAGCTGAGGCGGAAGCTTTGGAAGAGGCGCCTGCCCAGCCTGGAAGGCACAGGGGCCATCAGCCAGGGCATCTCCGGCTTCTGGGCCATAACCATATCCTTGCAGCTGCCCATTTGGGATGACTGGCAGCAGGGGGGGGCACGACAGGCTTCTGGGGACGAGGAATAGGGGATCCAGTCCAGGGGCACACGGGGTCACCCAGAAGGCAGGGCATGGGGGACAGCGAGGGGAGCAGAGGCCAGGCTCCTGCAGATAGGAGGACAGCCTGCTTGCAGCTGCCCTGAGAGCATGTGGCAGGGACTGGGAGCCAAGTTCAGCACTCACAAGAGAGAAAAGTGGCGCCAAGGACCCTTCATGCACAACCGCAAGTTGAAGGGTACGTTTCCCTGGGAAAGTCCTTGGAGGAAGGGGAGGCTACATGGCCATACCAGCCATTGAACCACTCCCACTCCCCATTTCGGTGTCCAGAAACCTCACCCCAGAAACACAAGGTGCTCAAGACCGGGGTTCACGGTGCATGTGGCTGCTGTCCTCTGCAAGGCAGCCACCAGCTCTCCAGATAGGCTTTCTTCCCTCTACCTGCGTTGCACCCAAAGAGCTGTAGGCCCTAAGCATATATAACCTCCATTGCACAGAAGCCTTCATTGCATACACGTGAGCCCCATGGCGAACGCCAGGCACAACACTGCAGTCCCTTCTACCCACAGCCCTTCCCTCAAGTGGACATGCCCACCCATCAGGGAGACCAGGAAAAAAGGGGACAGCACACCTAGATACCTTCAGCAGAGCCTGTCCAGCAACTGGAATGCAAGAGCCATGTGCAGCTCAGGAACTCTGAAGAAACAGACGCCTCACACCACAGCACCCCATACCAAAATCCCCTGCCTACTTGTGCTCCGGGCTTGTTGTTGGCAGAGGCTTTCTGGGCCACCATCCACTCGCCCACAAGACCACCACACCCACTACCATGTCCCCCACACCGGTCAGAGACAGGACCACCAGTGCAGGGTACCAGACCAAAGGTCTGGGGGAAAGCCCTACCTAACACTCCCAGCTCTTGAAAAGTAGCAGGGTGTTTCCTGGCATGCCCACCCAATCATCTGGAGGCTCCTTGACCAGAGGCAGATAGTGCCGCACACCCAGATGTCAGCCGGTTTCAGAAACCATGAGGAAGTCCTGCTAAGTAAGCTATAGTATGGATTTGCAAATCAGGCTGGGGAGCCTGGGTCTGAGGTAAGGGTCAAAGGTCCTGGTCAGTTTGAGGTCCTCCTGGGGCCCCCGGGGGTGTTTCAGTAGGAGAGCTACAAAGGGGAAATGAATTCTTCACCCAAGCCAGCAGGCCCTAAGCCTAGCTAGATGAAATGGTCCCTTTGAATCTGTTCTCTTCTTCTTGGCCTGGCAGGTGGAAGAACTCAGCTATCCCTGGTATCAGCAGCAGGATGAAGTTTTCCTTTCCTCACAACCATTATTTCTGCAATAAATGATCACTAAGGGGATCGTGTTGGCATCCTTGGTAAGGAGTGCCTCCCAGCATGATAGAGGGGGTGGGAGGCTAAGCCTTGGCATGAGCCTTCTAGACTCATCTTGCCCCAGGATACATAGCTTCTGGCTTTACTGTAGTCCAGTGGTTTTAGAGTTATGCAGGAGAAGCCCCAGCTTCAGGCAGGACACAGCCTAACTGAGCTTCTTCGGCGGGTTGACTGACCATGACCACTCAGGGTCAGCCAGGATTGCTGAGGTGTGGGCTGCTGTGGAGCATCATGGGAAAGGCCATTTCTGGTCTTTCCTTGATGTCTGGGGAACTGGCTTTGAACCATGACCTGGCCAATCACAGACCCCTTTCCCCAGCCCCCCACATCATCAGTCAGGGCCTCTGTCTCAATCCCTGCAGCACTACCAGAAGGATTTAGGCCCTCAGAGAAGAAACAGAGAGGAAACCAGTTAAGCAGCCCAGGGCTGGGGGCTCAGAGGCCTGTGGGTCCTGGAGCTGGGACACACATGGAGAACTCAAGGTTCAGGGAGGAGCATGCAGTGAGAAATCTCAGGCCATCCCTGGGCTGGGGTATAAAGACCCATCAGGGAACTCTAACACTCATATTTCAGAATTGGGGAACCTGAAGTTGCCTAAGAGGCAGAAGTGGCGAAGATCAATGGGTTAGAAGCAAGGCTCAGTGGATAGCTGCCTCATCATCCTTCTCTGGGTCCCTTCTGTGCCTTGAGGCCTGCTACCACCTGGGGCTGAGTTTGGGCTCAACTAGGGCCCTCTTATCCTCCACAGAGAGGTGCACATGAGGCGCGCCTAAATCTATGTCCTTCTAGAATGGCCAGCCCTATCATCATCTGTTTCAATGACCTCAGGCTCCCCTGACATTCTTTCTCCCCTCTGCCATCCTCACTCATGCTGCCCCAGCCCTGAGACATTGCCTATGACATTAAAAAAAAAGACATATTCCTAGGTATTTTATTCTCTTTGAAGCAGTTGTGAATGGGAGTTCACTCATGATTTGGCTCTCTGTTTGTCTGTTATTGGTGTATAAGAATGCTTGTGATTTTTTGTACATTGATTTTGTATCCTGAGACTTTGCTGAAGTTGCTTATCAGCTTAAGGAGATTTTGCACTGAGACAATGGAGTTTTCTAGATATACAATCATGTCATCTGCAGACAGGGACAATTTGACTTCCTCTTTTCCTAATTGAATACCCTTGATTTCCTTCTCCTGCCTAATTGCCCTGGCCAGAACTTCCAACACTATGTTGAATAGGAGTGGTGAGAGAGGGCATCCCTGTCTTCTGCCAGTTTTCAAAGGGAATGCTTCCAGTTTTTGCCCATTCAGTATGATATTGGCTGTGGGTTTGTCATAGATAGCTCTTATTATTTTGAGATACGTCCCATCAATACCTAATTTGTTGAAAGTTTTTAGCATGAAGCATTGTTGAATTTTCAAAGGCCTTTTCTGCATCTATTGAGATAATCATGTGGTTTTTGTCTTTGGTTCTGTTTATATGCTAGATTACATTTATTGATTTGCGTATATTGAACCAGCCTTGCATCCCAGGGATGAAGCCCACTTGATCATGGTGGATAAGCTTTTTGATGTGCTGCTGGATTTGGTTTGCCAGTATTTTATTGAGGATTTTTGCATCAATGTTCATCAAGGATATTGGTCTAAAATTCTCTTTTTTGGTTGTGTCTCTGCCCGGCTTTGGTATCAGGATGATGCTGGCCTCATAAAATGAGTTAGGGAGGATTCCCTCTTTTTCTATTGATTGGAATAGTTTCAGAAGGAATGGTACCAGTTCCTCCTTGTACCTCTGGTAGAATTCAGCTGTGAATCCATCTGGTCCTGGACTCTTTTTGGTTGGTAAGCTATTGATTATTGCCACAATTTCAGCTCCTGTGATTGGTGTATTCAGAGATTCAACTTCTTCCTGGTTTAGTCTTGGGAGAGTGTATGTGTCGAGGAATTTATCCATTTCTTCTAGATTTTCTAGTTTATTTGCGTAGAGGTGTTTGTAGTATTATCTGATGGTAGTTGGTGTTTCTGTGGGATTGGCGGTGATATCCCCTTTATCATTTTTTATTGCATCTATTTGATTCTTCTCTGTTTTTTTCTTTCACAGACAATTCTCAAAAGAAGACATTTATGCAGCCAAAAAACACATGAAAAAATGCTAATCATCACTGGCCATCAGAGAAATGCAAATCAAAACCACAATGATATACCATCTCACACCAGTTAGAATGGCAATCATTAAAAAGTCAGGAAACAACAGGTGCTGGAGAGGATGTGGAGAAATAGGAACACTTTTACACTGTTGGTGGGACCGTAAACTAGTTCAACCTTTGTGGAAGTCAGTGTGGCGATTCCTCAGGGATCTAGAACTAGAAATACCATTTGACCCAGCCATCCCATTACTGGGTATATACCCAAAGGACTATAAATCATGCTGCTATAAAGACACATGCACACGTATGTTTATTGTGGCATTATTCACAATAGCAAAGACTTGGAACCAACCCAAATGTCCAACAATGATAGAGTGGAATAAGAAAATGTAGCACATATACACCATGGAATACTATGCAGCCATAAAAAATGATGAGTTCATGTCCTTTGTAGGGACATGGATGAAATTGGAAATCATCATTCTCAGTAAACTATCGCAAGGACAAAAAACCAAACACCGCATATTCTCACTCATAGGTGGGAATTGAACCATGAGAACACATGGACACAGGAAGGGGAACATCACACTCTGGGGACTGTTGTGGGGTGAGGGGAGGTGGGAGGGATAGCATTAGGAGATATACCTAATGCTAGATGAAGAGTTAGTGGGTGCAGCGCACCAACACGGCACATGTATACATATGTAACTAACTTGCACATTATGCACATGTACCCTAAAACCTAAAGTATAATAATAATAAATAAAATAAATAAATAAAGACATAAAATATTTAAAATGCCTTAATAGTATAGATGCAGATAAAGTATTTTATTATAAAAAATGCTCTTCCTCCTTACTTGTATCAAAGTCTTTTTCATGATGGGGGAAGAAAGCAACATACTTTGATAAGTTAGAAAAGTATAAAAGTAAAAATAAATCCCACTGTAGATGATCAATTAAATGGCATGGGAACTTGTGTGTGTGTCCGGTGAGGGAATGTGGCTGAGCATTAAGGCTCACCTGAGTATTGGTGTAGAGACCCAGTTTCCCTCATGCCAATGTGAGTGTAGGCACATTCCAACCTGTGTGTTTGAGCTGGTGCACGCATGTGCACACCTGTGCCTGTGTACCTTTGTGTACCTTGGTTTTTGGGGGGGCCCACACTCCCGCCCACAGGTGTTATCTCAAACTCAGCTTTTGAGCTGGCAAGCAGAGTTTGGCAATCCAGCTTCAGGATTATGAAGCCTGCATGCTAGGGAAATGTGAAGAGTCCTCATCGTTCTCAAAAATGGCAGAGGAAGGAGGGAAAGGTTGGTTGGTGCAAGCTACCTAGAGGAGATATCATGGACCTGAAATGACACCCAGAGGGAAATAAAACCTAGAAGCTCCTTGTGTCTCCCTGTGTGTTTGGTCGGGGAAGGCGGGCATTCAGGGAAGAAGCAATGGAACCTGTGGGGCTTAGGGATTGGCTGTCCAGGAATCCCTGTGCACCAGAGAGTGTCCAGCCCATGAGACAAGAGGACAGCATGTGAGTCCATAAGGGCCTCTTCAGAGAGGCTGGCATTCTCCCCAAGAGAGCGCGGGTCAGTAGGTGAAGGAGAAACCCAGGCTGCAGGGTGAGGTAGATGAGACACTTATCACTTAGCCAGGTGGGAACTCAGGGGAAGGCCTGGTGAGCAGTGGCCTAACTGGCCGGTGACACCGTGTCCCAGTACTGCATGTGCGCACATGAGCTTCACCCCGCACATCCTCTCCAGGATGCCTCACCTGGGCAGACAGGAAGCAAGGCACACAAAATCCTAAGCTTATGGTCATGAGTCGTCCCAGAGTGGGTTCCCCAGGATCACCGGTCTCAGGAGAGGCTGGCATGCAGGGTCTCTTCAGGACAGAAATAAAAATGCATAAGCCCAGCTCTCCACCCAGTGGGTGTCTTGCCCTGATGATGTCAATCATGGCAGATACAGCTCTTCCATGTAGATTGCAGATCCACAGGCTTACAACTTCCCCCTGGCATTCTTCAGGATGGGTCCCTGGACTCTGGACCAGCCAGTGCCCCATGGGTGTTTCTTCCCAGCCTCCAAGTTCACAGAAGGCTCATTGATGACTCTCCTCCTAGTACATGGACACCCACAGGAACTTTCAAGAACTCAGGACTGTTGTACATTGCAGGGTCCTGCCACCTTACCCAGCAGTGGGATAATGGGAAGAGAAAGAGCTGGAATAGATAGAGCAGAGGCCACAAGCCTCACCCTCCCTCATGGCAAGGGAATGGGAGTATCCTTCCCAGCCCAGGGAACTGCTTCCCAAACATCCCTGGAAGCCCAGCACAAGCTGAGGGATTCACTCAGCCACAGCTGGGCATGGGGGATTTCAATGTGTGCCAGAGACCTGGATCCTAGTCGCCCTGCCAGGTGTACTTCTCCTCCAGGTCACATTATGCTGAAACCCTCCTTAACCCAGATGGACTCCTCATCCTCACCATATGGTGTTGGCTGGAAAGGTTATTCCTGGTGGCCGAGCTGCTGTTTCAAGGTACAGAGAGTGACCGTCAGTCCCCTGATTCCTTGTCCTCCTGTCCAAGTAATATCCACAGAAATACTAAAAGAGTGGCACATTAGACCTCATGACTTTTTGTTTTTTTTTTTTTTTTGAGATGGAGTCTCGCTCTGTCTCGCTTAGTCTCGCGCTGTCGCCCAGGCTGGAGTGCAGTGGTGCAATCTGGGCTCACTGCAAGCTCCGCCTCCTGGGTTCATGCCATTCTCCTGCCTCAGCCTCCTGAGTAGCTGGGACTACAGGCACCTGTCACCGCGCCTGGCTAATTTTTTGTATTTTTAGTAGAGACGGGGTTTCACTGTGTTAGCCAGGATGGTCTTGATCTCCTGACCTCGTGATCCACCCTCCTTGGCCTCCCAAAGTGTTAGGATTATAGGCGTGAGCCACTGCGCCCGGCGACCTCATGACATTTTTAAGGTTGACCTCTTTATAAGCATTTCATCCAGATATTTATGAGTTTATCTCATTTAATTTATTTATTTATGGCTCTCATTTCAAAATCTATTTTTGCTTGAGAGTTATTTCAACATATAACGAAATGCTGAGTGCTATGATACATAGGTTTCAAGCTTAAAAGTCTGTATCTGCTATTATGTTGGGTAAAATCCATCCAGCACTTACAAAAATAAGTAATTATTACGCATGGCCACTGTAGTGGTCTAAAACACACTTTGAAATTCTCCGCAAACCCATTCGAAAACATTCCTGATGTGACTGAATACAGTACTTGCTTCTAATGAATAGAAAACAGTGCAAGCATTTTTTGGATACTGGTCCACTTCTGGCTTAGGTTAGAATAGGTGACATAGCTCTGCCTAAGTCTCCTGCTCTCAGGGGGACAAACCCCTCAGGAGCCCCCGACCAGTACATCACGAAGTCTAACACGGTGATAACACTATGCAGAAGGGACATCCCATGAAGAGACTCACAGAAATAGGAGATGCCTGAGGATCTCAGCAGTCCAGCCCCCACGATTTGAGTTATGCTAGTTATGACACCAGGGAGATGAGAAGACACCTGTCAATGTCCCCATCCTTGGCCATCACTAGATTGCATGCTCATGAGTGCCCCTGAACCACAATCATTTGGCTGAGAGACTGTGGGAGATTGCAGAGACTGACAGTTAGTAAATTATAATTATAGTTTTAAGCCACTAAGTTTTAGATAATTTTAAAAAGCACTTTCAACTCCTAGAAAAACTGAGTTTTCTACTGATTTGAGTAACTGTGGAGAACTTTAAAGGCCAACATCATAAATGCTAATAATCTGGAAAAGTCAAACCATCAAGGCTCTTCTAAATACAACAGATCTTTAATGTCCCTTTGCTGCACCTGGAGAATAATCTAACATGTATCTGAGAGAGTATTTTGAAGGCCTCTGTTCACATCTCTTGGCTGGGTATGGGTCAACTCTGGTCTGCTTTAATTCTAGACAACTGCAGCAACTTATCTTTCATTTTAGGTCCTGGCCTACACTGATCTTTTGATCACTAACTGTGTCTGTGTCTGTGTGTGTATGTTTTGTGTGCTACCATATTTTATCCGAAGGCACTAAATAATAGTACTATAGTTGTTTTGTAAACAAAAAGCATTCCAGGAAGACAATATTGCTTATCAACTGAGCTTTAACACAGATATGAGGCAGGTCAGGGAGGTTCACACCTGCACTCCCAGAAGTTTGGCAGGCTGAGGTTGGCAGATCTCTTCATGTCAGGAGTTTGAGACGAGCCTGGCCAACCTGGCAAGATCCCATGTCTAATATCATACCCAAGCTAGCCAGGCTTGGTGGCCCATGGATGTAACCCCAGCTACTTAAGAGGCTGATGCAGGAGAATCTATTGAACCCCGGGGATGGAGTTTGCAGTAAAGTGAGATCACACTTCTGTGCTCCAGCCAGGACACCAGAGTGAGACTCTGTCTCAAAAATAAAAATAAAATAAAATATTAAAATAGATAGGAGAGATTACTGAGGTGAGAAATGCATAAAACTGGGTGGGCATTGTGGTTCACACCTGGAATCCCAGCATTTTGAGAGGCTGAGGGCAGTGGATCACTTGAGGACAGGAATTCGAGCCCAGTCTGAGCAAACATTGTGAAACCCGGTCTCTAATAAAAATACAAAAAAAAAAAAAAAAGCCAGGATTGATGCCATATGCCTATAGTCACAGCTACTCAGGAGGTTGTGACTGGATAATTGCTTGAACCCGGCATGGGGAGGTTGCAGTGAGCCAAGATCATGCCACTGCACTCCACCCTAGATGACAGAGCAGGATTCTAAAAAAAATTGAAGAGAGAAACAGAGAGAGAGAAAAAAGAAAGGGGTGGGGGGAAGATAGAGAGAGGGAGGGGGGATGGAGGGGTGAGGGAGGGAGAGAGAGGGAGAGAAAATGGAAGAAAAGAAGGAAGGAAGGAAGGGGAGAAAAGATAATGAATGGCATAAAACCAAAAGGAAATGAATAAAAATAAAAACTTGCCATTTTGCCCCTTGTCCACATGAATTTTGAACTATGTTTAATAGTATTTAGGTCTTTAATGGGCTAACTGAAACTTTAAAATAAGCTGGGGTATATTGCCGAAATTACTCATGTAACTATGGTGTTAACTAAGATTCTTGTAGTTTTCAACAATGACATCTAATTGACATTTGTCATCAAATCACATACTACTAAGGGCAGGGTAGTCTGTGTTATGCTGCCTAAACTACTATAAGTTAAAAATGAAATCAAATCTGCAAGAGATTTTATAGTTACTATTACCAGTAAAGGCTCTTTTGTTTCCTGACTTGTGGAGGATTTTATTTCCACAGTTTTGATGGCTGTGGCAGAAAGCCTTCCTGGTCCAAACTCACCCCTTATCATCATAGTATGTATATGTTCAGGAATTAAGGGGAAAGAGCATCAAATCCCACTGCTTTCCTGCACTGGTTCCCATGTACAAGCAAATGTGCTGTGTTAGTGACTATCAAATATTCAAATATTTGATGAAGGAAATTTGTGTTTCCAAGCTATAAAACAAAAATATTACTATCAGTTGTGTTTTCACTATTTATTTACTTAGAGGCAGGGTCTTGCTCTGCCACCAGGCTGAATCACACATCACTGTAATCTCAGACTTTTGGGCTCATAGGATCCTCCAACATCAGCCTCCCAAAGTACTGAGATTACAGACTTGTGCCATTGTACCCAGCCTCAAGTTTAGTGATAAAGTCTAAGGAATATATTATAAACCATATAAATAAACATAATTGCAGGTTCTCTAGAGAGCTGTAAGAAACCACTGAAAAACTGCCATTGTGGACAAGGCTGCTGGCAACAATGTAATGCAAGCAAAGGAGTGGGTCCTTCCCCACTGAGCCTTCAGATAATACCAGAGGCCAACTTGGCATTTCCACTGTAGCTTTTTGAGAGAACATGAAACATAGATATGTGCAGTTTTTTTGGGGGGGGCTTGTTTTTGTTTTTTGTTTTGTGTGTGTGTGCATGTGTGTGTGCGTAAGCATGCATACATAACCAGTTGAACAAAACTAGGATCACCCACACAATGGAATATGATGCAGCTTTTTGTAGATCTTGTAGAATTCATCCTGAATCTATCAGTTCCTGTTTTTTTTTTGTTTTTGTTTTTTGCTGCTGGTTACTTATTACTAATAATTCCATTTCAGAAATTGAAATTGGACAGGCTGGAGCTGAGACTGGATCCACTTAGATCCTGTTGTGGAACAGAGAATGGCATGCTTGTAATTTTGGCTGTGATGGTTACTGGAAGGTCCCTGCACAGATGGGCTAGTTCTGTCTGCAGCAAGAGGGCCTGGGGCTGACAATCAGCTCCCTTGACATCTGCTCTTGAATAGATCATTTAGAGCCTGGTCTCTGCTAAGAAAGTTGCATATTGCCCAGAAAGTTTCTCAAAGATATGGTTCCTTGACTAAAGTGGAAGGGCCAGAACTGAGAGTGGGTCTTCCCCATAGTGGGCAGAGGCTGGACGGTCTAGATCCATTTTCTGCTAGACAGAACCTGGATAGACTACATTCATTGGCTCAGATAGGCATGTTCCCCAGCACCGTAGTTGCTTCCCAGCAGCACTGGGAGGGGCTGGAGATGAGATTGGGATTCTCTGTTTCTCAATAAAGTCGCATGCTCTAGAGATTCTAACGCCCCAGTGATTTCCATTAGATATATCAGAAGTGAACTTCTTTCCAGGTGTACCAAGGATTATTATATAAGCTACTTGCCCACTGGGTCTAGGTAGGGCCAGAAACTTCATCCTTAACCACTAAATTGCTTCTGCTAGTCAGCCTGGGGATGGGTGGAGCATACAGAGCTAGGATGGTCAAAAGTATGACCTAGGTTTGGGTGGGGTAACATGCCTCTTCTGTGTTTAATCACCAAGCTACCTCTTTGTCACAGCTTTGGAAGTTTTGCAGAGAAAACCAAGATGGGATTTGGCAGTTGGCCAGTGATTTGAGCCTGGCATACCCATCAACCATGGTTGGTTACTGCAGAATGATGCTGCTGCCTAGTTTCTCTGATGGTGCACTTCTGCTGGCTGGAATGCAAAGCTACAAGTAAGATCACTGTTACGGTTACTGTGAGCCCCAACCATGTACTTTGTTTCTAACTGACACCAGTTGTCTGATAACCCCAATATTTCCCACAGGGTAAGACTAGAGAGAACATCATGTGAAGAATTGCAAAATGGAAAAGAAAAGGCACCTTCAACTCTCTCCTCTGTGAAGAAACTCTGAGTCCAGGGAAATTTTTTGTATGCAACACTGTGCTTGTCTGGGGAGGAGAAAAAACATCAAATTAAAACTGTTTTTTTATCCTATGTGTGTGGTTATTCTCAGATCCACAGTTGAAAAATGTGTCATAGATCCAATCCCAAGTTATAGAATCATTCACTAAGGTGTCCTTATCTAACAATAGTTGAGTTGAGGTTTTTTTTTTTTTTTTTTTTTTTTTGTGGAGAGGGTGGGAATTGGCAGAATCACAGAATGCCTATTCTGGCACATTGACCCTAGAAACAGGCAAGTTAAAAGACTGGTATAGACCAAGCACAGTGGCTCACGCCTGTAACCCCAGCACTTTGGGAGGCCAAGGCAGGCATATCACGTGGTCAGGAGGTTAAGACCGTCCTGGCTAACACGGTGAAATCCCCTCTCTGCTAAACATACCCAAAAAAATAGTCGGGCCTGGTGGCAAGTGCCTGTAGTCCCAGCTACTTGGAAGGTTGAGGCAGGAGTATCTCCTGAACCTGGGAGATGGAAGTCAAAGTGAGCTGAGATCACGCCACTGCACACCAACCGGGGTGACAGAGTGAGACTCGATCTCAAAATATATATATATATACTGGTCCTAATGGAGGAGTTTAAAAGTTTAGAGTACGTCCCTGGAGAAGCTGAAAGCTAGAGCAAGCCAAGGGCTGGATTTAAGGAAGAGCTCACAGGACCATTGAAAACCACCTCTTTGTTCTCTATGGAATGCAGGAAATAGTGAATGCTGATCTCCACTGCTTAGTGATATAGGCAAGTTATCAGCCAGAGATACATGTCTTAGTCGGTTTGTGTTCCTATAAAAGAATATGAGGCTGGAAAATTTATAAAGAAAAGTGCTTTCATTGTCTTCTGGTTCTTCAGGCTGTAAAAGATATGTGGTGCCAGCATCCACATCTGGTGAGAGCCTTCCGAGGCTTCCACTCAGTACAGAAGGTAAAAGGAAAACAGGCATGTCACATGTAGAGAGAGCAAGAGAGAGAAGGGGAGAAGGTTATCAGGCTTTTTTCAATAACCTGTTTGGATGTAAGCTCCACTGTGGGAACCAATACAGTGGAAGACTCAATTCTTAACCCTGGCGAGGGCACCAAGCCATTTATGAGGGATCCAGCCCCATGACACAAACAAATACCTCCCACTATGTGCCATTTACAGTGTGGAGGACCACATTTAAACCTGACACTTGGAGGGACAAATGTCCAAACTATATCAATACGCTAGTTTAAAAATCATGCAGAGTTATTGTAAAATAATCATTTTTTTCTCTTTAGAATCCTGGGACTACAAAAAACTATGCTTCATTAGCTTCCAGAGATTGGCAAGTTAGTTTTCAAACTCTCAGGCCGCAACCTGAGAAGTCAGGGCCATAGTTGGGTAATTTTGGTACTACCAAAATTTGGTAATTTTACCTCTTGGAAGTAAAATTTAGAAGCTCAGTATATTGCTAGAGTGAGTTATGATGAAGACTGAAGAGAAATGCCTATGTGCATGCTCTCAGAGGACCTTTACAGATCCAAAAGTCAGGAGGATTAGAAGCAAGATACCTGGGCAGAAGCTATGAAAGTCAAGATATGGCCGGGTACAGTGGCTCAGGCCTGTAAACCCTGCACTTTGGGAGGCTGAGACAGATGGATCTCCTGAGGTCAGGAGCTCAAGACCAGCCTGACTAACATGGTGAAACCTTGTCTCTACTAAAAAATACAAAAGTTAGCCTGGTGTGGTGGCAGGTACCTGTAATCCCACCTGCTCAGGAGGCTGAGGCAGGGGAATCACTAGAGCCCCGGGAGACAGAGGTTGCAGTGAGCTGAGATCATGCCATTGCTCTCCAGCCTGGGTGACAGAGCAAGACTCTATCTTAAAAGAAAAAAAGAATAAAGAAGTCAAGGCGTTAGACGTACAATCTAAGTTCTTCGAGGTACAAAGTGGGAGCTGAGCTTTCTTGACTGCTTGAGATCAAGTAAGCCAGGAGGAAACAGTTTCAGAAGTGTTTGAATGTATATTTAAATCACTCTTTTATTTTGGAGGTCCTAGGAGAGTGATGAATGCCAATCTGTGTTAGAATCCAGAGACGGGCAAGTTAGGAATCATTTCATTGTGAAGCAGCTGTTAACAGATGGGGCATTACATATGTGGTTTAGTACTTCAGTCCTCTGAGAAAAGCTGTGAAATAACAGTTCCCTACTGATTCTAGGGCACTGGCTCAGACATAAACTCTAGAACAAGATCAGGATTCAGTTTTTCTTACCTCTTTTTAAGTGAATATTTTCATAATCCTATGTGCAAGAGTATCCCAACTTGTTTCTGAGTTTATCTCATAGGGAATTGATGTGGGTATGGCTTATTTGTTGCATTTGTGGATGAAAGAACAAATTATAGCCTCCTATTTTATCACCTTGTTGGAGACACCCTTTTTATTAATTTTTTACTTATTTTAAAAAAAATGTGTACATAACAATTGTAGATACTTTTGGCATACATGCTATATTTTGATACAAGTAATGTGGACTGGTAAGGAAGGGATCAAAGAGGGGTTGGGGTGGGTTAAATTATGGTTGCTTAGAAGGAATAAGATCTAGTATTCCATAGCACAGGATGAGAACACTTAGTGATGATTTATTATATATCTCAAAACAATTAAAAGAGCAAAAGTGGAATGTCGCTCACACCAAGAAATGACATGCCAGACTCAGAGGCTCACAGCTATAATCACAACACTTTGGGAGGTCAAGGAAGGAGGATTAGTTAAGCCTGGAAGTTTGAGACCAGCCTGAACAATATATCCAAAGCATTGTCCCTACCACATACATACAAACACAAAAGCTGGGCACAGTGGTGTGTGTTAGTAATTCCAGCTACTTGAGAGGCTGAAATGGAAGGCTTGTACATTTGAACCCAGGAGTTCAAGGCTGTAGTGAGCTACGATGGTGCCACTGCAGTCCAGGCTGGGCAACAGAGTGAGACCCTGTCTCTAAAAAAGAAAAAAGAAATGATAAGTGCTTGAACTGAAAAATACTCTAATTTATATATTTGTTGATTTATATAATTATTTTTGAGATGGAGTCTCCCTCTGTCACCCAGGCTAACGCGCATGCTGCAATATCGGCTCACTGCAGCCTCAGGTTCCCAAGTTCAAACGATTCTCCTGCCTAAGCCTCTCAATTAACTGTAACATACTACAGGCATGCACCACCACACCCAGCTATTTTTTGTATTTTTGGTAAAGATAGGGTTTCATGGTGTTGGTCAGCCTGGTTTTCAACTCCTGATCTAAAGTGATCTGCAAACCTCGGCCTCCCCAAGTGTTGGCATTAAAGACCTGAGCCATCACACCTGGACAGTAAGATACCCAAGACCAGGGAGTTTTATCTTTTCACTTCATCCTCACAATCCTATGTTACAGGTAAATGAAAACACAAGGTCATAAATAAGTAACTCACTTGAAAATCAAAGTTTGTAACTTTCCCTTTAAAATTATTTACATCGTTACCCTATAAAAAGTGATGATCTTGTCAAAATTTTCTCAAGAAAATACTCCTTCTTGTGGATTAGTCTGTTAATTATAAGAATTATAGACTGTGAAACTTCTGGAACTTCCTGTATTTCTGGAACTTCATGAAAATACATGAATTAACCAGGAAAATTAATTGGTTTAATTATTTAGGTCCAAATCTTTTTATTTTTATCATTCGATGATTTCTTATGCCTTTAAGCCATCCTATCTGAAACTTTATGCTGTTTTTTATGTTTTATACACTTCACTTTCCCAAAAGTATGAGTTTTAAGCGTTTCCATTCATATCAATTAAATCTGATAGGCTGAGAGTGGTGGCTCATGCCTGTAATCTTAGCACTTTGGGAGTCCAAGGACGTGGATCAGGATTTTAAGAACAGCCTGGCAAACATGGTGAAACACTGTCTGTACTAAAAATACACAAAATTAACCAGCTGTGGTTGCACACATATCTAATACCAGTTACTCAGGATGCTGAGGCAGGAGAATAGCTTAGACTTAGAAGGCAGAGGTTGCAGTAAGCCAAGATGGAGCCACTGCACCCCAGCTTGGGCAACAAAGCTACGCTCCATCTAAAAAAAAAAAAAAAATAGATAAAATCCCAACTATTCTAGATTTTTCCTATTTGTAAGAACTTATTACTAAACCATTACTTACAGCAACCATTGTCAAAACTTTCATGAAAAAATTAACATGAGTACCTCCCAAGACAAAACACTTACTTTCCACTATTTAAACTAGGAACATTTAATTTCATTATGCTATGCGCTTGAGAAACTTACCTGGTTCACTTTTGATTTAGGTAAAAAAGAATTTTCATTACCATTATCCCCCTTCAGTCACAGAATGCTTCAAGTAGAATGTTCCAGATGTCTTAAACTTTAGTATCAACCACATCTAATTATTTCCTTTCACCTATACTATTCCTCTAAAAAATAAAATGTTTAATTGTGAGGTAGATAGTTTTGTAGTCTTTCTGAAAACTTCTCAAACATATTAAGCTTGTAAATTTTTAAAGAGAAACAGCCTAATTAGAAAACTTATGCAGCTTGCAAGAAGACATAACATATGCCTAATTTTGTATTTATTTATGTTCAAAGAAACAAAGGAAAATGTTCAACACCACCATTTACTCTCCTACTGAATTTGTTTTTAAGCATGTACAGCTAAGCAATAACATCAGCCATTTTGCATTACACGTAACATTTCATTCTGAAAATTTTAATGTAGATATTACATCTAAACAGATAGTTTTCAAATAGCATTAACAAGTATGAAATTAATTTTTAAAAAATTCCTTTTCCTTTGAATACTTCAAAAAATTCATGGAGGAAGTTAGCATCTACCTCTCTCCACAAAACCAACATGTTTCTTTTAGTAATATTCAGGTAACAATGCAGAAATAACACGTCAATTTTTGATTTGCAAACAAGGTTTGGTATGCAATAACTATTATTTTGAATACTTGCTTTAACATCTGCTTCAGTCTCCTTTTTCAGATCGACTTTCCCCATCATCTCCTGTAGATGCCACATAACTTAAGCTACCATATGCTTCACGAGGAGCAGGGTGAACCCTGTCCAGAGAAGGTGGATTCCTTTGGTCTTGTCTGCCAACATGCTCATGACCACAAGAATAAAAATCACCACAGCTCCTTGAGTAACTCTCCTGACTTCTGCCATATCTATCTCATGTATTGTTATAATCATGGCAGCTGCTTCCACCATAAGACATCCGAGGCCCTCGTGCAGGTGGTGCACCATGAGAGGTCCCTGAAGGGTTGATAAAATAATATGTTGGACTACATTTAAACATTTTTACTGCTACCACTAAAGCATGAATTAGTTAAAGTACTATTTGGAAATATCTGCTTTCCTCTGCCTTTGTTGACAGGATATTAATTAAGCCTGCAATAGTAGGTTTTATTTAAAAGAAGTGTAAGCATAGTATTTTGAAGCTTGCCAAGTTTAATTCTAAAGTAAACGTTGAGTCACAGTTTCTGAACTTGAAGTCCTCACCTTCATATCGTCTCCTACGTTTTATATTGTTAACAATACTCAATATTTAAGCACATTATATTTATCCTTCATAACTTTCCTTAGAATTTCATTAAAATAACAATCTGGTCTATTAAATATAATTCTATAATTTACAAATCCATCCAGGATCCTTACCATACCTGTGAAATGCATCTCTATAAGAACTTCCACTTAGATGTTCAGAATGATCTCTACCATAGGCCTCACCGTAGCCACCACTATCACTAAACTGAAAAAAAAATTTTCTTAATGTCAGAATGAACAATTTAAGAAATCTATTTAATAAATCCAGATGACGTTATAGTACCTATATCCTCTAGAGCAATGTTCATCCTGACTAGAACGACCATAATCACGATATGCATAGTCTCTAAGTGGTGGAGCATAATCCCTGGTTTCTCAGGAACTTGGATGATTTCTGTGTGCATAAGTTTAAACAACGAATTTTAAACTTTCAGCTTCTAGTATCCAAAACGTCACTAAATTACAACTAAAACCCAATTAAAGGGCCAAACATCTAAATAAATTTTAGTCCAAATAAAATAGGCAAATGCCCAAAAATCACATGGAACAGATACTCATAATCAGTGATGCAGAAAATCCATTTCAAATCCAAAATGAGATACTGAGAGGTGACAGTGTGCTGACAGCCCTTGCAGCCCTCGCTCGCTCTCATTGCCTCCTCGGTCTTGGTGCCCACCCTGGCCACGCTTGAGGAGCCCTTAAGTTCGCCGGCGCACTGTGGGAGCCCCTTTCTGGGCTGGCCAAGGCTGGAGCCGGCTCCCTCAGCTTGCAGGGAGGTGTGGAGGGAGAGGCGCGGGCGGGAACCGGGGCTGCGCGAGGTGCTTGGGGGCCAGAGCGAGTTCCGGGTGGGCGTGGGCTCAGCGGACACCGCACTGGAGGGGCAGGATGGCCCGCAAGCCCTAGGCAGTGAGGGGCTTACCATCTGGGCCAGCAGCTGCTGTGCTCAATTTCTGGCGGGGCCTTAGCTGCCTCCCTGCAGGGTAGGGCTTGGGACCTGCAGCCCGCCATGCCTGAGCCCCCACCCCAGCTCTGCTCCCCTCCCCCCGCCACCCTCCCCCTGCCACCCCCGCCCTTCCCCCGCCACCCCCGCCCTTCCCCCGCCACCCCCGCCCTTCCCCCACCACCCCAGCCATCCTCCCGCCCTCACCCCGCCAGAGACCAGGAACCCACCAGAAGGAAGAAACTCCCAACACATCTGAACATCAGAAGGAACAAACTCCAGACACGCCGCCTTTAAGAACTGTGACACTCACCGCGACGGTTCGCCGCTGCGTTCTTGAAGTCAGTGAGACCAAGAACCTACCAATTCCGGACCCAATAGCATGCTTCACACACGCACCAGAATGGCAATAAATTTTAAAAAGCAGGAAATAGCAAGTGTATGAGAGGATGTAGATAAATTGGAGCCCTGATACAATGTTAGTTGGAATGAACAAGTTAAGAATTCTATTTGACAAATGTAGAAAAAGTTATAGTACCTATATACTCTAGAGGAATGTTCATCCCGACTAGAATGACCATAATCACTGTATGCATAGTCTCTAGGTGGTGGAGCATAATCCCTAGTGTCTCGGGATCTTGGATGATTTCTGTGCGCGTAAGTTTAAGCAACAAATTTTAAATTTTCACCTTCTAGTGTCCAAAACATAACTAACTTAAAATTTAAACAAAATTAAAAAGTCAAACATCTAAACAGATATTTCTCCAAAAAAATAGGCAAATGCCTAAAAAGCACATGGAACAGATACTCATAATGAGAGATTCAGAAAATGAGTCTTAAATCCAAAATGAGATACCATTCTTCATACACACACTGGAATGGCAATAAATTTTAAAAATAAGGAAATAACATGTGTTTGAGAGAATGTAGGTAAATTGCAACCCTGATACAATGCTAGTTGGAATGGAAAATGATACAGCTACTATGGAGAAATGTCGTGGTTTCTCAAGAAAACAAACAGAATTATCATAGGACCAAGCAATTCCACTTACATATACACCCAGAATTGAATAAGTGTACTCAAACAAATATTGGTGCATAGACACACTGTGGTGGAAACAACCCAAATAAAATAATGGGTTAATAGCTTGTGGAAGGAGTGAAGTGCTACAATGTAAATGAACCTTCAGAACATCATGCAAAAGGAAGGGAGACAGATATAAAAAGTGGTGTAATGTGTGAGCCCATTAACATTAAACATGCACAACAGGTAAGTTTAGAGGCAGAAAATAGATTGGTGTCTGTTAGCAGCTGAGGGAAGGGAGAAAATGAAAGGGACTACTTAACCGGTAGTTGGAGTTTTAGTTTGGAGTAAAGAAAATGTCTTGGAACTGGATGGAGGTAGTTGCTGCACAACACAGAATGTATTTAATGCCACTTAACTGTTTACCATGTAATATTTAATTTTGTTATGTGAATTTCATCACCACAACAAAAAAATCAACTTTTTTTTCATTCTTCCTTTACCTATCTTTAGTTGCATAACCATCATCTCTTGGTGACATATGGTTATTTCTCCAGGAAAAGATTGGCTGTCTGTTTGGAGGACCTCCATAATTCTGTCTCCCAAGTGATATGGGACCTTTAAAATTAAAATGATGGAACATTGTGTAAAGAATACCAAATCTGAAATACTATTTTGCTTCTCTCAAACAACTTTTTAAAATTAGTTCGTTTATAACTCAGTTCTTTGTTCCCTAAATTACTAGAAAGTCATGAGACTCTGAATATTTCTTATGGCTTTGGATAATCCCTTGGCTCCCACCAAGGCCAGTTCTTCTAACAAAGCTGAAGGCTGACATGAATTCTCAGGTAAAAGTTCATTTTTAATGCTTAATAATAACTTAGCTATTATTTTCCTTTTCATATGAATTACTGATGACTACTAATGACACAGGAAAAACATATAAAACCAACAAACTCTTCACCGATTTTAAAGTTTACATATGTTATTCTTTCTCAGCTGAAGAAGGTAAATTTTCATTTGTTGTTCGGTTCATCTCACACACACAAATACTGCTACCTTTGAACAACTGCATGCTAAGTTTTTACATAAAAGTTCTCCTTTATCTCTAAGTGGCTGGCTGTATCTTAAATGTTGACAAATTAAAATGTACTAGTGGAGATTTTCTAATGATTGCCAGGATTTACTTTTACTGCAATAAGCAGTACTTTTAAAGGTGTTGTTACAACATTGTTGCTATTTCAAAATAGTAAAGGTTCTCCTTTAGTATACTCTTCACCAGCTATTCCTTAGTGCTCAGTCTTTCACCTATAATATGTTCACTGGCTAATTTTCCAATGGAAATGTGTTGGCTTGTGTATCCTGAAGTCAATAAATACCTAATTTCACTGACACTCTACATATGAAATGTAAAATTAAAAATAGCAGTTTTCAATTTCTTCCATATTAGGATGGAGGACTAAGTAAGAATTTTAATTTATTCTGCTTAGACTTCTTTGTTAAGAAATTTTATTTATTGTCTTACTTTCTTCTTTCAGTCTGGAATCTTACAATTCTTCCTTCTCAAAAATACAACTTCTTTTCAATCCTACTGCTCACTTCATGGGGCTTAGTTCTAAATTCTGTCCTCAAATAATTTCAAATCCTACACTAAGGATTTTGTGTTAACGTTTAAACATCCTGATACAATTGTAATTATTGATTTATATCCCCTTATATTTCACAACTCTGCACTTCTGTGATATCTACTTAACTTAAGAATATTGGACTCCTTAATGTCTACTTTTCAAGCCTTAAATTTATTTTTAAATAATATTTAAGCCCAGTGATTCCTTTTCTGCTAAATGCTCTTGTAGTTCTCTTGGGTCTTCATATAAGCAATAAGAATGCCTTGCACATAAGCATTATTGACGTCTCAGAAGCTAGATGGCCAGGTTTAGCAGCTCACACTGTGAGCCAGTGTGGAAGGCTGAGGCAGCTGGACTGCTTGAGCCCTGGGATGTAATGTCAGTTTTTTTTTTAATTTTTATTTTATTTTATTATTATTATACTTTAAGTTTTAGGTACATGTGCACAATGTGCAGGTTAGTTACACACGTATACATGTGGCATGCTGGTGTGCTGCACTCATTAACTCGTCATTTAGCATTAGGTATATCTCCTAACGCTATCCCTCCCCCCTCCCCCCACCCCACAACAGTCCCCAGAGTGTGATGTTCCCCTTCCTGTGTTCATGTGTTCTCATTGTTCAATTCCCACCAGTGAGTGAGAACATGCGATGTTTGGTTTTTTTGTGCTTGTGATAGTTTACTGAAAATGATGATTTCCAATTTCATCTATGTCCCTACAAAGGACATGAACTCATCGTTTTTTATGGCTGCATAGTATTCCATGGTGTATATGTGCCACATTTTCTTAATCCAGTCTATCATTGTTGGACATTTGGGTTGGTTCCAAGTCCTTGCTATTGTGAATAGTGCAGCAATAAACATACGTGTGCATGTGTCTTTATAGCAGCATGATTTATAGTCTTAGGGTATATACCCAGTATTGGGATGGCTGGGTCAAATGGTATTTCTAGTTCTAGATCCCTGAGGAATCACCACACTGACTTCCACAGTGGTTGAACTAGTTTACAGTCTCACCAACAGTGTAAAAGTGTTCCTATTTCTCCACATCCTCTCCAGCATCTGTTGTTTCCTGACTTTTTAATGATTGCCATTCTAACTGGTGTGAGATGGTATCTCATTGTGGTTTTGATTTGCATTTCTCTGATGGCCAGTGATGGTGAGCGTACTTTCATGTGTTTTTTGGCTGCATAAATGTCTTCTTTTGTGAAGTGTCTGTTCATGTACTTTACCCACTTTTTGATGGGGTTGTTTGTTTTTTTCTTGTAAATTTGTTTGAGTTCATTGTAGATTCTGGATATTAGCCCTTTGTCAGATGAGTGGGTTGCAAAAATTTTCTCCCATTTTGTAGGTTGCCTGTTCAGTCTGATGGCAGTTTCTTTTGCTGTGCAGATGCTCTTTAGTTTAATTAGATCCCATTTGTCAATTTTGGCTTTTGTTGCCATTGCTTTTGGTGTTTTAGACATGAAGTCCTTGCCCATGCCTATGTCCTGAATGGTAATGCCTAGGTTTTCTTCTAGGGTTTTTATGGTTTTAGGTCTCACGTTTAAGTCTTTAATCCATCTTGAATTACTTTTGTATAAGGTGTAAGGAAGGGATCCAGTTTCAGCTTTCTACGTATGGCTAGCCAGTTTTCCCAGCACTGCTTATTAAATAGGGAATCCTTTACCCATTGCTTGTTTTTCTCAGGTTTGTCTAACATCAGATAGTTGTAAATATGCAGTGTTATTTCTGAAGGCTCTGTTCTGTTCCATTGATCTCTATCTTTGTTTTGGTACCAGTACCATGCTGTTTTGGTTACTGTAGCCTGGTAGTATAGTTTGAAATCAGGTAGCGTGATGCCTTCAGCTTTGTTCTTTTGGCTTAGGATTGACTTGGCTATGCGGGCTTTTTTTTTGGTTCCATATGAACTTTAAAGTAGTTTTTTCCAATTCTGTGAAGAAAGTCATTGGTAGCTTGATGGGGATGGCATTGAATCTATAAATTACCTTGGGCAGTATGGCCATTTTCACGATATTAATTCTTCCTACCCATGAGCATGGAATGTTCTTCCGTTTGTTTGTATCCTCTTTTATTTCATTGAGCAGTGGTTTGTAGTTCTCCTTGAAGAGGTCCTTCACGTCCCTTATAAGTTGGATTCCTAGGTATTTTATTCTCTTCGAAGCAATTGTCAGTGGGAGTTCACTCATGATTTGGCTCTCTGTATGTCTGTTATCGGTGTATAAGAATGCTTGTGATTTTTGTACATTGATTTTGTATCCTGAGACTTTGCTGAAGTTGCTTATCAGCTTAAGGAGATGTTGGGCTGAGACAATGGGGTTTTCTAGATATACAATCATGTCATCTGCAAACAGGGACAATTTGACTTCCTCTTTTCCTAATTGAATACCCATTATTTCTTTCTCCTGCCTAATTGCCCTGGCCAGAGCTTCCAACACTATGTTGAATAGGAGTTGTGAGAGAGGGCATCCCTGTCTTGTGCCAGTTTCAAAGGGAATGCTTCCAGTTTTTGCCCATTCAGTATGAAATTGACTATGGGTTTGTAATAAATAGCTCTTATTATTTTGAGATACATCCCATCAATACCTAATTTATTGAGAGTTTTTAGCATGAAGCATTGTTGAATTTTGTCAAAGGCCTTTTCTGCGTCTACTGAGATAATCATGTGGTTTTTGTCTTTGATTCTGTTTATATGCTGGATTACATTTATTGATTTGTGTATATTGAACCAGCCTTGCAACCCAGGGATGAAGCCCACTTTATCATGGTGGATAAGCTTTTTGATGTGCTGCTGGATTCGGTTTGCCAGTATTTTATTGAGGATTTTTGCATCAATGTTCATTAAGGATATTGGTCTAAAATTCTCTTTTTTGGTTGTGTCTCTGCCAGGCTTTGGTATCAGGATGATGCTGGCCTCATAAAATGAGTTAGGGAGGATTCCCTCTTTTTCTATTGATTGGAATAGTTTCAGAAGGAATGGTACCAGTTCCTCCTTGTACCTCTGGTAGAATTTGGCTGTGAATCCATCTGGTCCTGGACTCTTTTTGATTGGTAAGCTATTGATTATTGCCACAATTTCAGAGCCTGTTATTGGTCTATTCATATATTCAACTTCTTCCTGGTTTAGTCTTGGGAGGGTGTATGGCTGAAGGAATTTATCCATTTATTCTAGATTTTCTAGTTTATTTGCGTAGAGGTATTTGTGGTATTTTCTGATGGTAGTTTGTATTTCTGTGGGATCGGTGGTGATATCCCCTTTATCATTTTATATTGCGTCTATTTGATTCTTTTCTCTTTTCTTCTTTGTTAGTCTTGCTAGAGGTCTGTCAATTTTGTTGATCCTTTCAAAAAACCAGCTCCTGGATTCATTAATTTTTTGAAGGGTCTTTTGTGTTTCTATTTCCTTCAGTTCTGCTCTGATCTTAGTTATTTCTTGCTGTCTGCTAGCTTTTGAATGTGTTTGCACTTGCTTTTCTAGTTCTTTTAATTGTGATGTTATGGTGTCAATTTTGGATCTTTCATGCTTTCTTTTGTGGGCATTTATTGCTATAAATTTCCCTCTACACAGTGCTTTGAATGTGTCCCAGAGATTCTGGTATGTTGTGTCTTTGTTCCTATTGGTTTCAAAGAACATCTTTATTTCTGCCTTCGTTTCATTATGTACCCAGTAGTCATTCAGGAACAGGTTGTTCAGTTTCCATGTAGTTGAGCGGTTTTGAGTGAGTTTCTTCATCCTGAGTTCTAGTTTGATTGCACTGTAGCCTGAGAGACAGTTTGTTATAATTTCTGTTCTTTTACATTTGCTGAGGAGAGCTTTACTTCCAACTATGTGGTCAATTTTGGAATAGGTGTGGTGTGGTGCTGAAAAAAATGTATATTCTGTTGATTTGGGGTGGTGAGTTCTGTAGATGTCTATTAGGTCTGCTTGGTGCAGAGCTGAGTTCAATTCCTGGGTATCCTTGTTAACTTTCTGTCTCGTTGATCTGTCTGATGTTGACAGTGGGTGTTAAAGTTTCCCATTATTATTGTGTGGGAGTCTAAGTCTCTTTGTAGGTCACTCAGGACTTGTTTCTGAATCTCAGTGCTCCTGTATTGGGTGTATCTATATTTAGGATAGTTAGCTTCTCTGGTTGAATTGATCCCTTTACCATTATTTAATGGTCTTCTTTGTCTCTTTTGATCTTTGTTGGCTTAAAGTCTGTTTTATCAGAGACTAGGGTTGCAACTCCTGCTTTTTTTGTTTTCCATTTGCTTGATAGATCTTCCCCCATCCCTTTATTTTGAGCCTGTGTGTGTCTCTGCACGTGAGATGGGTTTCCTGAATACAGCACACTAACGGGTCTTGACTCTTTATCCAGTTTGCCAATCTGTGTCTTTTAATTGGAACATTTAGTCCATTTACATTTAAAGTTAATATTGTTATGTGTGAATTTAATCCTGTCATTATGATGTTAGCTAGTTATTTTGCTCATTAATTGATGCAGTTTCTTCCTAGCCTTGATGGTATTTACAATTTGTCATGATTTTGCAGTGGCTGGTACCGGTTTTTCCTTTCCATGTTTAGTGCTTCCTTCAGGAGCTCTTTTAGGACAGGGCTGGTGGCGACAATATCTCTCAGCATTTGCTTGTCTGTAAAGTATTTTATTTCTCCTTCACTTATGAAGCTTAGTTTCTTGGATATGAAATTCTGGGTTGAAATTTCTTTTCTTTAAGAATGTTGAATATTGGCCCCCACTCTCTTCTCTCTTTTAGAGTTTCTTCCAAGAGATCCGCTGTTAGTCTAATGGTCTTCCCTTTGTGGGTAACCCAACCTTTCTCTCTGGCTGCCCTTAACATTTTTTCCTTCATTTCAACTTTGGTGAATCTGACAAATATGTGTCTTGGAGTTGCTCTTCTCGAGGAATATCTTTGTGGCGTTCTCTGTATTTCCTGAATCTGAACGTTGGCCTGCCTTGCTAGATTAGGGATAATATCCTGCAGAGTGTTTTCCAACTTGGTTCCATTCTCCCCGTCGCTTTCAGGTATACCAATCAGACGTAGATTTGGTCTTTTCACATAGTCTCATATTTCTTGGAGGCTTTGTTCATTTCTTTTTATTCTTTTTTCTCTAAACTTCCCTTCTCACTTCATTTCATTCATTTCATCTTCCATCACTGATACCCTTTCTTCCAGTTGATCGCATCGGCTCCTGAGGCTTCTGCATTCTTCACGTAGTTCCCAAGCCTTGCCTTTCAGCTCCATCAGCTCCTTTAAGCACTTCTCTGTATTGGTTATTCTAGTTATACATTTGTCTAAATTTTTTTCAAAGTTTTTAACTTCTTTTCCTTTGGTTTGAATTTCCTCCTGTAGGTCAGAGTAGTTTGACCATCTGAAGCCTTCTTCTCTCAACTCGTCAAAGTCATTCTCCGTCCAGCTTTGTTCCATCGCTGGTGAGGAATTGCGTTCCTTTGGAGAAGGAGAAGCACGCTGCTTTTTAGAGTCTCCAGTTTTTCTTCTCTGTTTTTTCCCCATCTTTGTGGTTTTATCTACTCCAGGCTACAGCTGCCAGTATGAGTGACACAGAAGACAGGTGATTTCTGCATTTCCATATGAGGTACTGGGTTGATCTCACTAGGGAATGCCTGACAATGGGCGCAGGACAGTGGGTGCAGCGCACCGTGCGTGAGCCGAAGCAGGGTGAGGCATTGCCTCACTCTGGAAGTGCAAGGGGTCAGGGAGTTCCCTTTCCTAGTCAAAGAAAGGGGTGATGGAGGGCACCTGGAAAATCGGGTCACTCCCACCCTAATACCGCACTTTTCCAAGGGGCTTAAAAAACGGCACACCAGGAGATTATATCCCGCTCCTGGCTTGGAGTGTCCTACACCCACGGAGTCTTGCTGATTGCTAGCACAGCAGTCTGAGATCAAACTGCAAGGCAGCAGCAAGGCTGGGGGAGGGGCACCCACCATTGCCCAGGCTTGCTTAGGTAAACAAAGTAGCTGGGAAGTTCAAACTGGGTGGAGCCCACCACAGCTCAAGGAGGCCTGCCTGCCTCTGTAGGCTCCATCTCTGGGGGCAGGGCACAGACAAACAAAAAGACAGCAGTAACCTCTGCAGACTTAAATGTCCCTGTCTGACAGCTTTGAAGAGAGCAGTGGTTCTCTCAGCACACAGCTGGAGATCTGAGAACAGGCAGACTGCCTCCTCAAGTGGGTCCCTGATGCCTGACCCCTGAGCAGCCTAACTGGGAGGCACCCCCTAGTAGGGGCAGACTGACACCTCACACAGTCGGGTACTCCTCTGAGACAAAACTTCCAGAGGAACGACCAGACAGCACCATTCGTGGATCACAAAATTCCATGGTTCTGCCGCCGCCGCTGCCGATACCCAGGCAAACAAGGTCTGGTTGGACCACTAGCAAACTCCAACAGACCTGCAGCTGAGGGTCCTGTTTGTTAGAAGGAAAACTAACAAACAGAAAGAACATCCACACCAAAAACCCATCTAATGTCAATTTTGACAATGCAGTGAGATCCTCTCTCTACAAAAATATAGGAAAGAAAGAATTTAGCTAGGTATGGTGGTGCATGTCTATAGTTGCAGAAACTCAGGAAGCTGAAACAGGAGAATTGCTTGAGCCCGGGAATTTGAGGCTGTAGTAAGCCATCATCTCACCAATGCACTCTGACCTGGTAAGAGCAAGACTCCAACCCAACAAAGAAACTCAACAAGCAATTTTTAGCTTGGGACACCAGGGGAACATTACCAGGGAACCTAGGAAATGGAAGAATTCATTAGATGAAGAAGCCTACCATCAAAGAAAACTGCTAGGAACTTTTAGAAAAATTGAGGGGAATCTGCTAGCAACACAGGATGAAAAGGAATGTTGGCCTCACTCCAATCCCTTCTTTGATCTGCAGTGAGAAGCTGGAATATTTCTTCACCATAAATCTAAAATATACCCAGTGAGATAGAAACTATAATAAAAGCTATCGATCAGTAATTTTTCCAATGTATATGTCATTTTTATTTTGTTTGATGAACTTAAAGTTAAGCATCCAGTTAAAATAGCTCATTTTTAGTCATACAAAAAGTAAGTTCTTTCTATCAGGTAGCATTTACCTTGGCCTCCCACCCAACTATTCCTTCTTTCCACAGCAGAAGGAGCAGATTTTTTAGGAGGAGGACCTCCACTTCTTGAAGATGGACCTCTTTTAACTAGAATGGCTCCCCTAGAAGAACTCATGTTGAGATCAAGAGTGTATCCACCATCATCTGTATTTCAAACAATATTTTTTAGTTAACTAACATCACTGTTTCTTAAATGGCTAAGTTTTAGTTGTTTATAAAGACTTTCTACATAGTATAATCTTACAAATTCATATTTGTCTAAACTAATAAAACTAACATTTGTATATGAAATTAGTACAGTTCAAACAATAAAAGTCCATTTAGAAAATCTAGATAGAAATTCAAGAATCATAATATATTGGTGTGAGAGAGAGATGTGGGAAAAGTGAGGAGTGAACAGGGAGCAGATATCAATCAGTAAAATATCTAAGTATAATATACATTAAAATATTAAAAGAAAAATGATAAATGACTGTTTATATCATTCTGTTATGAGGAAACATTTTCAAAGCATATCATAAAGATAAACTAAATTCTATTCAAAGAAACTCAAATATTTACAATATCAAAAAGTGACACATCGCGAAAATACAGTATCTTCAAATTTGTTAACATAATGTAGAATTCTTACAATTCCTTTATGAAACACTAATTTTCAGATTACACTATGTTAAATTTTAATAATTTTCAGAATTGCATATTAATATAACAATATTTTTATATATCTACAAAAAATATAGATATATGCCAATTGCCAGGTGGTGTTACAGGTTAGAATCTTACATTAGAATATGCACATTCTCATACATGGCAGAGTGTTATTGAACCTCACTCTCAAGATCAATGGACACAAAATAGCCATGAAGCTATGCATCTTAAAATAGAGGAAACACTACAATTTCAACTTAAAAAAAAAAAACTCCAATTAATTACACATCTGGTTATTAAAACATCAAGTTAAATGTTATATTTTTGAAGGTTGGTTAATAGATAATACAAGTTAACTGGTAGATTTATTATTTATTTATTTATTTATTTATTGAGATGTACTTTTGCTCAGTCCCCCAGGCTGGAGTGCAATGGTGTGATCTCAGCTCACTGCAGCTTCTGCCTCCCAGATTCCAGTGATTCTCCTGCCACAGCCTCCTGAGTAGCTGGGATTACAGGTGTACACCACCACGCCTCGCTAATATTTTGTATCTTTAGGAGAGACAGTGTTTCACTATGTTGACCAGGCTGGTTTGGAACTCCTGACCTCGTGGTCCACCTGCCCTGTATTCTCCAAGGGCTGAGATGACAGGCATGAGCCACCTTGCCCAGCCCATCCAATAGTTTTTTTTTTTTTTTTTTAAATACATGGTTTGTTTTTCTTTGGTATGTAAAAATTGACCCCTCATTTCTATAGTGTAAATCACTAATAAATATCATTTTCAGTGACTCATCCTCCTGTAAATAAAGATACATACGTATCTGTGAATCAATGGTTTTTAGACCTTTCCAGAGTCACAAACTCTTTTCGGAAATTAAAGTTCTACATTTCTTAAATTGAAAATGCTTTATAGCAGGCCAATGTACAAACCCTCCATATCAAAATTACAAAATATATTTTCATAGATGTTTGCACATGTATACACAAAAAAACAAATATTACAAAATCAATCTTAAGTACTGAGTTACTTTTTTCCTGTTGGAAAGTTTTAAATATTCCATCATATCTTGATAGTACAACTAATATGAAGTTCTGGGCCCCAAATTAGAAAACTCTAAAGTATAATGAATATAAATCAGTTCTGCAGAATACCTGTTGAGTACAAACAGCATTCATAAACTCAATTCAGTTTTAAATTTGTGTTATTTTAATGCAAATTTATTATAACTTTAAAATGAATTTTAGATATTAATTCAATCATTCTCAAAATACACATTTAGTAGTTAGAGATAATTGTGCTTATTATCAATAATTTTCTGTTCATAAAGATAATAAATAAAATTGGGAAATTTCGATATCTTCAAATTTATTTTCTTTCAGTCCTATGGTTCCATCTTTATATTTAAAAACATTACCCAAGTGTCCTTCATCTGAAGGAAGCCACCCTTTTGTTCCTCCACTACTTCCTCTTGCAGATCTCAGACTTCCTGAAGGTCTTCTGTTTCGTGAAGAAGTTGGTGGTCTCCACCTACCACAATTTTGAAAAGATGGTTTCTTGGCTTGTTCTACTTTTATTGCTTTTCCATCCAAAGACTAAAAGTATTAAGGGTACTATCAATAACATTGGCAAATTTAAGCTAAGCACATTTTACAAACGTTTTTACATTAACTATAGCTCAATTCTAGATATTTTCTCCTAAAGCAAACTTTTTTTTCTCTTAAAACGAACACATCTTTCACAATGCCAGATTTGAGACATTTACTGAGCACATGCCTTTCATTAAGGGATCAAACACAAATTCTATTATTCAAAGTCCTTGAAAATATCTCCATTATTTACAAAAAAAAAAAAACCGTCAAATAACAACAACAACAAAAAGATTAACCCATCACTCATTCTATGGAAGAATGTGGCACATCTGTTTTTTACAATATATAACCCACTTCTTCTTTGTGTTCACATCACTGATTTAAAAGTTTCAGTGTCCCAACAAAACTTGTGTCATTTAAAAAAATGAGGTTACTTATTCAAAGTGATTAGTCACATTAGTTATTATGAGTTGTTTCTTGTTTGATCTGCTAGCACTTACATAAAATGTCCCCATATGATTTACAATTCTATATTTACTCTAGAAATGTTTCTGTAAATGTGATCCTTGTTTGATCTCATTAAGTTTTCTTGCCTTACTCATTTCTTATATTGCCTTAGACATGCCCCTAAGAAACAACTATTAATATAGTATTTCATGTAATTTCTCCGAAATGCTTAAATATCCTAATTAATTTCACAATAACACTTTTCAGGATAATCTTTTCTATAGGCCACAGCAATTTTTGAAAACAGTTCAGGTAATAAATTGATTTAAAAATTGCATGGCTTTTGTTATTTGGGGGAAAATCTTAAATCCCTTCCAAGACCTCTTGCAGGCACATTGCCAATTGTTCCTACCTTGAAACTTCTTTTGTTATTTCTGGGCCCAAAATATTTTCCATAGATTTGCACATGGCCGCTTCCTTCCAGTATTCCAAAGTCAGCCAAAATTCCTTAAACTCTTAATTCCCCCTGAAAACTCTGATAATTTATATGCACATATTTTTACATAATAAAATATGTGAGACGAAGTAATTTTTTTTTTTCATTTTCTTTTTTTTTTTTCTTTTATTGTAATTATTATTATTATTATTATTATTATTATACTTTAGGTTTTATGGTACATGTGCCCAATGTGCAGGTAAGTTACATATGTATACGTGTGCCATGCTGGTGCACTGCACCCACCAACTCGTCATCTAGCATTAGGTATATCTCCCAATGTTATCCCTCCCCCCTCCCCCCAACCCACAACAGTCCCTGAAGTGTGATGTTCCCCTTCCTGTGTCCATGTGTTCTCATTGTTCAGTTCCCACCTATGAGTGAGAATATGCGGTGTTTGGTTTTTTGTTCTTGCGATAGTTTACTGAGAATGATGATTTCCAATTTCATCCATGTCCCTACAAAGGACATGAACTCATCATTTCTTATGGCTGCATAGTATTCCATGGTGTAGATGTGCCACATTTTCTTAATCCAGTCTATCATTGTTGGACATTTGGGTTGGTTCCAAGTCTTTGCTATTGTGAATAATGCGGCAATAAACATACGCGTGCATGTGTCTTTATAGCAGCATGATTTATAGTCCTTTGGGTATATACCCAGTAATGGGATGGCTGGGTCAAATGGAATTTCTAGTTCTAGATCCCTGAGGAATCGCCACACTGACTTCCACAAGGGTTGAACTAGTTTACAGTCCCACCAACAGTGTAAAAGTGTTCCTATTTCTCCACATCCTCTCCAGCACCTGTTGTTTCCTGACTTTTTAATGATCGCCATTCTAACTGGTGTGAGATGGTATCTCATTGTGGTTTTGATTTGCATTTCTCTGATGGCCAGTGATGGTGAGCATTTTTTCATGTGTCTTTTGGCTGCATAAATGTCTTCTTTTGAGAAGTGTCTGTTCATGTCCTTCGCCCACTTTTTGATGGGGTTGTTTGTTTTTTTCTTGTAAATTTGTTGGAGTTCATTGTAGATTCTGGATATTAGCCCTTTGTCAGATGAGTAGGTTGCAAAAATTTTCTCTCATTTTGTAGGTTGCCTGTTCACTCTGATGGTAGTTTCCTTTGCTGTGCAGAAGCTCTTCAGTTTAATTAGATCCCATTTGTCAATTTTGGCTTTTGTTGCCATTGCTTTTGGTGTTTTAGACATGAAGTCCTTGCCCATGCCTATGTCCTGAATGGTAATGCCTAGGTTTTCTTCTAGGGTTTTTATGGTTTTACGTCTAACATTTAAGTCTTTAATCCATCTTGAATTGATTTTTGTATAAGGTGTAAGGAAGGGATCCAGTTTCAGCTTTCTACATATGGCTAGCCAGTTTTCCCAGCACCATTTATTAAATAGGGAATCCTTTCCCCATTTCTTGTTTTTCTCAGGTTTGTCAAAGATCAGATGGTTGTAGATATGTGGCATTATTTCTGACGGCTCTGTTCTGTTCCATTGATCTATATCTCTGTTTTGGTACCAGTACCATGCTGTTTTGGTTACTGTAGCCTTGTAGTATAGTTTGAAGTCAGGTAGCGTGATGCCTCCAGCTTTGTTCTTTTGGCTTAGGATTGACTTGGCGATGCGGGCTCTTTTTTGGTTCCATATGAACTTTAAAGTAGTTTTTTCCAATTCTGTGAAGAAAGTCATTGGTAGCTTGATGGGGATGGCATTGAATCTGTAAATTACCTTGGGAAGGATGGCCATTTTCATGATATTGATTCTTCCTACCCATGAGCATGGAATGTTCTTCCATTTGTTTGTATCCTCTTTTATTTCCTTGAGCAGTGGTTTGTAGTTCTCCTTGAAGAGGTCTTTCACATCCCTTGTAAGTTGGATTCCTAGGTATTTTATTCTCTTTGAAGCAATTGTGAATGGGAGTTCACTCATGATTTGGCTCTCTGTTTGTCTGTTATTGATGTATAAGAATGCTTGTGATTTTTGCTCATTGATTTTGTATCCTGAGACTTTGCTGAAGTTGCTTATCAGCTTAAGGAGATTTTGGGCTGAGACAATGGGGTTTTCTAGATATACTATCATGTCATCTGCAAACAGGGACAATTTGACTTCCTCTTTTCCTAATTGAATACCCTTGATTTCCTTCTTCTGCCTAATTGCCCTGGCCAGAACTTCCAACACTATGTTGAATAGAAGTGGCGAGAGAGGGCATCCCTGTCTTGTGCCAGTTTTCAAAGGGAATGCTTTCAGTTTTTGCCCATTCAGTATGATATTGGCTGTGGGTTTGTCATAAATAGCTCTTATTATTTTGAGATACGTCCCATCAATTCCTAATTTATTGAGAGTTTTTAGCATGAAGGGTTGTTGAATTTTGTCAAAGGCCTTTTCTGCATCTATTGAGATAATCATGTGGTTTTTGTCTTTGGTTCTGTTTATATGCTGGATTACATTTATTGATTTGCGTATATTGAACCAGCCTTGCATCCCGGGATGAAGCCCACTTGATCATGGTGGATAAGCTTTTTGATGTGCTGCTGGATTCTGTTTGCCAGTATTTTATTGAGGATTTTTGCATCAATGTTCATCAAGGATATTGGTCTAAAATTCTCTTTTTTGGTTGTGTCTCTGCCCGGCTTTGGTATCAGGATGATGCTGGCCTCATAAAATGAGTTAGGGAGGATTCCCTCTTTTTCTATTGATTGGAATAGTTTCAGAAGGAATGGTACCAGCTCCTCCTTGTACCTCTGGTAGAATTCGGCTGTGAACCCATCTGGTCCTGGACTTTTTTTGGTTGGTAAGCTATTGATTATTGCCATAATTTCAGCTCCTGTTATTGGTCTATTCAGAGATTGAACTTCTTCTTGGTTTAGTCTTGGGAGGGTGTATGTGTTGAGGAATTTATCCATTTCTTCTAGATTTTCTAGTTTATTTGCATAGAGGTGTTTGTAATATTCTCTGATGGTAGTTTGTATTTCTGTGGGATCGGTGGTGATATCCCCTTTATCATTTTTTATTGCATCTATTTGATTCTTCTCTCTTTTTTTCTTTATTAATCTTGCTAGCGGTCTATCAATTTTGTTGATCCTTTCAAAAAACCAGCTCCTGGATTCATTTATTTTTTGAAGGGTTTTTTGTGTCTCTATTTCCTTCAGTTCTGCTCTGATTTTAGTTATTTCTTGCCTTCTGCTAGCTTTTGAATGTGTTTGCTCTTGCTTTTCTAGTTCTTTTAATTGTGATGTTAGGGTGTCAATTTTGGATCTTTCCTGCTTTCTCTTGTGGGCATTTAGTGCTATAAATTTCCCTCTACACACTGCTTTGAATGCATCCCAGAGATTCTGGTATATTGTGTCTTGGTTCTCGTTGGTTTCAAAGAACATCTTTATTTCTGCCTTCATTTCGTTATGTACCCAGTAGTCATTCAGGAGCAGGTTGTTCAGTTTCCACGTAGTTGAGCGGTTTTGAGTGAGATTCTTAATCCTGAGTTCTAGCTTGATTGCACTGTGATCTGAGAGACAGTTTGTTACAATTTCTGTTCTTTTACATTTATTGAGGAGAGCTTTACTTCCAAGGATATGGTCAATTTTGGAATAGGTGTGGTGTGGTGCTGAAAAAAATGTATATTCTGTTGATTTGGGGTGGAGAGTTCTGTAGATGTCTATTAGGTCTGCTTGGTGCAGAGCTGAGTTCAATTCCTGGGTATCCTTGTTGACTTTCTGTCTCGTTGATCTGTCTAATGTTGACAGTGGGGTGTTAAAGTCTCCCATTATTAATGTGTGGGAGTCTAAGTCTCTTTGTAGGTCACTCAGGACTTGCTTTATGAATCTGGGTGCTCCTGTATTGGGTGCATATATATTTAGGATAGTTAGCTCTTCTTGTTGAATTAATCCCTTTACCATTATGTAATGGCCTTCTTTGTCTCTTTTGATCTTTGTTGGTTTAAAGTCTGTTTTATCAGAGACTAGGATTGCAACCCCTGCCTTTTTTTGTTTTCCATTTGCTTGGTAGATCTTCCTCCATCCTTTTATTTTGAACCTATGTGTGTCTCTGCACGTGAGATGGGTTTCCTGAATACAGCACACTGATGGGTCTTGAGTCTTTATCCAATTTGCCAGTCTGTGTCTTTTAATTGGACCATTTAGTCCATTTACATTTAAAGTTAATATTGTTATGTGTGAATTTGATCCTGTCATTATGATGTTAGCTCGATGTTTTGCTCGTTAGTTGATGCAGTCTCTTCCTAGTCTCAATGGTCTTTACATTTCGGTATGATTTTGCAGTGGCTGGTACCGGTTGTGCCTTTCCATGTTTAGCGCTTCCTTCAAGAGCTCTTTTAGGGCAGGCCTGGTGGTGACAAAATCTCTCAGCATTTGCTTGTCTGTAAAGTATTTTATTTCTCCTTCACTTATGAAGCTTAGTTTGGCAGGATATGAAATTCTGGGTTGAAAATTCTTTTCTTTAAGAATGTTGAATATTGGCCCCCACTCTCTTCTGGCTTGTAGGGTTTCTGCCGAGAGATCTGCTGTTAGTCTGATGGGCTTCCCTTTGATGGTAACCCGTCCTTTCTCTCTGGCTGCCCTTAACATTTTTTCCTTCATTTCAACTTTGGTGAATCTGACAATTATGTGTCTTGGAGTTGCTCTTCTCGAAGAGTATCTTTGTGGCGTTCTCTGTATTTCCTGAATCTGAATGTTGGCCTGCCTTGCTAGATTGGGGAAGTTCTCCTGGATAATATCCTGCAGAGTGTTTTCCAACTTGTTTCCATTCTTCCCATCACTTTCAGGTACACCAATCAGAAGTAGATTTGGTCTTTTCACATAGTCCCACATTTCTTGGAGGCTTTGCTCGTTTCTTTTTATTCTTTTTTCTCTAAACTTCCCTTCTCGCTTCATTTCATTCATTTCATCTTCCAGGGCTGATACCCTTTCTTCCATTTGATCGCATCGGCTCCTGAGGCTTCTGCATCCTTCACGTAGTTCTCGAGCCTTGGTTTTCAGCTCCATCAGCTCCTTTAAGCACTTCTCTGTATTGGTTATTCTAGTTATACATTCTTCTAAATTTTTTTCAAAGTTTTCAACTTCTTTGCCTTTGGATTGAATATCCTCCCGTAGCTCGGAGTAATTTGATCGTCTGAAGCGTTCTTCTCTCAGCTCTTCAAAGTCATTCTCCGTCCAGCTTTGTTCCGTTGCTGGTGAGGAACTGCGTTCCTTTGGAGGAGGAGAGGTACTCTGGTTTTTAGAGTTTCCAGTTTTTCTGCTCTGTTTTTTCCCCATCTTTGTGGTTTTATCTACTTTTTGTCTTTGATGATGGTGATGTACAGGTGGGTTTTTGGTGTGGATGTCCTTTCTGTTAGTTTTCCTTCTAACAGACAGAACCCTCAGCTGCAGGTCTGTTGGAGTACCTGGCCGGCCGTGTGAGGTGTCAGTCTGCCCCTGCTGGGGGTTGCCTCCCAGTTAGGCTGCTCGGGGGTCAGGGGTCAGGGACCCACTTGAGGAGGCAGTCAGCCCATTCTCAGATCTCCAGCTGCGTGCTGGGAGAACCACTGCTCTCCTCACAGCTGTCAGACAGGGACATTTAAGTCTGCAGAGGTTACTGCTGTCTTTTTGTTTGTCTGTGCCCTGCCCCCAGAGGTGGAGCCCACAGAGGCAGGCAGGCCTCCTTGAGCTGTGGTGGGCTCCACCCAGTTCAAGCTTCCAGGCTGCTTTGTTTACCTAAGCGAGCCTGGGCAATGGCGGGCGCCCCTCCCCCAGCCTCGCTGCCGACTTGCTGCTTGATCTCAGACTGCTGTGCTAGCGATCAGCGAGACTCCGTGGGCGTAGGACCCTCTGAGCCAGGTGCGGGCTATACTCTCCTGGGGCACCGTTTCCTAAGCCCCTCGGAAAAGCACAGTATTCGGGTGGGAGTGGCCCGATTTTCCAGGTGCAGTCTGTCACCTCTGGAAGGGGAACTCCCTGACCCCTTGCGCTTCCCGAGTGAGGCAATGCCTCGCCCCTGCTTCGGCTGGCGCGCGGTGCGCTCACCCACTGACCTGCGCCCACTGTCTGGCACTCCCTAGTGAGATGAACACGGTACCTCAGATGGAAATGCAGAAATCACCCGTCTTCTGCGTCGCTCGCGCTGGGAGCTGTAGACCGGAGCTGTTCCTATTCGGCCATCTTGGCTCCTCCCGAGACGAAGTAATTTAGAAATAACATTGGCTGCGCACGGTGGCTCACGCCTGTAATACCAACACTTTGGGAGGCCGAGGCAGGCAGATCACGACGTGAAGAGATAGAGACCATCATGACCAACAGGGTGAAAACCCGTCTCTTCTCAAAGTACAAAAATTAGCTGGACGTGGTGGTGTGTGCCTGTAGTCCCTGCTACTTGGAGGCTGAGGGAGAAGAATCGCTTGAACCCAGGAGGTAGAGGTTGCAGTGAGCCAAGATCGACCCACTGCAATCCAGCCTGGCGACACAGCGAGACTCTGTGTTAAAAAACAAATAAGCATACAAACAAGAACTCTACACATATTACCTGCTCTTTTGCTTGAAAACTAGAGAGAAACAAAGAAATTATCATAGATTACTATATATATAAGTCAAGATTATCTCCATACGTAGCACAAAGCCATGAACCAAAAGCTACTCTTAGTTTCTACCACAGCTTAAAATACTAATTTATAAGGGTGAATACAAATGTACTTTCTGCTATGTGCCAGGAAGTGTGCTAGATGTCACAGAAATAAAAGCAACTAGGAAGACTTAAATATGTACTATATACAATTTCACAATCAATAGATTAATACATGGTACAGTGAGTACAACATACCTACGATATGCAATGCAGAAGAAAATATGAAATCTAAGTTGTTTTTGAAGCATAAATTGTTATTTTTGGGACTTACACAGGGAGGGGCAATCCTCAAGAAGTCCAAAAAAGCATTATGGGGATAGCGTAAAGAGGAACAGGAGCTAAAAACAGATTGGGATAATGTTATTTATTATTATTTTTATTTATTATTTTTTTGAGATGGAGTCTTGCTCTGTTGCTAGCCTGAAGTGTCGTGTCATGATCTTGGCCACTGCAACCTCCGCCTCCCGGGTTCAATTTCACCATGTTGGACATGATGGTTTTGTTCTACTGAACTCATGGTCTGCCCGCCTCAGCCTTGCAAAGTGCTGGGATTACAGGTGTGAGCCACCACGCCCGGCCTGATTGGAATAATGTTACACAGCAAAAAAGCTCTAAAGGGCCCATAATGGAATGATCTTGACTACAATGTAAAGGAATTCAATAGATACTTGAATTACATGAAAGTTTAAAGCTTTAGTTAACACGCAATCCCAGATTTAAGACTCAATAGGACAAGAGACCATTGGCTGGATCAAACAAGTCCTTAAACACACTGGGGAAATGAGTAATTACGTATTCATATTACATAAATCACTCTAGTGACAGGAAAAAAAATGTCCTTAGGAGAAAAGAGCAAGGATGGGGCAAAAATGCCAGTTACTTCTTCTATTATCCAACTTCAAAGTTCTCACATTATTTTCTATTTTCAAGTACTTAACACTTCCTTAAATATAAAGGTCTTATTTAAATATACTTTCTTAAGAATGATTTTCAGAAAATGGGAGACAATCTTTCTTTCTTGTGAGTCTGTCTAGATATCTATCCACAGTTTGACTATACTATAGAAGTATTTCCATGAGTTGGAAGTAATTACATTAATAGCATTTAATAAATGTCGACTTATCTCTTTCATTTACATGAGGGCTCCTTATAAGTTTTAAAGCTCTTTGAAACCTGTAAAAATCTATTTACACTCATATTGAAATACAAACATAGAAAAAGATTACCATATATTAATTTATGTAATGTTAATTCCAATACCCTTCCAACTACACTTGCATGTATATAGCACAAAGAAGAGGATGGCTTCATATGGTATTCTACTATCTTCAAAAGTTAGTAATATTAAAAAGACCTAGAAATATTGTTAATTGAAGAACAGAGTTAGAATATTATTAATAAGCGACATTTAACCTTTCCTTTCATATCTATGGCAGCCTTCTTAGCATCTGCAGCATTCTCAAAAGGAACAAACGCAAAGCCTCTGGAGATTTGCTGCTTCAATCCTTCATCAAAAGAACTAAAATATATAAAAACATTTTAAATTCATATAATGGACTCACCAAGGTACTAACCATCTGAAAGTTACATGAAACCAAAAAATAATTGCATTTCACATCACTACTATGATTCTTAATACTAATTCACCCCTATAGTCAGCCTATTTTTTCCAGTTTGTTCTCTAACTCCATAACACATTTACTTTTACTCATTTTCCTTTCTAAGTAGTAGGTGATCTTTACCACATACCCTTCGCCTGCTGCTATAAGAATTTTCCAAAAATCAAATAGATACTTCAAAACAAGAATTTAAAATCGATAAGGCATTTTAATGTATGTATACAATGAACTTTGAAATATATATATTTTCAAAACATATATATATAACATACATATTTTAAATATACATATTGAAATATATATATGAAAATACACACACACACACACACACACACACACAGTTTTAAGAGTTACCATCTGATACCAGACCATGTTTCGCAAATACTGTTTTAAGCATCTTTTCATTGGTTTCTCTATTTAGGCCACCAGTGAAAAGCTTACCAGGATGATCTGCTTCTACCATTGTGGTGTAAAAGGTAAAAAAATTATCTATACTTAGATAAAAATAAATAAGCTAAAAAGATAAAATTTTATTACACACTGTGTTGAAAACTCAAGTAAAATTCTCTTCCAAAGGCTGACATCTTTTTAATATTTCTTAATTTCAATATGTAAAATTTGTAACACACAGAGCACAAGGAGCACTGACTTCGTGGACAAATGCTGCATTTTAATATGTACCTGACAAAATCTTGTTTCTAAAAATTAGATAATAAAAGCTATTATAATTTTCCTAAGTTACAATATGAATGATGCCCCCATTTAAACAATTTTATTTTAAAACTGTATATTTATGAGGTACAGTTTGATGTTTTGTGTATTTTCTTTCTTGAGATGTATATCTCCTATTGCCAAAGTGCACTGAGCACTGCAGCCTCCTCCACCCAGCCTCAACTGATCATCCCACGTCTCAGCTTCCCAAGTAGCTGGTACTACAGGGACTTTCTACCAGAGCTGGGCAATATTTTTGTGTTTTTTTAATAGACACAAGTTTCCTCATATTGCCCAAGCTGGTCACCAAATCCTGGGCTCAAGTGATCTGTCCGCTTGGGACTACCAAAGTGATGGTATTTCAAGGGTGAAACACCATGCCCAGCATAAGATTTTGATAAAAGATTAAATCAAGCTAATTAAAATATTATTGGGGAAGAACATTTTAAATATTTTACCATATTTTAGTGATCTGAAATATACAATAGGTCAAGGATCCCTAAACCCTGGCCTTCAACCTGTATCTATCTGTGGCCTGAATGTAATGTCTGAGGATGACCTGTAATACCTGTCTATGGATAATGTAATGTCTGAGGATGAGCTGAGTGGTACAGTTTTATCTGGAAACCATCCTCTCTATTCCCCTGCTGACCCACCCTGCCCCCATGGCAGCCCCGCTGCCCCACCTGTCCTCTGTCACACTGCTCCCACAGGAAGCCCCGCCCCACCACGTGCCCCTCTGGGCCCTGCAGCCAGCCCCCACTGCCAAACGTGTCCATCTCGACACCTTCTTCCCCTGCACAACCCTTGTCTAGGGAAAAATTGCCTTCCACTAAACCGGTCCCTGATGCGAAAATGGCAATAGATTAAAGGAGTCCATTATGTTACCCAGGCTGGTCTCCAACTCCTGAACTAAAGCCATCCTCCTACCTCCACTTCCCAAAATGCTAGAATTACAAGAGTAAGTCCGTGTGCCAGGTTAATGGATAGTTAAGCGCATCTATTTTGTTCCTGTTTTAGGCTAACTCCATTTATCTAGATTACGCCCACTTATTCAGTTTAAATTATTTACTGTGCCAGAGATACATGAATCTTGTTTCAAATACTGTCATACAAGGAAGGAGACAATTACAGGCTTTACAGAGGCAAATTTAAACTGAGATTATTTATGACCCCAGACTTCTATATACACTAAAGAAACACAATTCATGTCAAAATTTGATAATTCCTGACAAGCAAATCAGACATGTGACATGTACTGACTAAAAGTATAAGTTTTTAATCGCAGTGGTTAAGTTTATTGCCCGTATTTTGAATTATGACCACATTTACAGAGAAAAACTGCTTTAATAAAAAGTGCACATGAAAACAATGTTGCCTTAGCACCATCTCCCACAACTTGCCCACATATCGGACATGTCCGACAGTTAAAGGTAGAATCCTCAAGAAAAATCAATGAGTTTAACAAAAATGAGTTTCTTAATAGCACTTAGATGTTCTCTCCCCACTGTATCCTCCCATAATTCAACACCCATACATAGAAAACCCATCCCCTTTTATAGATAAAATCCCAAACCTTTGCTTTCTATTCTTGCCGAGAGCCAACCTGTCCAGAGAAACAGAAATTACAGGTTCTTTTCTGCAGGACAAAAAACCTCAGGGTCACCCGGCCCTCAGGTCGTATGCATCTGGCTTTGGGTCACCACAGGGCCAACTGCGGGAAGGACATCTGGAGCTGGCCTGAGCTGGAAGGACACCAGAAGCCATGCCCAGAAATCCCACCTACTTCCAGCGGCCAATCATTGCCAGGGCGGTGGGCTTCAGCCAGTTATTGCAAGAGTGGTAGGCACCTCCCGAGATGCCCCACCCCTGGCTGGCCTGCAGCTCCATCCTTCCGTGGTAATAAGTTGCAGCTTGTGCCGGGCGGCGGTGGATTCGGGCACACGCGGACTGTGAGACCTTTGGAAATGTGGGCATGGAAGACTTACACCCTAAACGGCATCCTGAATGTGGCACAACATTGACCCACACGGAACGCATGAAACATCTCACTTCGTTAGACAGGCTATGCCGATAGTACTGAATATTGCCGATCCAGAAGGGAGAAAGAGGGACCAGCGCTGCCTGCTTGGGCAAGGTGGCGATGGCTTGGAGGGAGTGGGGCAGGGCAGGTCCATGGGAAGAAAGTCGACTGGTACGTTGCTGGGGTGGAATTCCTCTGCACCAGAAGCTGAAACCCCACAACGACTCTTTCATGTCTAGGCAAATACAGACTCCGAGTTCCATGCTTCCTCCCTGAGGATGGCATACTCACAGAGGCATTCCAAAGGACCTCTTATCCTGTGCCCTGGGCACACGGGAATCCAGCCACCATGCTTGCTAATCCAATGACCGTTTGCAGTGCCTTGCTGATGCAGAGGGTCCCTCAAGCACAGCAGTAGCCTTGGTGCCTGCTAGCGGGGCTCTGGAAGCACAGAGCCTCAGCTTCCCACTCCAGGGCTACTGTGCACAGCCAATCCTGCTGGGTATCTGGGCCCCATGGTGAGTGTGTGGCAGGCTTGCAGGCCCTGCGGGGCTCCCCAGGAACCCTGCATTCACGTAGGTGTTCTCAGTAGCGCAAGCCCCGTGGGCCTCTCCGGGAGCTGACCCAAGAGTAGAGGGGTTCTGGGGGTGTGGGGTGGGTGGCACAGTCCTTGGTCTGTGGGAGCCTCGAGGAGAGCACCATGTTAAGGCGGAGGCTCTGCAGGAGAGGCCTGTGCGCAAAGCAGGGAGGCAACCCTAGGGGAAGAAGTATGCTACTGGGGGATGACATCAGAGATGGAGGTGGTGGCCAAGGAGGAGGCCAATGTGGAGCAGCAGCAGGAGGACCCGCAGGCACAGCCTGGCCCTGGCCCCAGTACGCCCTGGCTGGCAATGGACTTGCTGGACATCCTTCACTTGGAGCTGGGCTCCGTGAATGCCCCAGGCCATAGGGCATCCCCTGCTTCTGGGCCAGAGCCATATCCTTGAAGCTGCCAATTCGGGATGGCTGGCAGCAGTGGGTGGGCACCAAGCTCCCGGGAGCAGGGTTGAGGGAAACAAGCTGGTGAGTACCGGAAGTCAGCCAGGATTCAGGACATGAGGACAATGAGGGGAACAAAGGACAGGCTCATGCAGATAGAAGGGCAGCTTGATTGCAGGTGCCTTCAGGGCACATGGTAGGGACAGGAAGCCAAGCACAGCACACACAAAGGAGAAGAGCAGCGCAAAGGACTGTTCATAAACAGCAGAAAGTTGAAGGACACATTTCACTGGGAAAGTCCCTGGAGGAAAGGGAATCTGCATGCCCATGCCAGTCATGGAACTACCCCTGCACCCCGTGCCTGTGTCCAGCAGACTCACCCCAGAAACACAAGGTGCTCAAGACTCAGGTTCACAATGTACTGGGTTGCCATTTCTTCTGCAAGGCAGTCATCAGCTCCCCAGACATGATTTCTTCCCTATGCCGGCACTGTTCCCAAAGATGTTTAGGCCCTGAGCATACATAACCTCTGATGAAAACACTTGAGCTACATGGGGAGAGCCAGGCACAGCCCTGCAGCCACTTCTACATACAGCTGTTCCATCAGGTGGACATATCCATCCCTCAGGGAGACCAGGAGAAGGGCAGACCACACACCCAGACAGCAGAGCCTGTCCAGCACCCAGCACATGAGGGCCTCCTGCAGCTCAGGAGCCCTGAGAAAGTAGCCACCTCACCCCACAACACCCCACCTCTGACCCCCTGGCCACTTCTTCTGTTCCTGCCCCTGGTAACAGCAAGCTGTTTGGGCCTGCCTCCAGTTGCCGCCAAGACCACCACAGCCGTGACAGTGCCCCGCACACCAGACAGAGACAGAGGACCTGGAAGGGAAGGTGCCAGGCCAAAGTCCTGGGGAATACCCTGCCCCACACTCTCCATGCTCTTGCAAAGTTGCAGGGTGTTTCCTTACACACCCACCCAATCATCTGGTGGCTCCTTGACCAGATGCAGATTGTGCGGCACACCCAAGTTGTCTGTGATCACAAATGATGATGAAGTCCTGCTAAGCTACATGATGGATTTGCAGGTCAGGATAAGGAAACTGGGTCTGCAGGAGGGGTCCGATGTCTGGGTCATGTTGAGGTTCCCTTGGGGCCCAGAGGTGTCTCAGCAGGATTGCTGGGAAGGGGAAATGCATGCTTCACCCCAGCTAGCAGGTCACCTCAGCCCAGCTACATGAAATGATCCTTTAAGTCCATGCTTTTTCTCCTTCTTGGCCAGGTAGGGGAAGGAACTCAGCCATCCCGGGTACCAGCAGCAGGATGAAGTTTTCTTTTCATCACAACCTATATTTCCACAATGACGTGATCATTCAGGAGTTGGCATCCTTGGTAAGGAGTGTCCCCCAGCATGGTAGGGGAGGTTGTGTGTGGGAGGGTAGGTCTGGCATGAGCCTTTCTGACTCCCCTCTCTCCAGGATACAGGGTGTCTCATTCCACTGCAGTCCAGGGGTTGTGGGATCATGAAGGTCAAGCCTCCAGCTGCAGGCAGTACACCTCCTACCTGAGCTTTTGCATCTGGTTGGCTGACCATGACTGCCCAGGTTCTGGCAGGATTGCTGAGGTGGGTGCTGTGGTGGGGCATCATGGTAAGGGACCTTGCTGGTCATTCCTTGGCATCTGGGGAATTGGCTTTGAGCCATGACCTGACCTGTCTTGTACCCACTTCTGCAGTCCCCTAGATCATCAGCCAGGGCCTGTGGCTCAATTTCCTGCAGCACTTCCCAAGGGAGGGAGGCCATTAGAGAGTGAACAGAGAGGAGGCCAGGTGAGCAGTCTAGGGCTGGGGACTGAGAGAAGCCTTTGGTTCCTGGAGTTGTGCCCCACAGGGAGAACCCAAGCCTCAGGAAGGTGACTGCAGTGAGCAATCCCAGGCCATCCATGGGCTGGCAGAGAAATGGCCATCAGGGAACTGTAACACCCACATTTCAGGATTAGGGATCCTTAAGCTGCCTAAGAGGCATAAGTGTCCAAGGTCAGTGGGTGAGAAGCGAGGCTCAAGGGGTAGCTGTCTCATCATCCCTTGCTGACTCCCCCTCTCTGTCCTGAGGCCAGCTACCACTTAGGGCTCAGCTTGCACTCAGCGAGGGCCTTCTGACCCTCCATGCAGATGTCCTGCAGAGGCCTGCATCTATGTTCTCCAAGACTGGCTCTCCCAAGCCCATCATTTTCTGTTACGATGACCCCAGGTTTCCCTGACATGCTTTCTCCCCTCTGCCATCCTCATTCACTCAGGCCCTGCCCACTCCCAGAAAAGACATGCCAATGCACAGGGAATCTGGAGGACCACACAGGGCTCATAGGGGAGGAAATGTGAACAGATGGTAAAATGGAAGGGGACCTTCTGTGTGTGTCCAGGAAGGCCATCTGGCTGGGCATTAAGGCCCACCTCACTATTGGTGAGGACACCCAGTGTCCCTTTGTCCTGAGAATGTGCACACAAACACACATATTGTCTAAATGGCATTGACATCAGTACTACCTAGGGATCTACAGATTCCATACAATGCCTGTAAAAATATCAATGACCCACTCTTCATAGAAAAACAATCTGAGAATCCTAAATTTTCTATGAAATGGCAGAAGATCCTGAAGACACAGAGCAATCCAGTAAAAAGCACAAAGCTGCAGGCATCACACTACCTAACTTCACAATCTACTACAAAGTTTTATGTACCAAAATAGAACAGCACTGGCAGAAAAGCAGAGACTTGAGCTAACGAAAAACAATAGGGGCCCAGAACTAAGTCACTGCATTTGTAGCTCATGACCTTTTCCCAAAGAAGCAATAACACACAACGCAAAATCAAATATCTTCTATAAACTACGTTGGGGAAAACCTGAATATCCACATGAAGGATCTTAAAAGTAGATTATTTCTCACCAAACTCCATTATCAGACCTGAAATGATAGAAATACCAGAAGAAATCACAAAGAAGAAGCTCCATGACATGAGTGTGGGCAATGATGGTCTCAAAGTCACTGCAAGAGCACAGTAAATACCATCAAAAATAGAGAATGTGGTTATATCATACTAAAGTGCTTCAGCACTCCACAGGAAACTAAACAGAGGGAAGGGATATCCTACAAGATGGGTGAAATTATTGGGTCACCATAGATCTGTTAATGGGTGAATATTTACCATACATAAGGAACTCCAACGACTCAATAGCATGAAAACAAATGGACTAAGGATGTGAATACGTTTTGTGAAACAAAGACATATAGTTGCCCAGAAGACATATTAAAACGCACTCATTGTCCCTAATCCATTAGGAAAAAGCAAATCAAAACCACAATGAGATTTCATCTCACTTCAGTCAGAATGCCTATTATCCAAAAGATTTTAAAAAAAATTCATTTCTGGTGAGGATGCAGAGAAAAGGAAATTCTTGCACACTTTTGGTGAGAATGTAATTTATGGCAGGCATGACAAGAAGTCTCATGGCTTTTATTTAAGTAGAAAGAGGCTTCAGAAATCTACAAGTAGAACCACCCACCATATGATCCAGCAAATCAGAATACTGGGGAACACCCATAAGTACACAAAACAGTATGTTGAAGTGGTGCGTGCACCCATGCAATTATTGCTGCACTCTTTACATTTTTGCTATAGCCAAAATACGGAAGCAATCTCAGTATCACTCAGTTGATGAGTGGATAAAAAATGGGGCATATATGCACAATGGAAAAATGGGCTGCAATAACAAAGAAGGAAATCCAGCCAGTTATGACAATGCGTGTGAATCTGGTGAATGCGTGCATGCCATTTTGCTAAGTGACATAAGCCAAGTATCAGAAAGGCAAATAGCACATGACCTCATTCCTATATGAAATTTAAAAAGCAGACCTCACAGAGGTAGTGACTCCAATGGTTGAGGTGGTGTTTAGTGAAGAGGGTGCACTGAGGAGATGTTGGATCAAGAATACATATTTCTAGTTAGAAAGGAGGAATAGGTTAAAAACCTTTTCTAAAGCATGCTGACTATAACTAGTGAAAACACATTCTTTCTCTAAAAAATTCTAAGAGAGTGCATGTGAAGTTTTATCACCACAAAAATGACAAGTATGTGAGGTCATGTATGTGTTGATTAGCTGGGTGTATCCAGTGCATAACATACATGAACTTTTGAACATCGCCTTGTAAGTTATAAATATGTATCATTTCACGTCAATTTAAAAAATAAACATACAATTTTTAAAATGCCTTAAGAGAATCAATGTTGATAAAATATTTTATTATAAAGAAGTGCTTTTATTTTCCACCTGTATCAATGTCTTTTTCATGACACAGGACAGAATGCAACGTAGTTTGTTAAGTTAAAAAATATATATAAAAATAAAAATAAATCCCAATGTAGATGATCAATGAAAGATAGAAATCACAGGCCCATAGACTATAGTCCATGAATGGAAACCTTAACTGCATGTTTCAAACGAAGACGTGAGCGGGCAGAAGGAGAAAGCAAAAAATTCAAAAAGCCATTCCAGGGCCCTGGGTCACACCTGTAATCCCAACACTTTCAGAGGCTGAGGTGGGAGGATTGCCTACACTCAGGCATTCCAACCCAGCCTGGGGCAACATGGGTCCATGTCTAAAAAGTAATTAATTAGTTAATTAATATGTAGCTGGGAGGGGTGGCATGCATCTGTAGTGCCAGCTATGTGGGAGTCTGAGTTGAGAGGATCACATGGGAGTGGGGTGTCCAGGCTGCAGTGGGCTGAGATCCTGGTGCTGCTCTCCAACCTAGGAGACAGAGTAAGACCCATTCTCAGAAAACAAACAAACAAAAATAAGAGGTACATTATGCAAATTAAAACAATATAGTGTGAGGAGAATCAAAATAAACAAAACATCATCAGAGCCTATATGATCCGATGAAAGGAACCAGCTTTCACATAACAGCCACAGATGGGGAGAACAATGAGAAAGGGCAGAGAGAACATGTAAATAATAATTCACCAAACTCCCCAAATGAGTTAAAAGACATGAATGTACAAAGAGTACTTCCTTTGGCTTCAAAACCCTTAGTAATAAGTGTCTTTTCCTGAATCCCTGACATGCATTCACCTCACCTGAACCTCTTGGTGAGGTTCTGAGATCATAATCTGCCCTTTTTTCTGTACACTCTCATTTTGTTATTTCACATCACTTATCTGTAGCAGGTCATAACGAATCATGATTCTTTGACATTGTTGACACAATGAAGAACTCAGATATGAGTTCAATAAACAATAGTTTATGATATGTCATGAAAAAATGCTGTATACACAATGTTTGTTAAAAGGATAATACAAAATAAAAATGTAGGAAGAAGTACATTTTCTTCATTTCATCACTGAGCTTGTGTTTACATAACACTTTATCTGTGATCTATAGCTGCCTCCTAGAAAATGATCTGACAGAGTCATTTGAAAGTTCTCATTCCACTTTGGAGAACACAGGCATAACCCACTTTTTCACTTTTCTACCTATTGGATATACTTAGTGGGATGAGTGAGATCCATGTGACTTTTGGCTTTGCTGTAATACCCAGTTATTTTTTTTAACACTGTCTTTGCTAGATAAGCCTGAAATAAATGGTTAATTATGGCTTACAAAAAGAATTCCTCTCTTTCAGCTGAGATTCTTTATAACAGGAATTTCATCCAGCCATGCAAACAATAATCTGATGCCACTGCTGACAGATTCAGAATTACAAACTAAATTCAGACAGAGGATTGGAAGATAGATGATGCAGATGGAGAGAGGGGGGTTGGGGAAGGAAGGGAAGGATGAAAGGAGGGGTGTAAGGGAAGGAAAGGAAATAAGGAAGGGAGAGAGAGTGATAGGTGTTCAAAGACACAGATACAAAGTCTAGTACGGTTGTAGAGATAGGTGTGTACAAATTAACACAGGCAGTGTGGAAACATATTGGACAGACAGAGACATAGGTGGAGTCAGAGAAAAGATACAAACCCACACAGAGAAATAAACATACAAAATAAATAAACATAAACATACATAGAAATCACAGAGACACCCTTGGCAGTTTAAACATTAAAAAACACCAAGACCCTGAAACTAGAAATAACGAGGTGTTTCAGAGTTACTGAGACAGAATGCAAATTTGTCAGTGACCTTAGCATCTGTGCCCCATGTGCATGGATATTCAGTGGAAGAAGCATTAGACAGACCGTACAATTCAGCATGATCTCTGATAATACCTAAACAATGAAGCTTATGTTAAATCACTAGACTGAACTGCATGTAGGATTTGAGGAAGAAGCCCAGTCAGCCATGTTCACTCGGTGGGGTGGACAATATGGCTGAGCCACCAGTCCATGGCATGCCAATCCACTGTAGACAGTTGCTGGTTTGCTGCCTGCCTTGGGAAAAGCTCTTCCCATACTACCACTTTAAAACAGGCTAGCTCCAAAACTAGCCCTGTCATTGACTTACAGTCTTTTCCTTATCATTTGTCTCCTAGAAAAATTATTGCAAGATCCTTTCCTCAACTTTTTCCTATGCATTAAATTTGGGGCAAGACCTTTTCAGATGACCTGATTACAGGCAAGTACCCAGACATTTCCCAATCTGAGTAGCCCTGAGTGCAGACACCAATCTGCTGCCCCAGTCAGACTCTTTACATTATTAACCTTATGCAAAGTATGCTGAAAAGGCCACAGAAAATAAAAGGGCCCTGGGCTCCAGAAACAGTCTGCAATTCCAATCATTGGGGAGAATAGATCCTCATGAAGGTTTACATGAGCACAAAATGCACTCGTAATGCTGTTAGCTACATACGTTATTAGCTCCTCACCTAATAAGAAACTTGGAGAAAAGTTTAACCCAACTAAAGATGTAAACATCAACAACAGTGTCCATATCATGTGTCATCAAGTGACAGAGAGTCCATGTGTCATTCCCCCTGCAATCTTATATTCCACAAATCCACCCCTTTTCCCTTCACTTCTGCATGTCTGTGTTTTCCCTTAATCACCTATGCCAGAAAAAAAAGAGGTGTATACTGAAAGCCTTCCCACATGCCTCTGTAAGCTTTCCCACAGTCCCTCCATAAACCTTACATGCCCATTTCTTCTCACATTGATGGAATCCCTTGTACTGAGAGGCTGGTTGTCCCAGAAAAGGATTATGCATTCATCTTTAAAAGGAGAACATGTGAGAAAGTGAACTTTAAGATTTCCATCATCCTGTGCTATCTTAATGTGTCTGATGATACCTAAAATGATTTTGGAGTTACCTTATCCCAGCAAACTGGGCCCTGGATATCTTAGTGCCCATTAACCCCTTTTCTTCAACTATCTCTGCTTCCACAGGATGAAGTAGCCTCCAAATAAACTCTCTTCTCTTTTTTTACCTTCCCAACTCTGTCCTGTAGGAAGAATCCCAAAACATTCCACACTCATTCACTCTGGAGACTAGGATAAGAGGCCACCACACACCTAGACATCCACAGAGCATGTCCAGCACCCAGCACACAAGGGCCTCCTGCAGCTCCTGAACCCTGAGAAGCAGCTGCCTCACACCACAGCACACCCCGCCCCTTCAGCTGCAACCACCTGCCCACTTTTTCTGCCTCCCCTCTCTGGTCAGCCCAGGCCATCTTGGCCGGGGTCCACCTACCCCAAAAACCACCACAGTTGTGGCGTTGCCTCCTCGCCAGACAGAGACAGAGGACCAACAAGGCAGGGTGACAGGCCAAATATCTGGGAGATAACCCATCTCCACATTCTCTGTGCTCTTTCAAAGTTGCAGGGTGTCATGAGGCTTGCCCACCCAATCATCTGGAGACTCTTTGACCAAAGGTATATTGTTTGGCACACCCAAATCCTGTGTGAGAAACCATGATGAAGTCCTGCTTTGCTACATGATGGATTTGCAGGTCAGGCTGGGGAGCCTGGGTCTGTGGGAGGGGTCCAGTATCTGAATCAGTTTGAGGTCCCCTGGGGCCCTGTGATGTCTCAGTGGCAGAGCTGCGAAGGGGAAACTCATGCTTCACTCCAGCTAGCAGGCCACCTCAGCCCAGCTAGATGAAATGGTCCCATTGAGTCTGTCTTCTTTATCCTTCTTAGTCAGGCAGGTGACGGAACTCAGCCATCCCAGTTACCAGCAGCAGGATGAAGATTTCCTTTTGTCACAACCTTTGCTTCCACAATGAAGTAATAATTAAGGAGTACTACTATTGGTATCCTCGGTAAGGAGTACCTCCCAGCATGGTAGGGGAGCTGGTGTGTGGGAAGGTAGGCCTAGAATGAACCTTCCTGACTCCTCTCCCTCCAGGGTACAGGGTGTCTCATTCCACAGCAGTCCAGTGGTTCTGGGATCATGAGGGTCAAGCCTCTAGCTGCAGGCAGAACATTGCCTACCTGAGCTTGTTCAGCTGGTTGACTGAACATGACTGCCTGGGTTTTGGCAGGATTGCTGAGGTGGGGGCCGTGGTGGGGCATCATGGGAAAGGACCCCGCTGGTCATTCCTTGGCCTTTGGGGAATTGGCTTTGAACCATGACCTGACCTGTCCTGGATGACCTTCTGCAGTCCCCCTGATCATCAGATAGGGCCTATGGCTCAATCTGTTGCAATACTGCCCCAGGGAGAGAGGTATGGCATTAGAGAGGTAACAGAGAGGAGGCCAGGTGAGCAGCCTAGGGCTAAGATCTGAGAGGCCTTTTGAGTCCTCGATCTGTGCCCCACATAGAGAATCCAAGGGTCATGGAGGAGACTGCAGTGAGCAATCCCAGGCCATTCATGGGTTGGGAGAGAAAGGACCATTAGGGAACTGTAACACCCACATTTCAGGATTGGGGAACCCTAAACTACCTACGATACATATGTGGCTAAGGTCAGTGGGTGAGAAGCAAGGCTTAAGGGATAGCTGTCTCATCATCCCTTGCCAGCTCCTTCTCCTGCCCTGAGGCTTGCTACCACCTGGGGCTCAGATTGAGCTCAACCAGGGAGCTCTCTCTCTCCATATAGATGTCCACATGAGGCCCATCTAGGTCTATGTCCTTTCAGAATGTTTCTCCCAGGCCTGTCATGTTCTGTTTCAATGAAGCCAGGCTTCCCTGACATGCATTCTCCTCTCTGCCATCCTCACTCCCACTGCCCTGCCTTCCCAGATGAGATAGGCCACTGCACAGGGAATCTGGAGGACCACACGGGGCTCCAGTGTGAGGAAATGTTCTATTTTCTTCATGTACATGTATTTTAGAATTTCCTCCAGGGGAGGAAATGTGAAGAGATTGCAAAATGGCTATGGACCTTCAGTGTGTGTCCAGGGAGGGAACCTGGCTGGGAATTAAGGCCCACCTGTGGAATGGTATGGACATCCAGTGTCAGTTATCTTGATAAAGACCTGCTTTGTTACATCACCTACTATTAGTATAAAAGTTAATTTCTTAGAATATTGAAGAAACAAATTTAAGTGTGAATAATTATAATTTGTTCATAATTGTATGGAAAAACTGCATACAGATCCATTTTCCATTAAAATTCTTATGTGAGACTTGAAGAGTTTACCAAGTTTTAAAAAGCAGTTTTATTGTTCTACTACTGGCAATTTTTATGATCATTTTTTCAATACAGGGACATAGATTCTAGAAAGTTTTTGAGGGACTTTCAGCTTCTTTAGAGTACTTACTTGTAAATTTTGATTTTTTTCCCTGTGGTTCTTTTCAATTTACTATTTATACTTTATATGTGAGGTGTTAAATTTGTTTTCTTATTTGCCCCTTCTGGAACTTTTAAAGGATTTTTTTTTTTTTTCTGTTAGATATGTGCGTTTTTCTGTGAGTACTTTTTCTACTACAGATTTTTTTGTTGCTGTTCGTTAGTTTTTGGGGTGTGTGTTTGTTTGTTTACTGGTTTTGAGATGGAGTCTCACTCTGTCACCCAGGCTGACATGAAATGGCACAATCTTGGCTCACTGCCACCTCTATCTCCGAGTTTCAAGAAATTCCTCTGCCTCAGATTTCTGAGGAGCTGGGATTATAGGCACATGCCACCATGTCCAGCTAATTTTTGTATTTTTAATTGAGACTAGGTTTCATCGTATTTGCCTGGCTGGTCTCATACTCCTGACCTCAAGTGGTCTACTCGCATTGGCATCCCAAAATGCTGGGATTACAGGTGTGAGCCACCACACCCGGCCTCATTTGTTTGTTTATGTATTTTAATCATTGTTCTATTTTCTTCATGTACACGTATTTTAGAATTATTGAAATAAAATATTTTATTTAGTTACTCAATACTTTAGTAGGTTTTTAAAACTAATTTTTCATTCACTAAATATGGTATTGTGTATAGGTTAACCTTATATAGTATTGTCATCCCGTCTTTTACTCAAGAACTCTGATACTGTTTTTTGCCCCACCTGAGGAGAACGTGCAGATAGTTAGAAAAAATTGTGTGAGTGAGTAGGTATGAAAATATAATTTGAAAGAATAGTAAAGTTCACAAATACAATTTCATATTTGTATTTTGCATCATTTTGAAAATTTTAGTTGCTGACACATGAAATTCTGTATTCACTTTTATGTTAAATGTACACTTTTGAATCAATTTCAACAATGAAAACAATCCAAGGCCAAGCATTAGTTCAGGAAGTAGAAAGCAGTTGTTCTGTAGAAAAAACATGTTTATTGAAGGTATATTTAGAGAGATTTTAGAAGGCTTCAGTCAATATTTTTGTTTCTGTTGCTCTGGTGTTTTATCATACTGTGACCAGACTGTAGCGTCAGTAGTTATAGTTACTAGGCTACCAAAGTCTCAGGGCTGCAGTAATTATTGAGGAAAGTGGCAGTGTGGTTGGCTGTTTAAGGAGACTAGAGGACTTAGGAGTTTCCACCGAAAGCACAAGGGCCTGGTTTAGTGGGTAGCCTTCTTTTGCTGAAGTAGGTAAGATCCAGGAGAAGTGTGGACTCATTGTAGTAGCTAGGGCTTTGAGATTGGTGAAGCATGTTAGTCTCCAACTGCCATTGCCAGTATTGGTCTGCACATAATGTCACTTCCTGGACATGCTGACTCCTGTAAATTAAAACATATAGTTTGGATTTAAATCCCTATTCCAACTTCTTAAACTTGGATCTAATAAGTGTGTAATAAAATATGTATACAGAACAAAGGGAGACATCAGATAAGTACATAAGTAAAGCATCCTGATCAAATATCTTCAAAAATATTACTACAAAAAATCACTGAAGATTAAACCTTAAAAAGTTATTTTAATTGGGGAAATAGAGAAAGGTTGGACTTGTTTAAAACTCTGAGGTGTAAAAATACTATTATTAGAATATGGAAATTATATAAAATGTCTAATTTGTTTGAAGAGCAGCATACTAGCTATTTAGTATGGCTAGAGATTAATAACTCATGTAAGAAAACTCAGAGATTAACAACAATTTTTTTCAGAGATTTTGTTCTGTAATTAAAGACTTTTAAAATGGTTTCCTACTGATGAGTGATTCACATATATTTATCACTTAGTCATATGCTGTATATCCTTTGATATAGGAACAAATTTATAGTTTCTATCATGTAGAAAGAGAAAAAATGATTGTGTACCACATTTGCATTAGTCTTTGGCCTGAGTAATGAAGCAAACAATGGAACTGCCTATGTCAGCGTACAGGTGGGCACAGCTGGAAGCTTCCATCACTTGCACTTTAACATTTCTGCATTCTCATCAGTCTCTCCTAGAAAGAAAATGGACTATAACTATCCTAAAGAACATATGTTACATTTAAACACCAAGTATCGAGATAAGATCATGATCTGTCTTATCAATGTCTTGTCATTACTTTAAAGTTATATGTATAACTTATACAAAGAAATTCAGTTTACCACCATTAACATTTTACACCACACATATATCTATTTCATTCTCTTTCTAGTGAATTTTTTTTTAGATGTATTTTTACTCTGTCACTCAGTCTGGAATGCAGTGGCCTGATTTCGGCTCACTGCAACCTCCGCCTCTTGGGTTCAAGCAATTCTCCTGCCTCAGCCTCCTGAATAGCTGGGGTTACAGGCACATGCCACCACTCCTGGTTAATTTTGTATTTTTAGTAGAGATGGGGTTTCCCTAGGTTGGTCACACTGGTCTCAAACTTCTGAGTTCAGGTGATTCACCAGCCTCAGCCTCCCAAAGTGCTGAGATTACAGATGTTAGCCACCATGCCTGGCCCCCCCTTTTTTTTGAGACAAGTTCTTGCTTGGTCACCCAGACTGGAGTGCATTGGCACAATCTTCACACACTGAAGCCTCAACCTCCCAGGCTCAAGCTATTTTCCTGTCTCAGCCTCCCATATAGCTGGGACTACATGTGTGCAACACCACACCAGGCTATTTGTTGTTGTTGTTTAGTGATGAAATCTTGCTATATTGCCCGAGTGGGTATCACATTCCTGGGCCCAAAGGGTTCTCCTAGTTCAAGCTCCCAAAGTGCTGAAAGTACAGGAGTGAGCCACTGAGGACAGCATCGCCGCTCTTTAATCACTTTTTAAATGCCACTCTTCAAAATTAACAAGTAAATTTTTACTTATGAAATTCCAAATTAAAGTCAAGTTCAGCCTCACTTTTATAAAGAGGTAAAAACACAACAAAACGTAAAAACCTTCTTTTTCCTTTGCTTTGAATTTAGCAAACAGTTAGAAAGCAACTCATCTCTACTTTGGTTTACAAAATTGACTACAGAGAAAGATCCTCATCTAATTGTTTTCAGAACAAAAATCCTGTGAAGTTATCATCAGAACCATCATCTTATAAAACAAAAACAAATCTCCTAGTGGGTCTTTTAGGTAGATTAAATATGTTATAATTAGTCATGTACACAATTGTGATTATAGTTATTCCTTAAACCATAGTGTTAAAAATATGAACCTCATTTTTTTAGAACTGCTACCCTAATAAGAAAACTAACTACTGATGTGGTATAATAATTTGTGGCCCAGAGAGCCAGCATTCTGAACTATTCAGGTTCTTCAGAGAGCGCAAGGGTGCTAAGAGCTGAATGGGAGTCTGGACATCTTGGAGGAGTAGCAATGCCCGATCATTTCTTGCTGCCCCCATCACCAACCAGAATCTCTCATGCAGTAGAATGGTAGACATCTTCACAATTCTCAGTGGTGTCCCAGGGTGCCTCAGGCCCAGAATCACAGCAGTGTCTTCAGGATTCCCATGTGCATAGGCAAAGATTTATTATAGTACATTCATTAGAAAACCTGAATCTTAAACCTACATCAGGCTTTCCAGCATATTTTTTTAGTCATGATACACAAGGTCCCTAGCTCATCTTCAGAGAAATCAGAAATCTATGAATAAAGAGTCCACAGACAATGGGATTGTAGAGGAATTAACTAACAGAGGTACTAATAAGCCAAACACCGTGAGACAATTTCTTTTTAGTCTAAAACAAAAATGTTATCTGTATAAGTGAGATGGTCATGGATTACAGAAGTGAATGTGGACAGAGAAACCTTCAGCAATGTAATTATGGGATAATAAATCATAGGGTGAGGGAAGAGGCAGGCACAAACGTATATGTTCCTGACACAGTGGGCAGCTGTGAGAACCCACAAGCTGCTAACTATGGAACAACTGCAGACCTGACTGCCACAGCTGATGATGCCAGCCTGCCAAGGCATGGCATATCACAGAGAAATCTGATCTGCTAAATCTGAGGAGAAAAATAAGCTAATTGTGCTAATTTGAATATAATTGCCATCTGTAGACCATATTTTTTTAAGTTTTAAATCCGTCCTATTTGTGCTAACCAAGTTAGCATCGTTAAATATGACTAGCAAAAACAAACTTCTACCTCTATTGTGTTTATGCATTTTTCTGGAAAAAAAAAAAGTGTTCGTCTTAATATCTTTCCAAGTTCATAGTTTCTTTATGTCCTAGCTTAAGCTTCTTTAATCAAAATATTAGGAGGCATTCCAGCTTTCTCCCCCATTGCAACATTTATATAGCTATGATTTTAGCTACTTAGAAGTCATTGAAGTAGACAGGCAACAAAAAATACAATGATTTGAAAATATTAAGTAAATAATGTAAAATTTGGAGATAAGGCACCTGTCTCTAAATTGGAGGGGCTTATCTTCCTAAACTTATAATCTTAGTGAGATATCAAACCAATAGTTTAAATAGAAAATTCAAATTTGAGGTTCAGGAAAGAGCTCATATTTTTAAAATTATTTTAGAATTCCTCAGAAAACTGAGTTGAAGCAATGCTCATTAATATATGTAGAGAGAGAGATAAAAATGGTGAAGATAACCTGTCTATAGAAGGGGTAAGGAAATATAGATAAAATTAGAAGCATAAATGTGTTATTAAATTTAGTTGTCTTTGAATTAATCTTTAGAGGATGTGAGCAAATAATTGTGGCCTCCTTTATGTTCTAAATGTAGCTATGGCAATAGGTGGTAGCTATAAAAATAGCTGTGGTTAAGTGCACATTTAATAGATGAGACCAAAAGAGATCCCTCAATTTTCAAGGAAATAAGTGGAAATACAGTAATGTGAAATAGCCATTGCTAATATTGTGATAGGTTTTCTGATAGCCAAAGGAAGGGGGAAACTGATAATCTCAATGTAATACAGTCTAGTATACCAGCACCTAAAACGCATTACTTACCAACTACTATGCTGTTTCCAAACATCATAATATATTTAACTTAAAATATACTTAATTTGAAATAAATCTATTACAAATATAAGGTGCTGTGTGGTAGTAAAGAAATGTTTTTGTGTTAGGAGAATGTGTCTTAATGTTAGCCCTATTCATCTTTTGCCATGAGAACTTGATCAATCCATTCTACCTATATAGTATCAGAATATGCATTTAAGATAACTATAATAATCATGTTATATAATCTACATCATAGAGTAATCTATAGGGATACTATGGAAATTGAATCATATATCAAGTATGACATGCCTTTGTAAGCCATAAGGAAAATAATTTCTTTGATTTGGTAGATTAAAAACTCATGCATTTCTCAGGAAGAGCTTTCTCTCCCCTCTCCTTCCCTCTATTCTTTTCTATTTCCATTCTCTTCTTCCTTTACTTCTCCTACCAAGTTTTTGAGCCTTACTCTTAGGCTGTGGCAGAGAGATGTAGTGTGGCCGAATGGAATTGGAAGTGGAGGTAAAAGCTGAGGCATTTGTAGAGGTAGAGACTGAAAGGGACATGGAAGCAGGAGTAGTCATGGGCCCTTGGTGGTGCCAGAGTGAATGGCTAGGCCATGTCACTTCCTGGAACCAGAAAAGGACAGGGTGCACTTGGCTGAAGACATAGGACTTTGTGCAATGCTCCTCAAAGTGACTCAAGATTCCCACTTGCACCCAAGTGTCGTTTTGCTGTAGATGGCATAACAAAGGTGCTCCCAGGTCACCCTGCAAGAAACAAGAGACAAGATATGATCAGTATTTTGAAAGAGGGCCAGAAGTAACTTTTGGTGTTCAAGATATTCTTTTTCTCCCCGGCATTCACACCCCATGAATTTGTAACCTTACAGCCAGCCTCCCGCATAGCTTTCTTGGCCTCCATGGACAAAGTGAATTCACTCAGCTTGGGGCCAAATTGGGCACAAGTGCTGACTGGTAGGATGCTCAAGTTGCCTTTTTTTTTTTTTGCAGAATTCCAGGACTTCCTGATGGAAAACAGAGAAGAAGCCGGGCGCGATGTCTCACGCCTGTAATCCCAGCACTTTGGGAAGCTGAGGCAGGCGGATCACGAGGTCAAGAGATCGAGGCCATCCTGGCTAACACGGTGAAACCCCGTCTCTACTAAAAATACAAAAAAATTAGATGGGTGTGGTGGCGGGCACCTGTAGTCCCAGCTACTCCAGAGGGTGAGGCAGGAGAATGGCGTGAACCCGGGAGGTGGAGCTTGCAGTGAGCAGAGGGAGGAGTTCGTGCCACCGCACTCCAGCCTGGACAACAGAGCAAGACTCAGTCTCAAAAAAAAAAAAAAAAAAAAAAAAAAAAGAAGTGTTTGTGTTTGTTTGTTTTCAAATCAAATTTAGCCTAGATTAGAGAGAGAAGTATGGTGAAGAGAAAGACAATTTTTCAGTATTCAAGAGAAGATACTGTTCTCTTTCCAAATATACTTCTGTTCCATCCCAGTGTCTTCTTCATTACTCCCCCCTCATAAGGGACCAAATAGGTAGCCAACAGTCATATAGTTGTATAAATTTCTCCTGTTTGAGACTTTCCTAAGGGCATAGAAGAAGGACCAGGGTTTGAAAATGTAGTGGCTGCTTCAGGAAGATCAACCCAAGTCCTAGGGGTGCCTTCGGACCTAGGTAGGGTATGGCATGTTCATTGCTGACAGTCTGAGCTTGGGCAGAATCTAGAAGATAATTAAGCCCCAGTTGGACCAGGGACAGGGCTCCTGAAATTTTTCTGGGGAACAAAAATCAAGGAAAAGTCTATTATTTCCACATTTCAATTTGAATAAACCCTGGAGGTGAATCAGATGAAGACCAGGTAAGCGCTAAAGTACTAATACTACTTTAGAAACTATTTTCGAGGATCATTTGAGACCAGGTGGGCAACAAGGTAGGACTTCATTTCTGTGGAAAATAATAAAAAAATTAGCCAGATGCAGTGGTGTATGCCTGTGGTCCCATGTACTCAGGAGGCATAGGTGGGAGAATCCCTTAATCTTGGGAGTTTGAGGCTACTGTGAATCACACTACTGCACTCCAGCCTGGGCAATAGAGCAAGACCCTGTCTCTATCTCTCTTTCTCTCTGTCTCTCTCTCACTCACAGACACACACGCACACGCACACAAAGGAAAGATATTCATTAACAACATCAATGTTGTAATTGCTTTATAATGATCATCATTTTGAAATGAATTACTCAGACTTACATAAAATTGGCACATCTGGCTGTGGTAAGGATCCACTGTTCATTTAGTATGGAGCCAGCACAGAAATGGGAGAAAGACAGCTGCACAGAAACTATACAAGGGAATTCACCAATTTCTGACTCCCAGCAGCTGGGACAGAGGAGGACATGGCCAGGGCATAATCCACACTCTGCAGAAGGAATACACATGTGGAATAGAGTGAGATTAGTGTTACTACTCTCCCATTTCTGAAATCTAATTTTAGGTTTTTAGAAATAGGCTTGGAAATTCAGTATCTTCAATTCTGAGAAAATCCATGGAAATATACATCATTCATCCTACAATTTTAGATATACTAAAGAGGTTATCTACATATTTACCCCTCAAATAATAATATATATATGTATATATACACTTATGATATATATCTTATTATTTATATCCAAGATAATATACTATTATGCAATAGTGTGTGTATATATTCATATACCTCAAGTGGAACAATAAACTATTTCTAAGAAGTAAGACTATCTTTAAAATACTGTTCTCTGAATAGAATTGTGTTTATAAAACATAGCTCATAAATCCTATTTGGCAAAAATAAGATATTCTTCAATATTTAGACATCTCTGCTGATTCATACAATAACCTAAATTTCAGTCTTCTGAAGTTCTGAGAACATAACCTCTGATGTTACAAATTCTGGTTTTAGGGTTCAACAAGAGTCTTCGTACCAAGTATATTAACTCAAACATATGACTAGAGTAAGGGTGCCTGTGGTTTCATGAGAAATAGCAGCTGTCTTGAAGAGCTAGAAAGCCTTGAAACTTTCTTTCCAGATCACAGATAGTTGACACTCAACCAGGGAATCATTGAGTTCTGAATGCCTAGGAGGTTGTTGTCCAGGCTTGGGTCCAGATTGAGATCCAGGCATCAGGAGAGGCTGTTTTGTTAAAAGTGTGGCTGTAACAGCATGCAAGGATGAAAAAGAATGAGAAAGAATGGACTCTTCAGTAAATGTTGAGGAAGACATTTTCTGAAGAGAATTAGCAGAAGAGGCTATGGATAGGAGAATAGAAGAGGAGACCAGAGGAGAAAATAATAAAACAAGATGGGAAAATGCAGAATGAAGGGAAGGTACAAAAGAAAAGACTGAACAAGAAGGGTACAGTGTACATGGAGATGGAAGAGAACAAGAAAGAAAGAAAAAGGAGAAAGAAAGAGAGATAAGAGAGGTGCATGGGGCATCAGGGTTTTCTTTTATCTGGATTTTTAATTTCCTGCCATAGTGCTGGTAAACAACTCTTCCAGGAAGCCAAATGCTTGTAAGCTTGCTTGGTTGGACAGAATTGATTTTATCTTTGCTTTCTGTGGCACTTATCTCAGTTAACAAAGCTATAATATACTGATCTGTGAAAGGCACAGTTTTTACTGGCAAAAAAGGGTACACATTTGGACAAGGAGCCAAAATGACTCATTAATAGTGTTTCTCCATTAGGCTCAATTTCAGGAGGAGAAAATGATCCAATTATATCAGCCTTATAATGGGTTCTGGGTCTGGCTGTTTCAGGCTGGATGCAGGTTCTCACTTTGTCAGCTTCAAAAACAGCAAAGGATTCAATAATATCAGCTTCAGACTGGATACAGTGTCTGTCTGCTTGGGTTACAGGCAGTATCCAAGATATGAGTGTTCTTCCTTTAAGCGAGGTCCATGATTTGACTACTGGAGATAGACTCTTGGGCCAGAATCTTAGCAGCAAGGTTTCAGACTGGATAAAAGGGTGAATTATGTCAACTTCTGGCTGGATCCAGGGACTGACTATTTGAGATTTTGAATAAGCTCATGATCTGCCTTTATTCATCGTAATGTAAAACAAAGATCTGACTATATCAGTTTTCTGCTTGATTCAGGGTCTCACTACTTGGGTTTCAGGGTGGGTCCAGGTTTGAAATGTAGCAGCTCTTTGCTGAGTCCACGGCCAAAATATACCAATTTCAGTCTGGGCCAGGGAGAGAGTGGCTGATTTTCAGGATGAATCCGGGGTCTAACTGTATCACATTGAGTCTGTAAGCAACATGTGACTCTATCAATTTCAGTCATGTTTCAGGGTTTTATTCCTTTGCTTACAGTCCAAGTTTGGAATACTTCAGTTTCAGGTTGTTTCCAAACTAACATCATCAAATAGGTTAAAGCATAAAAATAACAGGCCAAGAGGAAAAAGGTTTAAATCTCTGAGAAATAAATAAAGCTCACAAACCTACTGGAAACCAATCTGCATATCAAGGAAAAGGTTCTGAATAAACGCTCATCTTTCCTGTACTAGCTTGTTAACCCATAAAATTGAGCTTTTTTGAATTAAAAAGAGAACTGTGTCCTTATTTTAGTTTGTAACCTTGTCTTCCCCTGCAAACACTTTATATAGTATCCATTCACTTCATTTCCACATCAAGATCACAGTTAGCTTCAAAGGCTGAAGAAGGACACCTCATTGGGGTACTTTTGCCTTCACCCATGTCATTCAATCACATATGACCACAGACAACTGGTGAGAGTGGCATCTATACTGTGGTTCTTAAAATGGAGTGAGCCTCAGAATCTCCCACAGGGTTGGCTAAAATGCAGACTGCCAGGCCCCACCCTCAGAGGGTTCAGCAGATTTGGAGCTGGCCCCAAGAATCTGCATTTCTAACAACTTCCCACATAATGGTGATGCTACCAGTCCTGGAGTCATACTAATTTTCAAGAACCATTTTATAGATGATTTTGGATCACTGCCATCACATCATCTGTTTTGAGGAACCACAGAGCCCTACCTTAACAGCTATTTTAATATACAGACAGCATGAATTTTACACACATCCCCATGGCCTGCCAATCACTTGGCACAGGCACATGTTTTGCGTGCAGCCATGCATTGCTACAGTTAAAGCCAAATGTTACAGAGAAAACTGAATGCTGGATGCTCAGTCCTTCAGATCCTCGACTCTTGGCATTTCATATTTCACCACCACCTGGAGCTTTCACTCCACCACACATGATGGGGCACGTGACTTGCTAGGCTTACAGTTGAGGAAGGGCACGGTCCTAAGAAATGACAGGAACTGCCCACGCTTGCTTGGTATCTTAGACAGAGCCTTATTTCCTCTGCATCCCATTTCTAGTTAGGAGCATGGATGCTGGAGAGACCAGGGGCACCACGGTGACACAGGAGTAACTGGTGGAGCTGACCTCACACCAGGTCATCACCTCATTCCTTACTTCCCTCAGGACTTGTAGCCCCTATGCTAACCAGCCCTGGATGCTGTGATTTTCCAACTCCTGCTTCTGACTCCTCCAGTTCCTCTGGGTACTCAATTGCTAACACACTTGCAATCAGTTATTTCCCATCCCTGTTCAGATGCAGGCATGCCCCAAACAGCCTGACTCCCCAGTTCACGCATACTATGAACCACTGCAGCTTCAAAGCTGAGTATTAGTGTCCTGTGGGGGCATCCAACTTACCCCTAACCTCATCTCCACCTCAAAAAACAGGCAAGGGACTGCCTCAAGGCTGCAGATCTAGCAGGCACAAAGGTGTGTCAAGCACTGACTGTCTAGAGGATCCCAGTGCCTCACACTCCTCACAAGGCTGTATCCACCTCTGACTGGCCTCAGCCTGGAGAGCCTGGTGTGGCAGAGACCCTCACAGCAATGCCAATCCTGTGTTCTTCCAAGGTGTTCGGAAATCAGTTGTCTATATCCATGGCAGGGTGCAGTGGCTCACACCTATAATCCCAACACTTTGAGAGGCCAAGGCAGGCAGATAATTTGAGGTCAGGAGTTTGAGACCAGCTTGGACAAAATGATGAAACACTGTCTTTACGAAAAATACAAAAATTAGCCAGGTGTGCTGGTGGGTGCCTGTAGTCCCAGCTACTCTGGAGGCTGAAGCAGGAGAATCACTTGAAGCTGGGAGGCAGAGGTTGCAGTAAGCCAAGAATGCACCACTGCACTTCAGCCTGGGCAACAGAGTGAGACAAGATCTCCAAAAAAAAAAAAAAAAAGAAAAAGAAAAAGAAATTACATTTAACATTAGGTATATCTCCTAATGCTATCCATCCCCCCTCCCCCTACCACACAACAGGCCCCAGGGTATGATGTTCCCCTTCCTGTGTCCATGTGTTTTCATTATTCAATTCCCACCTATGAGTGAAAACATGTGGTTTTTGGTTTTTTGTCCTTGCAATAGTTTGCTGAGAATGATGGTTTCCAGCTTCATCCATGTCCCTACAAAGGACACGAACTCCTCATTTTTCATGGCTGCATAGTACTCCATGGTGTATATGTGCCATATTTTCTTCATCCAGTCTACCATAGTTGGATATTTGGGTTGGTTCCAAGTCTTTGCTATTGTGAATAGTGCCGCAATAAACATACATGTGCATGTGTTTTTCTAGTAGCATGATTTATAATCCTCTGGGTATGTACCCAGTAATGGGATGGCTGGGTCAAATGGTATTTCTAGTTCTAGATCCCTGAGGAATCGCCACACTGACTTCCACAATGGTTGAACTAGTTTACCATCCCACCAACAGTGTAAAAGTTTTACTATTTCTCCACATCCTCTCCAGCACCTGTTGTTTCCTGACTTTTTAATGATCGCCATTCTAACTGGTGTGATATGGTATCTCATTGTGGATTTGATTTGCATTTCTCTGATGGCCAATGATGACTAGCATTTTTTCCTGTGTCTTTTGGATGCATAAATGTCTTCTTTTGAGAAATGTCTGTTCATATCCTTTGCCCACTTTTTGATGGGGTTGTTTGTTTTTTTTCTTGTAAATTTGTTGGAGTTCATTGTAGATTCTGGATATTAGCCCTTTGTCAGATAAGTAGATTGCAAAATTTTTCTCCCATTCTGTAGGTTGCCTGTTCACTCTGATGGTAGTTTCTTTTGCTGTGCAGGAGATCTTTAGTTTAATTAGATCCCATTTGTCAATCTTGGCTTTCGTTGCCATTGCTTTTGGTGTTGTAGACATGAAGTCCTTGCCCATGCCTATGTCCTGAATGATATTGCCTAGGTTTTCTCCTAGGGTTTTTATGGTTTCAGGTCTAACATTTAAATCTTTAATCCATCTTGAATTAATTTTAGTATAAGATGTAAGGAAGGGATCCATTTTCAGCTTTCTACATATAGCTAGCCAGTTTTCCCAGCACCATTTATTAAATAGGGAATCCTTTCCCCATTGCTTGTTTTTTTCAGGTTTGTCAAAGATCAGATAGTTGTAGATATGTGGCATTATTTCTAAGGGCTCTGTTCTACTTCATTGGTCTATATCTCTTTTTTGGTGCCAGTATCATGCTGTTTTGGTTATTGTAGCCTTGTAGTATAGTTTTAAGTCAGGTAGCATGATGCCTCCAGCTTTGTTCTTTTGGCTTAGGATTGACTTGGCAGTGTGGGCTCTTTTTTGGTTCCATATGAACTTTAAAGTAGCTTTTTCCAATTCTGTGAAGAAACTCATTGGTAGCTTGTTGGGGATGGCATTGAATCTATAAATTACCTTGGGCAGTATGGCCATTTTCATGATATTGATTCTTCCTACCCACAAGCATGGAATGTTCTTCCATTTGTTTGTATCCTCTTTCATTTCATTGAGCAGTGGTTTGTAGTTCTCCTTGAAGAGGTCCTTCACATCCCTTGTAAGTTGGAATGCTAGGTATATTATTCTCTTTGAAGCAATTGTGAATGGGAGTTCACTCATGATTTTGCTCTCTGTATGTCTGTTATTGGTGTATAAGAATGCTTGTGCTTTTTGCACATTGATTTTGTATCCTGAGACTTTGCTGAAGTTGCCTATCAGCTTAAGGAGATTTTGGGCTGAGATGATGGGGTTTTCTAGATATACAATCATGTCATCTGCAAAGAGGGACAATTTGACTTTCTCTTTTCCTAACTGAATATGCTTTATTTCTTTCTCCTGCCTGATTTCCCTGGCCAGAACTTCCAACACTATGTTGAACAGGAGTGGTGAGCGAGGGCATCCCTGTCCTGTGCCAGTTTTCAAAGGTAATGCTACCAGTATTTGCCCATTCAGTATGATATTGTCTGTGGGTTTGTCATAAATAGCTCTTATTATTTTGAGATACATCCCATCAATGCCTAATTTATTGAGAGTTTTTAGCATGAAGCGTTGTTGAATTTTGTCAAAGGCCTTTACTGCATCTATTGAGATAATCATGTGGTTTTTGTCTTTGGTTGTTTATATGCTGGATTAAATTTATTGATTTACATATGTTCAACCAGCCTTGCATCCCATGGATGAAGCCCACTTGATCATGGTGGATAAGCTTTTTAATGTGCTGCTGGATTTTGTTTGCCAGTATTTTATTGAGGATTTTTGCATTGATGTTCAACAGGGATATTGGTCTAAAATTCACTTTTTTTGTTGTTTCTCTGCTAGGCTTTGGTATCAGGATGACAGGATGATGCTGGCCTCATAAAATGAGTTAAGGAGGATTCCCTCTTTTTCCATTGATTGGAATAGTTTCAGAAGGAATGGTACCAGCTCCTCTTTGTACCTCTGGTAGAATTTGGCTGTGAATCCATCTGGTCCTGGAGTTTTTTTTGGTTGGTAAGCTATTGATTATTGCCTCAATTTCAGATCCTGCTGTTGGTCTATTCAGAGAGTCAACTTCTTCCTGGTTTAGTCTTGGGAGGATGTATGTGTTGAGGAATTTATCCATTTCTTCTAGATTTTCTAGTTTATTTGCATAGACATGTTTATAGCATTCTCTGATGGTAGTTTGTATTTCTGTGGGATCGGTGGTGATATCCCCTTTATCGTTTTTTATTGTGTCTATTTGATTCTTCTCTCTTTTCTTCTTTATTAGTCTTGCTAGTGTTCTATCAATTTTGTTGTTCTTTTCAAAAAACCATCTCCTAGATCATTAATTTTTTGAGGGGTTTTTTGTGTCTCTATTTCCATCAGTTCTGCTCTGATTTTAGTTATTTCTTGCCTTCTGCTAGCTTTTGAATGTGTTTGCTCTTGCTTTTCTAGTTCTTTTAATTGTGATGTTAGTGTGTCAATTTTAGATCTTTCCTGCTTTCTCTTGTGGGCATTTAGTGCTATAAATTTCCCTCTACACACTGCTTTGAATGTGTTCCAGAGATTCTGGTATGTTTTGTCTTTGTTCTTGTTGGTGTGAAAGAACGTCTTTATTTCTGCCTTCATTTCATTATTTACCCAGTAGTCATTCAGGAGCAGGTTGTTCAGTTTCCATGTAGTTGAGTGGTTTTGAGTGAGTTTCTTAATCCTCAGTTCTAGTTTGATTGGACTGTGGTCTGAGAGACAGTTGGTTATAATTTCTGTTCTTTTACATTTGCTGAGGAGTGCTTTCTTTCCAACTATGTGGTCAATTTTGGAGTAGGTGTGGTGTGATGCTGAAAAGAATGTATATTCTGTTGATTTGGGCTATAGAGTTCTGTAGATATCTACTAGGTCCACTTGGTGCAGAGCTGTGTTCAATTACTGGGTATCCTTGTTAACTTTCTGTCTCATTGATCTGTCTAATATTGACAGTGGGGTGTTAAAGTCTCCCATTATTATTGTGTGGGCGTCTAAGTCTCTTTGTAGGTCACTAAGGACTTGTTTTATGAATTTTGGTGCTCCTGTATGGGGTGCATATATATTTAGGATAGTTAGCTCTTCTTGAATTGATCCATTTACCGTTATGTAATGGCCTTCTTTGTCTCTTTTGATCTTTGTTGGTTTAAAGTCTGTTTTATCAGAGACTAGGATTGCAATCCCTGCTTTTCTCGTTTTCCATTTGTTTGATAGATCTTCCTCCATCCCTTTATTTTCAGCCAATGTGTGTCTCTGCACGTGAGATGGGTTTCCTGAATACGGCACACTAATGGGTCTTGACTCTTTATCCAATTTGCCAGTCCATGTCTTTTAATTGGAGCATTTAGTCCATTTACATTTAAAGTTAACATTGTTACAGGTGAATTTAATCCTGTCATTATGATGTTAGCTGGTTATTTTGCTCATTAGTTGATGCAGTTTCTTCCTAGCCTTGAAGGTCTTTACAATTTGGCATGTTTTTGCAGTGGCTGGTACCGGTTTTTCCTTTCCATGTTTAGTGCTTCCTTCAGGAGCTTTTTTAGGGCAGATCTGGTGGTGACAAAATCTCTCCACATTTGCTTGTCTGTAAAGTATTTTATTTCTCCTTCACTTATGAAGCTTAGTTTGGCTGGATATGAAATTCTGGGTTGAAAATTCTTTTCTTTAAGAATATTGAATATTGGTCCCCATTCTCTTCTGGCTTGTAGGGTTTTACTTTCATGAATCTGACAATTGTGTGTCTTGGAGTTGCTCTTCTCGAGGAGTATCTTTGTGGTGTTCTCTGAATTTCCTGAATTTGAATGTTGGCCTGCCTTGCTAGATTGGGGAAGTTCTCCTGGATAATATCCTGCAGAGTGATTTCCAGCTCGGTTCCATTCTTCCCATCACTTTCAGGTACTCCAATTAGACATAGATTTGGCTTTTTCACATAGTCCCATATTTCTTGGAGGCTTTGTTCATTTCTTTTTATTCTTTTTTCTCTAAATTTCTCTTCTTCATTTCATTCATTTTGTCTTCCATCACTGGTACCATTTCTTCCAGTTGATCGCATTGGCTACTGAGTCTTCTGCATTCTTCCTGTAGCTCTCATGCCTTGGTTTTCAGCTCCATCAGGTCCTTTAAGGACTTCTCTGCATTGGTTATTCTAGTTATCCATTTGTCTAATTTTTTTCAAAGCTTTTAACTTCTTTGCCATTGGTTCGAATTTCCTCCTGTAGCTTGGAGTAGTTTGATCATCTGAAGACTTCCCTCAACTCGTCAAAGTCATTCTCCATTCAGCTTTGTTCCATTGCTGGTGAGGAGCTGTGTTCCTTTGAAGGAGGAGAGGTGCTCTGATTTTTAGAGTCTCCAATTTTCTGCTCTGTTTTTTTCCCCATCTTTGTGGTTTTATCTACCTTTGGTCTTTGACGATGTTGATGTAAAGATGGTTTTTTGGTGTGGCTGTCCTTTCCATTTGTTAGTTTCCCTTGTAACAGACAGGACCCTCGGCTGCAGGTCTTTTGGAGTTTGCTAGAGGTCCACTCCAGACCCTGTTTGCCTGGGTATCAGCAGTTGGTGGCTGCAGAACAGCAGATATTGGCAAACCGCAAATGCTGCTGCCTGATTGTTCCTCTGGAAGTTTTGTCTCAGAGGAGTACCCGGCCCTGTGGGGTGTCAGTCCACCCCTACTAGGGGGTGCCTCCCAGTTAGGCTACGCGGGGTTCAGTGACCCACTTGAGAAGGCAGTCTGCCTGTTCTCAGATCTCAAGCTGCGTGCTAGGAGAACCACTACTCTCTTCGAAGCTGTCAGAGAGGGACATTTAAGTCTGCAGAGGCTACTGCTGTCTTTTTGTTTGTCTGTGCCCTGCCCCCAGACATGGAGCCTACAGAGGCAGGCAGGCCTCCTTGAGCTGTGGTGGGGTCCACCCAGTTGGAGCTTCCTGGCCGCTTTGTTTACCTAATCAAACAACTAACTCGGCAATGGCGAGGCCCCTCTCCCACAGCCTTGCTGCTGCCTTGGAGTTTGATCTCGGACTGCTGTGCTAGCAATGAGCAAGACTCTGTGGGTGTAGGACCCTCAGATCCAGGTGCAGGATATAATCTCCTGGTGTGCCGTTTTTTTAAGCCCATTGGAAAAGCGCAGTATTAGGGTGGGAGTGACCCGATTTTCCAGGTGCCGTCTGTCACCCCTTTCTTTGACTAGGAAAGGGAATTCCCTGACCCCTTGGCTTCCCGGGTGAGGCGATGCCTCACACCAGGGCCTATGGTAAGTCATCTTTTATGATTGGTGATAATTGGCTCAGCTTGAATTAGCTAAAGCTAGTTGCAATTTCCTTACCATTTTTAATCTGAGATCTGATTTTAGCCTTTCCTTTTCTCTGAGTAAAGTTTCTGTTGTTGTTGTTATTGTTGTTTTAACTCATATGTTGGGTTGTATGTGAGGAAATGCTTCAGCCTTTCCCCCCTTACTCCATCACTCTATTTGGGCTGATTTATGCATTAAGCATCTAATCTGAAGATATCAAAGATATGAAAAGGGATCTGTAAGTGTTTTAACGGCTTGGAAGAGAAAAATCCCACCAAAGGGAGAAATGCGCCCTTTAATCAGTCAGTGCTGTTAGGATCTGATGCCTGATCCCAGGGTGGGGACGTTTTTGACAGTCATGGGATGTAGGCAGACAGCATCTAAGGGAGCCCCACTTATCTATCAGAAACTAAAGATGAATGCAGTTACTTCAAAAATGAATGACAGTGAGGGTTTGGGAAATCCTACAGATAAGTTTCCAAATGCAAATGATAAGAAGCCTGTCAGTTGAAAGGGAATAAGGAATGAGCCACATAAATTAAGCTGACAGAATTTCTAGAGAGTGAAGTGTGCTGAGGCATCACCAACTGTGGGATATAAATATAGCTCACCATGTTAATATTCTGGGGTCTGCAGTCTCCATATTGATGTTTCTATGTTTTGAGTAAGCAGTTTCTGAATGTTCCAGTCTTTGGGTCTAGCAGACTTGATTTATGAAGAAAAGATGATGAGAATGAATGGGAAAGGCTTGCTGAGGAATTAATTGGGGTTGATAGTAAAAGTGAGCCTGCCTCTCTCACTCTTTTTCCCCAAAAACCTACTCTCAGGTGGGTGCTGCCGAAATGCTCAGGTGGGGTGAGGGAGGAAGCTCTCATAACTTCCTTCCTCTGGGGTTCTGCTCTATGCTCTGTCTGCCAGAGATATTTGCTGTCAAAGGCCTTCACCAATTTCTGTCTTTTTTCCTTCCTATCTTTGTTCCTTACTTCAACTGAACTTTGTTTCCATTCAGTTTTATGCCCCTGAAGGTTTTGATGTGCATGAATTGATGTTGGCTTTTTGCATCTCTGGTTTCCCTTCCATGGCACAGTGTCATCACCACTTTGGCCACTCCTCTTTAAGGGCTTTTCTCTGTTTCCCCTTAACTCTGGCATTCCCCAAGGCTCAGGACCTGCCCCACTCTCTTACAGAAGACTTCTTCTGGGGCAAGAATGTGCTTGGCATGTTTAAGGATCATGGAGTCAAGTGTCTGGATTGAGTAGAGATGGGGACGAGTGGCAGGCAGCGGAGGCAGCTGGGGCCATGTCCTGTGTGTAGGGCCTGTGTAGAATGTCATGGATGGCGCTGGAGCAGTCGAGAAGCATGGGGCTGCATCTAGATGGCTGACTTTGTTAGCCAAGGGGCCTCTGCATAAGTGAGGTGTTGACTTTGGGCTCTTTGTTCCTCAAAATTGAAAGACCAAGGTGCTGTGGTTTATTCTCCCATCCCTCATTTCCAGTGTCATCATATCCACTTGATTCTTCTTTCCAGCATCTCTCTATTCATCCCTCTGTTTCATTCCTCCCACTGGCTCCCAGGCTTGGCCTTTAGCTCTAGAGTAGACTGCGATCATATTATTTTTCAACCCCAAACCCTCAGCCCCCTTCTTGTTTTGTGCATCTCTCACACACTATTTAGATTAAACACTGCTGGTATCACATTCTTTTCCACACTGACAAGATAAATATTGACCTTAGTCCTGCCACTCGCTTTCCCCCACATCTGGCCTTTGCATCCAACCCCCTACTAACCATCTCCTCTTCCATCAGAGTGACCTTCCTTTTTATGCTCTCTCCCTTTTTCTGTAGTGTAATTACTGTGTATTGACTTGTATTAGATACTCACTGTCTAGAAAGAACTTGATAAATATTGTTTCAGTTATCTTTTGCTGTGTCACAAACTACTCTGAAGTTGGTGGCTTAAAATAATGCCTTAAAATAATGCCTTATTACTCATGATGCTGTGGGTTAGCCCTTCTTCTGCTTCATGTGGTGTCAGCTGGGGTCACTCACATGGCTGCATCAGCTGGGAGCTTGAATGGAAGGCTCACGGTGTCTTCCTGCACACGACTGATGCTGACTATTGATTGCAGCCTCTTGGTGCTCCTCCACATGGTCTCTCTCTCTCTCTCTCTTTCTCAACTGAATATATAGCCTTTCAGTACTCTGGCCTGAGCTGGATCCTAAGAGGGTAAAAGTGCAAAGTGCCATGATTTTAGACTTAGGCCAGGAAATAGAACAGTGTCACTTCAGCCACCATTCTATTCCATTGGTGAAGGAAAGTCACAAAGCCAGCCCAGATTCAATGGGATGTGAAATAGACTTCCCCTCTTGGTGGGAAGAGCATACAGGAATGGAAGGAGTGGGGGCTGCTAATTTTGCATACAGGTATATCAGTTAGTAAGCTATTAGTACAATACCAATGATTTTAGCAACCATAGCAGTATGCTTTCATTCATTTACTTGAGGTTTGTTGAATACTTATTATGTCCCAAGAAGAGGTATTATGCAGAGGAAGATGTGCACTTTTTCTGAGATGTCCTCCAGAAAAGTTAAAGATTCAACTAGAGGTGCTAGAGATTAATCCACCTTCGGTAGGCCATAGAAATCTCTGTTTCCCTGAGTCTTTTCCTTCCAGGGTGACATTTCTCTGCAGACTAGCAAGGTTGAACTTTATTTTTTTTTAAATCTGATTACTAATCATTTGTATCTTTAAAAATAAATGGCTGGAATTTTTTTTTGTCTTCAACATTTTCTATTGGCATGCATGAATTTTGCTTACTGATTTTTGAAGTTGTTTATATATTGAAGATTTTGAATTCCTTGCTCTCATAATAACCTTTGTTCAATAGTTAACATGTTATTTAAAGTATTATATGTTACAATGGTTAAATTTCATGATTAAAAAAATCTTAATTCCTCAGCTACACCATTAGTTTCTCGGGCTCAGAGGCCCTTTTATTTTGCATGTCTCATAGGTGCTCAAATTAATGCCTGGACTGCCTTGCATGTTTTCAGCTATGAGAAACACGTGCATGTCTGTGTATGTGTGTGTCCATGTGTGTGCATGTCCTTGTGTGTCTCTGTGTGTGTGGGTGTCTATACCTATCTCAGTATAGTCCTTGCTTTGGGAAGCTGGCGGTCTTGTTTGCCAGACAGGAGGTATGATTTTGAAATTCTCAGGTAACAGGTTGGAAGAAACTTCTGCCTGTAAAGAAGTTTGGTTTCTTAGGAAGGTTGGTGTTTAATTTTTCCTTAAAATCAGAAAAGAGCCTGACAGAAAGAAAGAGGCATAATGGCTAGTTCTCTGACATGGCCTTTGGGTTTTCCTCAGAAAGCAGGAGGAATTCTCTGCATCTTTTTCTGAGCTTGGTGAACCACCAGTTGAGGAATTTGGAGTATATGATATTGGAGGTCCCTTCATACTTCAAAATTCAGTGATTTTTTACAATATTTTTAATATCACAAGTATGTGACAACAGAGATTTCATAGATGTTACATCTTTTAAAATAAAGTAAAACACTGTTTTTTTCCACAAATCCCTGAAGTAGGAATGTAGCTTCATATGTACCTATTCCTTTGCAATCTGGGATGACAAGCTAAATAAAGAATTAAGATATAATTGTATGCTCTAATCGAGACACCCATCTCAAATAAGTTCAAAATATAGGGAAAAAGAAAAATCTACCAAGCAAATAGACAACAGAAAAAAAGCAGAGGATGCAATCCTAATTTCTGGCAAAACAGATTTTAAATCAATATAGATTTTAAAAAATGAGAAAGAAAGACATTACACAATAGTAAAATGCTATATGCGCATCCAACACAAAACACCCAGATTATAAATCCAGTTCTTAGAGACTCTCCAAGATGTTAAGTTAAATGTTAAGAAGATGTTAAGTTCTTCACCAGTCATTACCTTATACTGCATGTGTTCACTATTAAGTCTGTGATGTTGAACACAATATTATAACTTGTTAAATGCTTTTCAACATTTTTTACACTTGTGTAGTTTCTCTCTAGTGTGAATTCTCTTATGTCTAATGAAATATGAGAATGAGCTCAATGTTTTTCCACATTCTTCACATCTGTAGGTTTTCTCTCCAGTGTGCATTATCTTATGATTTTTAAAGTCTGAGAAGCACTTAAAGGTTTTGCCACATTCTTCACATGTGTAATGTCTCCGTTTCATATGAATTATCTTCTGGTTAACAAGGTTTGATGAGTGGGAAAATGTTTTGTGACATTCTTCACAGATGTAAGGCTTCTCACCAGTATGAATTATCTTATGTTTTCTAAGAGCTGAGAACCACATAAGAGGTTTCCACATGCATTATATTTGTAGGGCTTCTCTTCAGTATGAATTATCGTATGCTTAGTAAGGTCTCACTACTACCTATAGGTTTGTTAGATTCTTCAGATTTGTAGGGTTTCTCTCCAGTGTAAATTCTCTTAGGTTTAGCAAGTTCTGAGAACCACCTATAAGATTTGTTACATTCTTTACATTTGTACTGTTTCTCTCAAGCATGAATTATCTTATGATTAGTAAGGTCTGAGAAGCACTTAAAGTCTTTGCCAAATTCTTCACATTCTTAGTCTGTCTCCAGTATGATTTCTCTTGTGTTTGATAAGGGTTGAGAAACAGGTAAAGGTTTTAGCACATTCTCCACATTTGTAGGGTTTCTTTCCAGTATACACTCTCTTATGTTCAGTAATGTTTGAGAACTTTTTAAAGGCTTTGCCACATTCTTCACATTTTTATAATTTCTCTGCAGTATGAGTTATCTTGTGTATTGTAAAATCTGAGAACAATCTACAGTCTTTGCCATATTCTTCATACATGTAGCATTTCTAACTGCTAAAATTTTTCTTGTGTCCAGTGAAGTTTGAACACATCAAAAAAGCTTTGCCCCATTTATTACATTGGCCTGTTTTGCGGTGGGTAGTTGACAAACATTGTTGAAGGCCATTATAACAACTTTTCTGCACCTTTCAATTACCCACACTTTGGTAGTATTTCCTTAAATGTAAAATGACTTTAAATATAGATCCCCAACTTTTTAATTTTCCCTCCAAACATAAAATAGTGGTACCTGTGTCCATGCATCCCGCTTTTTGAGACCTATTTTCTATATTTCATGACAGTGTTGGCAGTAAAGGTGGTATGTTTTGATGGTTTTGAATAGCCGAGACCAAAGTTAAATGGTTGTTACAAGAAAAGATAGACTTCAGTATCATAGACTGATTATGACTACAGGAACAGACTACAGGATCTCAAAAAGAAACATTGGGAATGGCCAGGAGCATTGACTCATGCCTGTAATTTCACCAGTTTTGGAGGCAGAGACAGGTGGATTACTTAAGGTCAGAAATTCGAGAACAGCCTGGTAAACACTGTGAAACCCTGTCTCTAATAAAAATACAAAAATTAGCTGGGCACAGTGGCAGGCACATGTAATCCCAGCTACTTGGGAGGCTGAGGCAGGAGAATGGCTTGAACCCAAGAGGTGGAGTTTGCAGTGAGTCAAGGTCATGCCATTGCACTCCAGTGTGTGGAAAAAAAGCAAAACTCCAGCTCAAAAAGAAAAAAAAAACCCAGAAATTAAAAATAATAATAATAATAATAAAAATGAGAGAAAATTTTCTAACTAAAAACACACACAAGCCTGGTGAAAACACCTATACTACAGGCCTGAGAGACTCCAAGAATGTCTAGCCTAAATAAATAATATTATATTCTTCCGGACAAAATCTACTTAATAAAGATCTAACATGTGGCTTTTTATTATACACTTTGTAACCTAAGATTATAACGTATACATAACAGCAAGATAATATGACTCAATTAAAGATAAAAATGAATATCCAGAGATCAATTGTAAAAATGGAGATGTAAAAATTACCTGAGACAATTTTAATTAAAGTCTAGATCTATTTATTTAAAAGAAAAAATGAATCACCATAAAGACCCAAAATTACCATTTCATTGATGTTCAATGAGTAAAATGGAAATAAACAAAGCAAAATGAAATAATAAAAATAAATACAATAAAAAGATAAAATCATAGAAGTAAATAAAAATCATGGAGTAGAAGTACAAAAAATGATTATTATGCACTTCAATGTTAGAAAAATAGTAAAAAAAATCAAGAAGCTTAGCAAATTTCAACTAAGATTAACACAAAGATTTCTAACAAGACAAAACATAAGTAATATTTTGTAACTCACAGACAAGTAGAGAATCTATAATGAGGGAAGAAGAGATGTGTTATTTGTATGCATACTTCTGCACGATTTCTAACAAGACAAAACATAAGTAATATTTTGAAACTCACAGACAAGTAGAGAATCTATAATGAGGGAAGAAGAGATGTGTTATTTGTATGCATGCTTCTGCACGATATATTTATGAACATAATTCTTTCAGCCAAAAAGGGAGTAGAATGACATAGTTACAACACTGATAAAAATGTCTAACCAAAAATACTATATTCAGCAAAAGTATTCTTCAAAATGAAAAATAAATCTAACTATATCATGATTTATATCAAGATCTAAGTATCTCATGTCTTCAAGAGACTCATTTCAGATCTAATTAAAAATAGACTGAAAATGGCAGAAAGAAACATACTTTCCATCCAAAAGTTAACCAAACGATTGGAGAAGAGACAGCAATTTATTAACTTGAAAACTGTCATATTTCATATAATTTCCTTTAAGTCAAAATTCACAAGAGATAAATCAAAATTCACAAGGGTAAATTAGGACATTTAATTATAGTAAGAGGGTTCATTCACTGAGAACCTATAAATGTATGACAGTTTTGCCAAACACATAAAGCAGACATTGACAGAATTGAAGCAAAAATAAACAGCTATATAACAATGGAAATATACATCAATATCCAACTTTTGGTAATAAATAAAAACAGAATATCAATAATGGAACAAAAAACTGGAATTTACTATTCAATAATTATACCTAACAAATGTATCCAGATAACAGAATACATATTCTTTTCAATAGCTCATAAAACATTGTTTGTATATAGGCGACCTGTGACTCCACAAAAAAGCCTTAACAATTTTTAATTGAAATTCTACAAACAACTATGTATAGCCCAATTGGAATGAAACTAGAAATCAGTAACAAGAAAATCTAAAAATAATAATAATAATAAATTAAACAACACTTTTTTTTTTCTTTTTTTGAGACTGAGAATGGCTCTGTCACTAAGCTGGAGTGCAGTGGTGTAATCTGGGCTCACTGCATCCTCCACATCCCAGGTTCAAGTGACTCCCTGGTCTCAGTTTCCCCAGTAACTGGGACTAAAGTTGGACACCACCACACCCAGCTGTTTTTTTTGTATTTAGGAGAGTTGACGTTTCACCATGTTGGCCAGAATGGTCTCCATCTCCTGACCTCAACATGCACTCTCCTCAGCCTACCAAGGTGCTGAGATTATAGGCATAAGCCACCTTGGCTGGCCAACAGTACATGTTTACACGAAATTACGTAAAATCTCAAGGGACTATGAAAGTCCTGCCAAGTTTTAAAAAGAAGAAATATATTGGAAGCATTACATTTAACCATTTCCAAACACAAAACAAACTTGCAGTAATCACAGCACTCTGGTAGTTGTATAACAATAGAGCACCAACATAAGGAAACAGAATGCAGCAAAGATACAAACTCTTCAATAGAGAGGAGAGATATACTACCTAGGTTTTGCATTAAATTGTAGGTGAAAAATCCTTCCATAAGCAGGACCCAGGGAAAAGGGGAGTTATATTACCTAGATTCCAGTTTCATAAATATTTCAAAATATACTCTGGAGGCAAGGAACAGGCTGGAGAGACACATCACCTAGCTGATAGGGCCAGATATATGTGATAATATATTGGATTTACAGGGCCCAGGTAGAAGAGTCACATTATTATGATTCTGTCTGACGCAGCGATATGTAATAAGGCAACCATGGAAAAGAATATCAGTCAAAAAGTCTAAAGACCTGAGTATGAGGCACAGTGATATGACACTATCTCTTTGCCTTTGAAAGTGACATCTTTACCTTTTAGCTGAGCATGTATATTAGACTCACAATCTCACATGTGTGCTGGGCAAAGGTATGACACTGTCTACAACAACTGAGGGCTTTTTAAAACCTGCATGAGTGTTGCATACCTCTCTGAGGCCTATGTGCTAGTAAGGACTCACAATCTTACATATTGACCTAAATCCTGGTTTGATAGTCAACATCTCTCCTATAGGCAGGGTTAAGGGAGAAGACCATTTTTCCTGTGGACTGGATCCAGAAATGAGTCAACAACCCATCTGTGGCCAGATGCACGTATAAATGTCATAATTCCAACTTTGTGCTGTATTCCCTTGTTAGACTCAAAACCTCAACACTGGGTATTGTAAATGTGGGATGGTGACAACTTTGAATTTCACCTGGGTGTGTAACCAATAGTCCCAATCTGAACTTTTTATTGGGCCCTGTTATGAAACTCTCTACCACCAAAGAGTTTATACAATATAAGTTAGTGTTTTAAGCTTCTGTGAGGTTTGTACACACATGTGACCGAGGACATTACCTATTAACATAAGTGTAACAATGATAGGCAAAATATCTCCTATTGGCTGAATCCCAATATAAGTTTGATTATTATACCTGTGAACTTAAGTCTTCTATATGTCATAATCCCATATGTGGACAAAAAAGTAGGTAGGAGGTTAATATCACTTAGTTGCTGTGCCAGGCAATATGTTACAATGCCTTCTCCAGGCAGGGTATAGGAAAATGGGTCACATTAACAAGGTGCTGGACCAAGCAATATGACAGCATCCCACCTGTGGAAAAAGCTCAACCAATTTATGAGAGACAAAACACCTGTATAATGGACCCAAGATATGTCAAAATACCTTCGGTAGCTCTGGCAATCACAGGAGTCACATCATAAGGGTGTTGTGCCCAGAATATGCAATTTAAATTTAATTTAATTTCCTCTTTAGGCTGAACCCAGGCAGAAGAGTAACATAATAAGGCTGCTAAGCCCAGAAATAGGTCAAAATTCCTTATTTGTGGGTATCGTAAATGAAAGAGAGGAGACTCATATATCTTGAGTTCTGGACTCAGCAATGTGCCAGAATACTATTGTGAAGGTGCAGGCAGAAAAAGAGAGTCACATCACTTAGGTCATGGGCTCATATATACGTCCCAATATCCCAAGTAGGCAGTGCCCAGGCAGATGAGGAGAGTTATATCACCTAGGTGCTTCCCTAGGAATAAGTAGCAATACAACTTTTGGGCAGAAACCACGCAAAAGAGCCACATCACTTGGGTGCTGGGTCCTGAGATACACCACAAGGCTCTCTTAGGAAAGCACCCAGCAAAGAGAGTTACATCACCTAGGTGCAGGTACCCTGCTAATGACACAATGCTTCAAGTGGGTAGAGCCCAAAGAGGGAGTCTCTTCACCTAGGTAATAGGCCTAAAGAAATGTCACAATGTCCTCTATAAAGCATAGCCCTGGCAAAAGAGTACCATCACCTGTGTGCCTGGCCTAGAAATATATCACACTCAAGGTTGGCAGGGCCCAAGCAGGAGAGCCACGTAACCTAGGTGATAGGCCCAGAGATATGTCACAATCCATTTTATGGCCGTGTCTTTGTCTAAAGAGTGCCCTCACCTGTCTGCCTTGCCTGGAAATATGTCATTATTCTTTCTTTGTGCAGGGCCCATTCCAGAGAGGAGAGTTACATGACCTATAAAGTGGACACAGAAATATATCACAATAATTTTGATTTGCATGGTGCAGGCAAGAATGTAATGTCACCTATGTGCTAGATCCAGTGATATGTCACATCTTTACTAAGAGAAAGGCCTAGGCAGGAAAGTCAGATTACCTCAAATTTGGCCTAGATAGATTTTCAATCCTATATATGGTCTGGAACAAATATGGAGAGTCAAATTACACAGGCGATTGGCAAAGATTTGAATCACAATCAAGCTGTTCAGAAAATTCCACAGATGATATTTACAATACCACACCTGTCCTGTTTTCCTGTGTGACACTTGGCCTCAGCCATGTGGGAGGATGACAGTCCTTAGTGCCACCTGCGTGTGCATACAAGACACAATATCAGCTATGTATTGAGCCTTTCTTTGACTCTGTCTGTATAACCCAAAGACTTTAAAAATTGTGTCTGAATTTTATAATCTTGTGTGACCTTTGCACAAGAAGGTGATCCAGGATATCACATATGTCCCTAAACCTCATTATAAGAGTAAAATATCCTCTATTTTCTGACTTCACATATGAGAGTCAATTTCCTTTCTGTGAGCTGTGCCTAGGTATATGTTACAATTTGCTCTGTGGTTATGAAGCAGGCAGGAGAGTTACATCACCTAAATGTTGGATAAGAAATATGCCAATATTCTCTTTGTAGGTAGGGTCCTGTCAGAAATGTTACATAACTTGTTTACTAGATCCATCTCTGTGGCACAATATTCTTCTGGGCAGATTCCAGGCAAGAGAGGAGAGTCATGTCATCTAAATCATGGGCCCCAAAATATGTCACAATACCTCCTCTTGACAGGGCCCAGGCAAGAGAGTAGTATTATTTGATTGCGGTGTTTACAAATGCTACAATTACCAAGGGAAGCAGGACACAGGCAGAAAAGGAGAGTCAAGTAACCTAAATTATGGGTCCAAGAATATGTTACAATCCCCCTGAGAATATTGTTAAGATAGCACAGTCAAATCATCATGGTGTTTGTCCTAGGTGTTTGTCAAAAATCTCATTTGTGGGCTATACCTTGTCAGAATTATTAAATTACTCTGGAGTTGGGCAAAGTTATATGTCACAATTACACTCATGAAAAGGTTTAAGAATAAGATTCACCATCCTGCACATGTCCTGACTCCAGACATATGAGTTGTTATTAGGATTTGTTATGATCGCAGATATATAGCACAATATCATCTTTGGCCAGAGAGAGGGCAAAAAAGTGAAATTACCTACCTGAGTGTGGGTCCAGGGAGATGCCACAATCCACCTTGTGGACAGGACCCTGGTGGAAGAGTCACATCAACTGTATGTTGATTTCAGTGATGTATCAAAATCTTCTCTTGGGCAGGACTTTGGCAAGGGAGGAGATTCGCTTCACCTAGGCAATTGGCCTAGACATATGGCAAAATGGCCCTTATTTGCAGTACCAAGGCTAGAGAGTGAACTCACATTGGTGTATGGCTCAGCAATATGTCACAATCTACCTGTTTTCAGGGCCCAGGGAAAAGTGAAGAAACATCACCTAGGTGTTGAGCTAGGTAATATGTTATAAGGCTTTCTGTTGGCAGAACACAAACTTCACCTGGGTGCAGTATCCAGTTGTGTCACAAGGCACTGTAAGTGCAGGACAGAAGCAGTAGAAGAAAGTCACATCACTTACATGATGCACCTAGATATAAGATACAATTCTGTTTGTAGGCAGGTTTCAGGCAGATAATTCACACCACCTGGGTGATGGTCCAAGTGATACATATAATTGCTTTTTGAAGGCAGAGACAATGAAGGTGTTATATACTGGTTAGGTGCTTATTCCACATATGGCTCAATTTTATTTGTGGTCTGGCCTAGAAATGATGATGAAATGATTTATGTGCTGGGCAAAATGACCTCTCTCAATCACACTCTCAGTAAGCTTCAGAAATAAGTCTCACATCCCACACAAGTCTTGGTTTCATGTATGTGAGCCAATTCTTCCTATGAGTTGAGTCAAAGTAGAAGAGTCACAATCTCAACAATGGACTAGATCCATGTATAAGATCCCCAATCCCACTTGAAGATTGTGTTCCAGTAGGGGAGTCACAGCATCACAGGTGTACTCAATCATACTTCCAATGTTACCAAACTACCTGTGAATCACATTCATCTATGAGAGTAATTATTTCAACTTTTGACTGAATTTTATGTGTGAGATTTAGTACAATCCTAGACCCTGTTCATATGTTAGAATGAAAAACATGTCAACTAGATGTGCATACAAGATTTGCATATTGCTGATACACAATGGTGGATACATACCATTATGTATTGTCAAAATCTATAGAAGGAACAACAGCAAGAATGAACCCTAAACTCTCAACTTCGGGTAATAATGATTTGTTAACTTAGGTTCACTGATTTTAGCAAACGTATCACTGTAGTATGTCATGTTCACAGTGGAGTAGGTCAGACATGTGTGGGAACAAGGGGTACAGGGAAACTCTCTGGTTAATTATTCTGTACCAGGGGTACAGGGAAACTCTTCTGCTTAATTATTCTGTAAACTTAAATCTGCTCTAAAAAAAAAAGTTTTTTTAAAAAATAAATAAAAAAAAAAAGATTTGCATTCACACCTGGTTACTGTTTTCTGTTATGACATGCTTTGTACTATTAAGACTATATAATACACCTGAGTGTTATAATCCTTTGTGAAGTTTATACAAGTGACAAACCCAGGACTTTACCCATGGTGATGAGACTAACTATGAGAGTAAAAATACCTCTATTGACTGGGTCCAGGTCTGATATTATTGCACATGTATGCTTAACTCAGATATATTTCACAATTTCAACCATAAGCAATGACAATGCAGGATAGCCACATTATCTGGATGCTGAGCCAGTGATACAGTATAATCCCGTTTGTAGGATGGGCCTAGTCAGAAGAGTCATATCACCTGGCTACATACTTAAGTTGTATGTCATGAAGCCCACTACAGACAGGGGGCAATAAACAGAGGAAAATCCACAGAACATGGTAGCTCATGCCTGTAATCCCAGCATTTCCAAGACTGATGCCCATGTATTATGAAGTCAGGTGTTTGAGACCAGCTTGGCCAAAATAGTGATACCACCTCTCTACAGAAAATACAAAAAAATTCTGGGCATGGTGGCAGGCACCTGTAATCCCAGCTACTCAAGATATTGAGGAAGAAAAATTGTTTAAACCCAGAAGTCAGAAGTTGCATTATACCCAGATGGCACCACTGCACTACAGCCCAGGTGACAGTACTTGATTCTGTCTCAAAAAATAAAAAAGAAGAGAGTCACTGCACCTAGGTGCTGGGTTCTAAAATATGTAATAATCCCCTTTCTTGGCAAAATATATAATATAAAAGAAAGTCACATCCCCTAGGTTTTGTAATTAGTGATATGTCAATATTTCTTTGGGTTGTAGGACCCAGGCAGGAGAGGAGAGTCATATTACCTAGATGTTAGGCTATACAGTATCTTACAATGTCCTCTGGGGGCAGGACACAGGCAGGAGAGACAAATCACCTACCTTATAAGCCCAGAGATACCTGATAATATCCCCTGTTGGAAGGGTCCAGGTAGAAGAGTCACTTTGTTATGAATCTAATCTAGCAAGATGCCACAATATACACATGAAGGAATTTAAGCCAAAAAGTCTCAAAACCTCAGTACTAGACCTACTAATATACCAAATCTTTTTGTCTTTGAGGGTGACACCATTAACTGTGAGATGGGTGTGTATATGAGAGTCACAATCTCATGTGTTCCTGGGCCATTTTTTACCCTCTAAAACATTCAAAGGCTTTATGCAGCATGCATGAGAGTTTCAAACCACTCTGAAGTCTACATGCTCAAATGGGTTCACAATCATACATACTGCCCTAAACCCAGGTATAATAGTCAACATGTCTTCCGTAGGCTGGGTTCAGGAGTGAGGCACATTATTATGCCTATGAGTTGGATCCAGAAATGAGTCACCATCCCACCAGTGGCCAGATCCACATATGAAGGTCACAATTCCAAATTTGTACTGTATTCACTTGTTAGATTCAGGACCTTAACATTGGGCTTTGAACATGTGGGATGCTGACAACATTTGCTTTCACCCAGGTGTATAATCAAGAGTCCCAAGCTGAATTCTTTGCTGGTCCCTCTCATGAAACTCTCTGTATCACTCAAGGAGTTTATACATTATGAGTTAGTGTTGTAGAGATCTGTGAGCTTGGTACAAATATGTAACTGAAGACATTATTTATTGCCCTAAGCCTGGTGATGAAAGGCAAAATATATTCTTTTGGCTAAATCTCAGCATAAGTTTGACCATCATGCCTGTGAACTGAAGTAAGGTAAACGTCATATTCAAATTTGTGGCAAAAGCCTAGGCAGCAGGGAAATATCACTTACAGGCTGTGCCAAGCAACATGTCACAATGCCCTCTCTAGGCAGGTTATAGGAATTAATGTCACATTAACTGGTTGTTGAAATCAGCAATATGACACCATCCCACATGTGGAAAAAAGCCAGCCAAGTGATGAGAGGCAAAACAACTATGTAATGGCCCCAGGATATGTCAAAATACCTTCTGTGGCTACAGGAGAGAAATCAGAGTCACTTTATCAGGGTGCTGGGCCCAGGAATATGTAATAATACTCTCAATATGCTGGACTCAGGCAGAGAGTTATATTATTTGGGTGCAAGGCCCTACAATAGGTCAAAATTTCTGTTTCTGGGCATCGTTTGAGAGAAAAAGGAGTCAAATAACTTAAGTACAGGGCTCAGCAATATGTAACAATTCTCCTATTATAAAGATTATACAGAAAAAGAGAGTCACTTTACTTTGGCTATGATCTCAGAGATATATCCCAGTTTCCCCAGTACACAAGGCCCTGGAAGAAAAGGACTGTCATATCACTTATGTGCTTCCCTAGGTACATGTCCCAATAAAACATATGGGCAGAAACTAGGCAGAAGAGCCACATCTGTTGGGTATAGCATCAAGTAATATTTCACCATGCCCAGTGTAGACAGGTTGAAAACAAAAAAAGAGAATAACACAATCTGGTTGCTGGCATCAGCAATACGAATTAATTCCCTCTCTTGACAGAGTCCAGGACAAAGACTAGAGTCAGGTCACCTAGGTTTTGCACTCAGTGGTATGTCATAATTTTTTCAGTGGGCAGGATTCAGGCAGGAGAGGAGAGTCACATTACCTAGAAGCTATATCTAGTGATATTCCACAGTGTTTTCTGTTGGCAGGATACTAGTGGGAGTGACATATCACTCAGTCAATAGGCCCACATATATCTGAAGTTATCCCCTGTCTGCAGGGCCCAGGTACTAGAGTCACATTATCATGATTCTGACCCAGTGATATGCAACGATACCCCATGAAAAGGAATTTAAACCAAGAAGTCTCAACACTGAGGTACTAGGCCATGGATATGGCACAATCTTGTCATCTTTAAGTTCTTATCTTAGCTAGTTGTGTATGTAAAAGTCACCATCTCACATGTGTGATGGCCATTGTATGACACCCTCTACAACATCTGAGAACATTGTACAACATATATGAGAGTTGCAAATCTTTCTGAGGTTTCTCTGCTCATATAAACTCATGATCTTACATATTGCCCTAAACCAAGGTATGGCAGTATACATCACTCATATAGGCTGGCTTCAGGGATGAGAACATTATTATGCCTGTTAGCTGGGTCATGAAGTGAGTCACCATCCCACCTGTGGCAAGATTCATATATGAATTCCACTATTCAAATTTTGTGCTGTATTCACTTGTTAGACTCAGGACCTCAACAATAGGCTTTGTGAATGTAGGATGGTAACAACATTTACTTTCACCTCAGTGTGTAGTCAAGAGTCACAATCTTAACGTTTTGCTGGGCCCTGTTGTGAAACTCTGTGTACCACCCAAGAATTTCTATATGATTTAATATTGTAAACTTCTGTGAGCTTTGTAAAAATATGCAATGAAATACCTTACTTATTGACCTAAACCTAGTGGTGAGAGGCAAAATATCTCCTATTGGCTGAATCCCAATATGAGCTTCATTATCATGCCTTTGTACAGAAGCAAGGTATATGTCATAATCTCATTTGTGGGAAAAGCTAGGCAGAAGGTTAACATCAATTAGGTGTTGTGCCAAGCAATATATCATAATGAACTCTCTAGGCAAGGCCTAAAAATGAGGGCTCCATTAACTGGGGACTGTAGCCAGCAGTATAATACAACCCAACATTGAAGTAAACCAGCATAGTCATGAGAGCTAAAAGACCTATAGAATGTGCCAAAGATATGTCAAAATACCATCCCTGGCTCTGGCACAGGAAGAGGATTTACAACATTATGGTGCTGGGCCCTGAAACTTGTGCTGGGAAAAAGTCCTGTTTGTGGGCATTGTTCAGCTACAAGATGACGTCATATTACTAAAGTGCTGGGCTCTTCAAAATGTCCCAAACTTCTCACTGTAAATGTCCTGGAAGTGGAAGACAGTAACATCACTGAGGTCATGGGCTCAGAGATATGGCCCAATGTCACCAGTAGGCAGGGCTGAGGCAGAAAAATAAAAGTCATATCTCCTAGGTGCTTCTTTAGGTATATGTTGGTAGACACCAGGCTGAAGAGCCACATCATCTCTGTGTCCTGAGATATTCACTTTTGGGGTTTAATCAGGCTGGTAGAAAAAATATAAAAGATAGTAATAGCAATAGTCTGAAGCTCTGTTTGAAGGCCTGAGAGTTTGCATAGCTTCAGACTGCTTGGATAAATGTAGCCAATGCCTCTTTGCAGGAGCCATAAAGATTAGGGTGCAAGTACAAAGGAATGTGGAAAGTTTATTTTACTAACCTATTTACTTATATGTGCTAAAGACTAAACTTTTCCTTCCATGGGTACATTACTACCTACTACTTGTTCAGTCAGCAGAAATTTATTACCCACAAATGGTGTTTGATTTGGGCCTTAGAACCTGGCCTTAATCTTTACCCTCTAGTGTTGTTTACTCACAAATTTTGTGAGTCTTACTGAATAAATGCAAGCCTAACTGGTGAATCAGAGCCAAGTTGCAACTTTTTACAGAACTCAGCTTAGAGGCTGTAAGTGCCTTGGACCCTCAGCTGGACTGGCAGAGCAGAATATCTGTATGTCTCTGTACTTTATTCATCCATTGCTGAATCAGGGGTCTGCAGGAATAGACCCGCTGCAACTAGGGTCCAAACAAAAATAGCGCTGCTTCGATTCACAAGTCCCATTTAGAAAAGGGCCCAGGTAAGAGAGTCACATTACCGACATGCAGGTTCCAGCTTTATGTTGCAATGCTCTATTTAGGCAGGGCAAAGCAGGAAGAAACATCACCTAGGTTATAGGCCCAGAGACATGTCAGATATGTCACAAAGCCTTCCTAAAAGATTGGCTCTGGCAAAGTACCATCACCTTTGTGCCTTGCCTAGCAATATACCACTATTCAAGTGGGCAGGTCCCAAGCAGAAGAGCCATATTACATATAATAGACCCATGATATGTCAAAATCGCCTATTTTGGGCATTGCCCTGGTGAAAAAGTATCATCATCTGGCCTAGGAATATGTGTGCCTGGCCCAGGTAAATGTCACTATCGTCTTGTGTGCAGGTCCCTTTCTGGAGAGGAGAGTTTTACCTTCTAAGTGATGGGCACAGCAATATGTCACAATAATGTCTGTGGGCATGGTGCAGGCAAGAATGTAACATCACCTGGGTGCTGGATCCAGTGATGTTACAATTCTTATTGAAAGGAGGGTCCAGGGAGAAGAGTCACATCACTTCAAGGATGGTACAGGTAAATATCAAAATCTCAAAGGTAGGCTGGAACCAGTTTGAAGACTAGTGCTTGGCCAAGATTTATACCACAGTCACAATGGAATAAAATTGTAGAGATTAGATTTACCATACCACACATGTCCTGTTTTCATGTAGGACAGTTGCCTTTATCCATCTGTGATGGTTCTTACTGACAGCTGGGTGTGCACAGGAGACTCACAATTTCCTGTGTATGCTAGGCCCTGTTATGACATTCTCTATGCAACCAAAAGGTGTCATAAAATATGTGAGAGTGTTCTAATCCTCTGTGATCATTTTTCTAGAAGGAGATCTTGGACATCTGTCATGTCCCTAAACCTAGTTATAAGAGTCAACATTTCTCCTATTGGCTGGGTCCACAAAGGAGAGTCATTATCATGCCTGTTAGCTGTGCCTAGGTATGTGTCACCATCACTACTGTGGTTATTAAACAGGAAGGACAACCACATCATGTAAATCCTAAACCAGAAATATTTTAATATTCTGTTTGTAGGCAGGTCCCTAACAGAAAAGTCACAAAACTTGGGTTCTAGGCCCAGCTCTATGGTATAATGCCTTTTGTGGAGATTGTCCGGGCAGGAGAGGAGAAAAATATCACCTAAATAATGATTTCAGAGATATGTTACAATGACTACTGTTGAAAGTCACATCACCTGAGTGGGTGCCTTTCCAGTGAAATATCACAGTCCTTTTTGTGGGTAAAACTCTGGAATTAGAGTCACATCAACTGGATGCTGGTTTTAGTGATATATCTCAATACCTCTGTGGGCAAGGCTTAGGCTGGAAAGGAGAAAAACATCACCCAGGCAATATTACTGGATATATGTCAAAATGTCACCTGTGTGCAGGACAAAAGCAGATGGTCCAGTTTCAGCAATATGTCATAATCTCTCTGGTGGTCAGGTCAAGCAAGAGAGAAGTAACATCACCTAAGTGCTTAGCCAAGTGTTATGTTACAAAGCTTTCCATTGGCAGAAATCCCCACAAAAAAGAATCACATCATCTGGGTGCAGTACTGAGTTATGTGTCAAAATGCACCACAAGTTCAAGGCCAAGGAAGTAGAAGGAAGTCATATAACTTATGTAATGGACCTAGATAAAAGTCTCAAAGCTCTTTGTATGCAGGGTTCAGGCCAACATTTCACATCAGATGGTTGCTGGTCCCAGTGACATGTAAATATGACCTTTGTCACACTGCCAAAGAAGGTGTTATACATTGCTTAGGTGCTTGGTGCTCATATGTCAGAATTTCAGCTGTGCTCTGCACCAAGAAAGGAGAGTCAAAACACTCAGATCTAGGCTAATTCTTACTTCCCTATCACAGACTTGAAAATCTTCAGAAATAAGTTTCACCGTCCACACAAGTCCTGGCTCCCATTATGAGAGTCAAAACCTGCTATGTCACAATGTCAACAATGGTCAAGACTCATATATAACAGCTCCAATCCCACTTGAAGACTGTGTTCCAGTAAAAGAGTCAAAGCACTACAGGTCTGCTGAATCATGGTTCCAATGTCACTATACAACTTGTGTATCAGATTTATGTATGAGAGTAACAACTTCAAGCTCTGATTTCTTATGTGTGTGAGATTTAGTACCTCATTCATAAGCTGTGTTCATGGGTGAGAATGACAGTTATGTCAGCTGGTGTGCATCCAAGAGTTACAATAGCACCTGTTATGACACTTTTTGTACTACCTGGACTTTAGGTGATATGCCTGGGCAGCATACATTTTTGTGAATTCTTATAGGTGGGAGATCTAGGACTTTACCCACAGCCATAAGGCTAGCTATGAGAATCAAAATGTCTTCCCTAGTTGGGTCTATGTATGAGAGTTATTATTGTGCTTATGAGCTAAATCCAGGTATATGTCCCAATATCACCTATGGACAGAGACAAGACAAAAGCATCACATCATCTGGGTGCTGAACCAAGGATACATTATAATCTCCAATAATTTTAGTTTGTGTGGCACAGGCAAGAATGTAACATCACCTCGAGTTTGGCCCAGGTAGATATCAAAATTCCATATATGGGCTGGAAAAATCTGGAGAATCAAATTACAGTTGCTTGGCAAAAATGTATATCACAATAACACTGTTAGAAAATTCCAAAGGTGAGATTTGCAATGTCACACAAGTCTTGTTTTCATGTGTGACAGGTGGCTTGATCCGTGTGAGCTTATGACAGTCATTACTGTCACCTGGGCATGCATACAAGACTCACAATTTCACCTGTGTGCTGAGCCCTGCTTTGACTTTGTCTGTATAAACCAAAGACTTTATAAAATATGTGTGACTATCATAAAGTCTTGTGACCTTTTTACAAGAAGCTGATCCAGGACATCATCACTGTCCCTAAGCCTAGTTATGAGATTCAAAATATCCTCTATTGGCTGAGGCCACATAGGGGATTCATTATCATTTTCTTTGTGAGCTGTGCCTAGGTGTATGTGACAATTCCCTCTGTGGTTATAAATCAGGCAGAACAGCCTGATTCATATCACATGAACTATATGCTGGACCAGAAACATGCCAATATTCTCTTTGTAGGGAGGTTTCTGTCAGAAATGTCACCTAATATGTGCTATGTCCGGCTCTGTGGTAAAATATCCCTTGTAGGCAGTGTCCAGGCAGAAAAGGTGAGTCATATTGCCTAAATAAGGGGCCAAAAATAAGTCTCAATGCCTCCTCTTAACAGGATCCTGGCCAGAGGGTCATATCATTTGGATGCACTGTTTAGAAATGGTACAATTACTGAAAGAAGCAGAAGACAGGCTGAAGTAGAGAGTCATTTAACCTAGATTATGGATCTATAAATATGTTACAGTCTCCCTGAGGACATTGTTAAGATAGCACAGTCAAACCACCAAGGTGTTTGTCCCAGTCATTTGTCAAAATCTCATTTGTGGGCTATACCTAAGTAGAATTACTAAACCACTTAGGAGCTTTGCAAGGTATATTTCACAATGACACTTGTGGAAACGTTTAAGAACAAGAGTCACCATCTTGCACACACCTTGGCTCCAGGCATATGAGTTGTTATTAGGTTTCTGTTGTGGTCTCAGGTGTATGGCACAATATCACCTGTGGCTAGAGCGAAGGCAAGAAAGTCACCTCACCTACATGGGTGCGGGTCCAGTGAGATGTCACCATCCACCTTGTCAGGAGGACCCTGGCAGAAGGGTCACATCACCTATATGCTGATTTCAGTGACGTATCAAAACAACCTCTTTGGATAGTACTTTGGCAAGACCACATCACCTAGGCAATTGGCCTAGATATATGTCACAATGGTCCTTATCTGTAGTGTCAAGGGTGGAGATTGACCTCACATTAATGCTTGGCCCAGCATTATGTCACAATCGTCCTATGGTCAGGGCATAGGCAAAAGAAAAGAAACATCACCTAGTTGCTGAGCCAGATTATATATCACAGTGCTTCTTGTTAGCAGATCTCAAAAAGTAGAATCACATCGTGTGTGTGCAGTACCTAGTTATGTGTCACAATGCACTGTAAGATTCAGGGCCAAGGCAATAGAAGAGAGTCACAGCCCTTATGCGATGAACCTAGATATAATACACAATTTTCATTGTAGGCAAGTTTCAGGAAGATAATTCTTATCAACTGGGTGATGGTCCCAGTGATATATAGAAATGCCCTTTTTAGGCAGAGCCGACGAAGTTGTTGTATATTGCTTAGGTGCTTGTTCCACATATGGCACAATTTTGTCTATGGTCTGGGCTTGGAAAAGAGAGTAAAATTATTCATGTGCTCAGTAAATTTCCCTGTCCCAATTACACTCTAAAAAGGTTCAGAAATAAGTTTCACATCCCACAGAATTCCTGGTTTCATATATGTGAGTCAGCTTTTTGTATGAGTTGGACCAAGGAGAGGAGTCACAGTCTCAACAATGAGCAAGATCCATGTATAAGAGTCCCAGTGACACTTGAAGATCATGTTTCAGTGGGAGAGTCACAGCACCACAGGTGTGCTGAATCATGGTTCAAATGTTACCAAACCACCTCTGAATAAGATCCATGTATGAGAGCAATTACTTTCACCTTCAACTGCTTTTGTGTATGAGATTTAGTACCTTATTCCTACACCTTGTTCCTGTGTGCGAATGACAATCATGTCAACTAGTTGTGTATACAGGAGTCACATTTTCACCTGGTTGCTGGTCTCTGATATGACACTCTTTGTACCATTAAAGTTTTATATGATATACCTGAGTGTTATAATCCTTCATGAACTTTACACAAGTAAAACACCCAGGACTTTACCCATAGCCATTAGACTTCCTATGAGAGTGAAAATATTTCTGCTGTCTGGTTCCAGGTATAAGAATTATTGTTGTGCATGTGAGCTTAACGTAGATATATGTCACAATGTCACCTGTGTGCAGGAACAAGGCAGAAGAGTCACATCACCTGGGTGCTGAGTGAGTGATACAGTATAATCACATTTACAGGCTGGGCCTAATCAGAAGAGTCACATCACCTGGGTGTAGCCTCAAATAGTATGTCACCCAGCCCACTATACACAGGGAAGAAGAAAAAGAAGAGAGTCATTTCACATAGGAGCTGGGCTCTGCAATATGTAACAACTCTCCATCTTGGCAGTCTAGAATATGAAGGACAGTCATATCACCTAGGTTTTGCAAACAGCAGTATGTCACAATTTCTTTGGCAAGCAGGACCCAGGCAAGACAGGAGAGTCAAATGACCTAGATGTTAAGTCAAACAATATTTCACAATATCGCCTGGGGGCAGGGAAGGGGCAGGAGAGAGAAGTCACCTAGCTTATAGGCCATGGGACACATTATAATATATCTTGTTGTTAGGTTCCAGGCAGAAGTGTAACATTATTATGACTCTAACCCAGTGGTATATCACAATGCTCCCAAGGGAAGGAATTTAAGCCAAAAATTCTCAACACCTGGGTATTAGGCCTACATCTCTTGGATGAGGCGACCACACCCACAGAATCCTCATGCAATACACTCACCTTCTCAACCTCAAAAATTATTCAACTATCTACACTGCTAAAATCAATCATGACCACCACCTTATCGTACTCAACTATTCATGGAACCAATATCACCTCTATTAATAATGCTAATAATAAAGTCCCTGAAATGTCAATATTGGCCCTCATGTTTCACTATATTTATTCTTCAATAGCCATGCTGCAGCGTAACCAAAAACAACTATGATACAAACCAAATAAATCAAAGACTATTAACCCCATGAAAACATCACAAAAATTCCACACAATACCAAAACCTACAGCATGACTAATAATTAGACCTAATCCTCCAATAACAGGAGAAAGTTTAAAAGAAAAACCTACAAACAATATAACCAAGAGAATATTAATAAAAATAAAGTATATGGCATTATTCCCCCATGGACTATAACTATGACTAATGATATAACAAAACCATCATTGTACTTCAACTACAAGAACACTAATGACCAATACCTGCAGAAGCCACCTGCTAATAAAATTTATTAACTACTCATTCATTAATCTTCCCACAGCAGCTAAAATTTCTACATGATAAAATTTTGCCTCACTACTTCATGCCTACTTAATTCTCCAGATCATTACAGGATTTTTTTTTTTTTTTTTTTGCCATGCACTATATATGAGACACCTTACTTGCCCTTTATTCAGTCTCTCATATAAGCTGAGATGTAAACTATGGCTTAATGGTCCACTATTTTCATGACAACTGTGCTTCAATATTTTTCATCTGTCTCTTTTTACATGTTGGCTGGGGCTTATACTACGCATCATTTCTATTCCTAGAAAACTAAAACATTTACAATATCTTCCTATTGAAAATTGTAACAACAACATTCATAGGCTACATGCTCCCATGAAGTCAAATATCATTCTGAGGTGGTACAGTAATTACAAATCTACTATCAGTCATCCATATATTGGAAGTGACCTTGTACAATGAATTTGAGGCAGATTCTCAGTTGACAAAGCCACCCTCACATGATTTTTCAACTTCCACTTCATTTTAGCCTTCATCATTACAGCTGTAGCAATTGTTCACCTTTTTTTTTTTTCATCAAAAGGGATCTAACAACACTTGAGGGGTTTCATCACATCGCAACAAAATCACCTTCCATCCCAACTATACCACCAAATATATTCTAGGTTTAATTTTTCTTTTCCTCCTTCTAATAACTCTAGTACTAGTTTTGCCTGACCTTCTGAACAACCCAGATAATTACACTTTAGACAATCCCCTCAATACCCCACCCCACATTAAGCCCAAGTGGTACTTTTTGTTTGCCTATGAAATCTTATGATCTATCCCTAACAAACTAGGAAGTGTACTGCCCTCGTATTCTCCATTCTCATTCTAGCAGTTATTCCCATACTTCACATGTCTAAAAAACAAAACATAATATTCTGGCCATTAAGTCAATATTGATTCTGAATCCTAGTGACTGATGCACTTACACTTACATGAAATGGAGGGCAGCCAGTCGAATACACTTTTATTGCCATCAGACAGACATCATCTATCGTGTACTTCTCCACCATCCAAACTCTTATACTGCTCACTACCCTAACTGAAAATAAATTACTTAAATAAAGACACTATTGTAATACAATTCAATACTCTGGTCTTGTAAACCAGAAGTGGAGAATACCCTCCCCAAAAGAACTCAGGAAATAAACATTCCCACTTCATCATCAACATCCAAAGCTGAAAGGCTAACTCCCTGAATTTTTTCACAGCACACACTTTTACTACTGTGTCAGGTTTAATCATCTAGCACTAATACACTAATACATTAATGCTTTTATGTACTTTGTGCATTATTGCAAGCTCCCATGAATAATATATAGTAGTATAATTGTTGACTCTTACATAGTGCATTCATATGTGAGGATACATTACAAATTTAGTCCATATACATATAAGCATGGGTTAACATTCCCTTAGTCAATTATGGAACATCTACTATTATTGACTGTATAATACAAATCTAATCCATATGAATATTGACTCATACTATATATCCTTAATATTACGTACTGCATACATTCATTCTTCAGACGTAGCACACTTCAGTCAAGAAATCACTTCTCAACACGGATATCCCCTTCCAAATTCTGGTCTCTTAATCTACCAACCTCTGTGAAATCATCATCTGACTCAGGAATACTATTCTCCTTGCTCTGGGCCAAAATATTTCCGGGTGACTATTTTGAAACTATACCTGGCATCTGGTTTTTACGTCAAGGCCATTAGACTAAGATCGGCCACATATTACCCTTAAATAAGACATCTCGATGAAATAATTACTATCACCCTATTAACCAGTCAGGGGAGCACTGTCATCCCTTTGGTATTTTTAACTTTGGTGTATGCTACTACTCACCATCGCTGAAGGTGTGTTCCCTGCCAAATCAGCTGTAGATGAATTTGGATTTCACTCCTGCTGAATAAATTGTAGAAACTGAGCATACATTGAATATTCTGGGCTGGCATAATAACCATAAATTATTAATTAATTCATGCCTGAAAGACAAAACAATTAATCAATAGGCATGTATGCTCACGCACTTATGCTTACTTACAAAGACTATTTCTGATTAAATCTGCAAACTCCTCCTCCCTCCATCTCTGACTTTTCCATCAACCTAGATAAATGTACCGTTGTCAAACTCTCAGAACAAGAGACTAAAATACAACCCAGTTAGAGTCCTAAAATCATATTTTAACCATGAATATCTCACACAGCTAACCCTCAATTGATGTAATTTTCCTAAAAATCTTAATACCCCCAAATCAAGCCTCCATTTTATATTATAAATACATATCTAAACTTCCACCCTAATACTAATATAATACCTTGAGCAGATCACTGTAAAAGCACTATCACATATATTATACCCTAAATCATTATATTATAATTATGAGTAATCCTCTCAACCAAACCTCTGCCAATTCAACTTTAAAGACCCTCAGTTCCCGGAACTGTAAATGATTATTTATATTTACTTTTTTTCATTCTAATATTCTGATTTTAGATGTAAATATTTACATGGTTAATGTAGCTTAATTATTTCAAAGGAAGATACTGAAAATGTCTAGATGGGTCTGCATAACCCCATAAAAATAGGTTTGGTCCTGTCCTTTCTATTAGCTCTTAGTAAGATTACACATGCAAGGATCACCATCCCAGAGAAAATGCCCTTTAGATCACCCATATCAAAAGGAGTAAGTATCAAGCACGCACAAATGCAGTCAAAACACTTTGCTAACCACACCCCCGTGGGAAACAACAGTGATAAATATTTAGAAATAAATGAAAGTTTAACTAAGCTAGACTGATATCTAGGGTAGGTCAATTTCAATGCCAGCAACCGCGGTCATATGATTAACCCAAGCTAATAGATCTCAGTGTAAAGAGTGTTTAAGGTCTATCCTTAATAAAGCTAAACTCCATCTCAGTTGTAAAAGACTCCAGTTCAAATAAAGTGTGCTATGAAGGTAGCTTTAATATCCTGAAAACACAACAGCTAAGACCCAACTGGGATTTGATATCCCACTATGATTAGCCCTAAACTCTAACATAGGAACTTTGTTTCCTAAGTTCTTAAAAGCTGTCCCTCTTTAGACTAACAGTCAAAGTATGGAAGATTTAGTAATTCTGTGGGTAAGTTTAAGGTTGAACTAAGATTCTATCTGTTACTCTCTGTAGGATGGTTGTTTCCTAAGGTCTTAAAAGCTGTCCCTCTTCAGACTAACAGCTAAAATTACAGGGAAATTAAGTAATTCTGTAAGTTTAAAGTTGAAATAAGATTATATCTTGGGCAACCAGCTATCACCAGTCTCGATAGGTGTGTCAGCGCTACTCATGAATCTTCCCAATATTGCCACATAGATGGGTGCCGTCTTCTAGCTGTTCTTGAGTTGCTCATCTGATTTCGGGGGACTTGGTTATGGTTTTCTGTGTAAAGTTTTTTCTAATTAATACATTATGCAGAAAGGATATGTGTTACAGTAAAAAAAAAAAAAAATTCTCCAGAATACTACAAGCAGCAGCTTAAAACTCAAAGGACTTGGCAGTGCTTCATATCCCTCTAGAGGAACCCATTCTATAATCAATAAACCCTAATATACCTCACCACCTCTTGCCCCCAGCCTACACACCACCATCTTCAGCAAATCCTGAAAAGGTTACAGAGTAAACACAAGTATACGCATTAAACATTAGGTCAAGGGGTAGCTCATAAGGTGGCAAGAAATGGACTATATTTTCTATACTAAGGCCATGAAGCATGCACACACTGCCCGCCACCTTCCTCAAGTATTATTCCAGAAATTACTATTACTAAAAACTCTCCACGCACATATAGAGAAGGTAAGTTGTAACAGGGTAAGCATACTGGAAAGTGCGCCTGGACAAACCAAAAGTGTAGCTTAACCAAAAGCACCCAGGTTACACCCAGATTTCATAATGTCCTATTCACTTTGAGCCCACTCTAGTTCCTTGTTAAAACCTCGTTAAAAATATTAACAAACCATCTTAATCAAACCATTTACCTTAGACAAAAGTATAGGGGATAGAAATTTTCACCCTGGTGGAATAGACATAGGATAGTAAGGAAAAGATGAAAGAACTGAGTAAAGCATTAATAAGCAAAGACATACTCTTATACCTTCTGCATAATGTAGTAATTAGAAATAAGCTTACACAGAGAACCATAGCTAAGTCCCCTGAAACCAGATGAGCTACTCAAGAACAGCTAAAAGACAGCACCAATCTTTGTGGCAAAACAGTGGGAAGATGCATGAGTAGCAGTGACAAGCCTATCAAGCCTGGTGATAGCTGGTTGTCCAAGATAGAATCTTAGTTCAACTTTAAATTTACCCATAGTATTATTTAATCTCCCCATAAGTTTAACTGTTAGTCTAAAGACAGATAGCCCTTAATGCCTTAGGAAACAACGTTCCTGCAAAGAGTAAAAAATGCTACCACCATAGTTGGCCAAAAAGCACCAACTAATTAGGAAACCATTCCAGGTCAATGTCTTTAAATTCTAATCACCCTACTGAACTCCTAATATCACATTAGACTAATCTATTACCTAATAGAAGCAATAATGTTAATATAAGTCACAAGAACATATTCCCCATTGCATAAAGTTACATTAAACTGGAAAAATCCATTGACAGTTAACAGCCAAATATTAATAAGCAATATATTTAGGACCCTATTATTTAAACTGTTAATCCAAAACAGGCATGTTCTAAGGAAATATTACAAAAACTAAAAGGAACTCAGCAAACCTTACCCCGTCTGTTTACCAAAATCATCACCACTAGCATAAGCAGTATTAGAGACATTGCCTGAACAGTTGCTTATGTTCAACAGCTGTGGTATCCTGACCATGCAAAGGTAGTATAAACACTTGTTCCCTAAATAGGGTCTTGTATAAATGGCCACACGAGGGTTCAGCTGTCAATCACCTTTAATCAGTGAAGCTGACCCATCCATGAAGAGGTGTATACAAACAAATACATTGAAAAGACCCTACAGAGTGTTAATTCATTAATGCAAATAAAACCTCCAAAAAGCCTACTGTCCTGAGCATACTATCCCTGCATTAAAAATTTGATTGGTTTGACCTCAGAGCAAAATTCAACCTCTGAACAACCTTAACTGAGAACACACCAGTCTAAACAAGTTGACACACGTTGACCCAATGGTTTGATCAATGGAATAAGTCACCCCAGGGAAAACAGCAGAATTATATTCTGGAGTCTGTATCGACAATAGGGTTTACGACCTAGATGTTGGATTCGGATATCCTAATGGTGTAACCACTATTAAGGGTTTATTTGTTCAAAAATTAAAGTCTTGCATGATCTGAGTTCAGACCAGAGTAACCCAGATCGATTTCTATTTAACTTTTCTTCTAGTACAAAGGGACAAGAGAATTAGGGCCCAATTCATAAAGTGTCCTCACCCCATAGATAAAATTATGTCAATCTAACAAATCACCTCACACCCTACACAAGAACAGGGTTTGTTAAGATGGCAGAGCCTGACAATTGCATAAAATTTAAACTACTTCTTAACAATATGCCTATAATTAACTTTCTCCTACTTATTATTCCCACTCTAATCACTGTAGCATTTCTTAAACTCATTTAACAAGAATTCTTAGGCTATATACACATATGCAATAGATCTAATACTGTTGGTCCCTATGGAATGCTTCAACAATTCACTGACACAATAAAGCTGTTCATCAAGGAACACTACAGCCCTCAACAACTACCATTAACATTTATATCATTGCTCCAACCCTGGCCCATTCTATCACTCTTGCCTTGTGGACTCCCCTCCCTATACAAGATCCTCTAATTAATTTTAGTATGGTCCTCCCATTTATACTACCTTTATCAAGCCTAGCCACCTACTCTATTCTATGATCAGAAGCAGCATCTAATTCAAATTTTTCACTAATTGGTGCAATATGAGCCATGACCCAGATAATATCATATGAGGTCACCCTAGCCATTATCTTGTTATCCGTTCCACCAATAAGTGGCTCATTTAACTGATATGCACTTTTCACAATGCAAGTATTCCTCTGGCTGCTTCTACCTTCATGAGCCCTAGTTGTAATATGATTTTTCTCCATACTAGCAGAAACTAACCAAGCCTATTTTGATCTAACAGAAGGAGAGTCAGGGTTAGACTCAGGCTTCAATATCAAATATACTGCAGGTCCCTTTGTCCTCTTCTTTATAGCAGAACACATGAATATTATTGTAACAAATGCCCTAACTACTACTATTTTCCTAGGAGCACTAAAAACTATATATTCACCAGAACTCTATACCGCAAATTTCATTACCAAGACCCTCCTGTTAACTGCCCTGTTTTAATGAAGTCAAACAGCATACACCTGGTTCCACTATGACCAACTCATATATATTCTATGAAAAAAATTGCTACCATTTACAATAGCATTCTGCATAGGTTATATCTCAATGCTTGTCCTAATTTCCAGCATTCCACCTCAAACATAGGAAATACGTCTGACAACAGAATTACTTTGTTAAACAATAGAGGTTAAAATCCTCTAATTCCAAAAATATAGGAATTAAACCTACCTCTTAGAATCCGAAATTCTCTGAACTACCTATTGCACTATGTACTGAAGTAAGGTCACCTAAATAAGATATCACACCCATACCCTAAAAACATCGGTTATACTCTTTCCACACTAATTATTCCATTAGCTTAACTTCTTAACTCTCTTATCATTTTCAAAGGAACTCTTATCACAGTGCTAGGCTAACACTGATATTTTCATCTGAACAGGACTAGAAATCATCATACTATCTCTTACCCCAATCTTAATTATAGAAATAAATTTCTGCTCTAAAGAAGCAGTCACCAAATATATCCTTACCAAGTAATCTCATTTATAAATCTTATGATAGGTATCCTTTCTGATAATCAGTCCTCTGGGCAATGAACAATAATAAACACTATTAATCAATTTTAATCCTTAATAATAATAATGGGACTAGTAATAAAATTAAGAATAGCCCCCTTTCACTTCAGAGTCCCAGAAGTAACCCAAAGAACCTCTCATACCTGGCATACTTCTCCTTACATGAAAAAAACTAACCCATATCTCGATAATGTTTCAAATTTTCCCATCAATAAACATGAACATCCTCCTATGTATCACAATCCTCTCCATTATAGTGTGTGGTTGGGCAGGACTTAATCAAACACAACTGCATAAAATTCTAGCCTGCTCCTCAATTACTCTCATAGGTTGAATAATAGCAGTACTAATTTATAACCTAAACATTACCATTTTAGACCTGATTATTTACTTTAACAACTATCGCATTTCTAATACTCAATCTGAGTATAAGCACTAAATGATTATACAAGGAGATATGCCAAACCCTCTTGCCTTGGAGGGTGACACCATTAACTGTGAGCTGGGTGTGTAGAGAGTCACAATCTCACATGTTTCTTGGGCCATTGTATGACACTCTATGAGTTCAAAGGCTTTAAACAGCCTGCTCAAAATTTGCAAACCTCTCTGAGGCCTATATACTCACAGAGATTCAAGAAATTACATATTTCCCTAATCCCAAATATGATAGCCAAAATCTCTTCTGTAGTCTGGATTAAGGACTGAGACACATTATTATGCCTATGAACTGGATCTAGAAATGTGTCACCATCCCTCCTGTGGCCATATTCACATATGAAGGTCACGATTCCCACTTTGCACTGTATTCACTTGTTACACCCATGACCTTAACAGTGGTCTTTGGACATGTAAGATGGTGAAAATATTTACTTTCACCTGGGTGTGTAATTGTGTAACCTAGAGTCCCAGTCAGAAATTTTACTGGTCCCTGTCATAAAACTCTCTGTAACACCCAAGGAGTTTATACATTATGAGTTAGTGTAAAGTTCTGTGAGCTTGGTAAAAGTATGCAACCAACGGCAGGACCTTACCTATGGCCCAAAGACTAGTGATGAATTGCATAATATCTCCTATTAGCTGAATCTCAACTTAAGTTTGACCAACATGCTTCTGTACTGATGTAAGGTGTAAGTCATAGTTCCATTTGTGGCCAAAAAGTAGGCAGGAGGGTAACATCACTAATTTGCTCTGCCAAGAAACACATCCAAATGTCTTCACTAAGCAGGGTATAGGAATAAGAGTGACATTCACTGGGTGCTGGACTCACAAGAATGACACAATTTTACATAAGGAAAAAACACAGCCAAGTTATGAGAGCCAAAACAGCTACACAATGGGCCCAGGATATGTCACAATATCTTCTGTGGCTCTGGGACAGGAATCAGAGTCAGATTTTCAGGTCCTGTGCCCAGAAACATGAGATAATTCTCTCTATATGCAGGATCTAGAAAAAGACTAACATCTGTGTGCTGAGCCCTGCAATAGGTCAAAACTTCTGTTTGTGGGCATTGTTCAAGAAAAAAAGGAGAGTCAAATAACCTGAATGCTGGGCTTAGCAATATGCACAACCCGCCATTGTAAAGATAAGGCAGAAGAAGAGAGTCACTTCACTTAGGTCATGGGCTCAGAAATATCTATGAGTGTCCCCAGTAGACAGGTTTGGAGAAAAACAAACAAACGAAAAACAAAAAAAAAAAAAACAAAATGAAAACAAACAAACAAAAACAATCATACCACTAGGGTGCTGGGCTCAGCAAAAATTCTGTCTCTTGGCAGTGTCCAGTACAAAGAGGAGAGTCAGGTCACCTAGTTTTAACACTGAGTTGTAGGTTACAAATATTTCAGTGGGCATTATCCAGTCAGGAGAGGGGAGTCACATTACCTAGATGCTATATAAAGCAGTCTGCCACACTGTACCCTGAGGACAGGAAACTGGCAGGAGAGACATATCACCTAGCCAAGTGGCCCAGAGGTACCTGAAAATATCTCCTGTTTGCATGGATCAGGCAGAAAAATCACATTATTATGATTCTGAACCAGCGATACGTAACAATGCCCTTATGAAAAGGAATTTTAACCAAAAAGTCTCAACACCAGGTTATTAGGCCAAAGGATATCACACAATCTCTTCATCTTTAAGGGTGACACCATTAATTGTTAGCTAGTTGTGTATATGAGAGTCACAATTTCACATGTGTGCTAGCCATGGTACGATACACTCTACAACAAGTGAGAGCTTTGTACAACGTGCATGACAGTTGAAAACCTCTTTGAGGCCTGCACGCTTGTATGGACTCACGATCTTACAGACTGCACTAAACTCTGGTATGACAGTCAACATATATCCTATGGCCTGGCTTCATGGATGGGACCGTTATTATGCCTGTGAGCTGGGTCCAGAAATGAGTCACCATCCCACCTGTGGTCAGGTTCTGTTATGAAAATCAAAATTCCAACTTAGTGCTATATTCGCTTGTTAGACTTAGGACCTTAACAAGTGGCATTTTAAATATAGGATTGTAACAATTTTACTTTCACCTGAATGTGTAGTCTAGAGTCACAATCTTAACTTTTTCTGGGCTCTATTATAAAACTCTGCATCACACATGAAGATTTTATTATATATGAGTTAGTGTTATAAAATTATGTGAGCTTTGTACAAACATGGAATGAAGGACCTTACCTATTGATGTAAACCTAATGGTGAGAGGCACAATATTTTCTATTGGCTGAATCTCAATATAAGGTTGATCAACATGCCTTTGAACAGAAGCAAGTTAAAAAACTAGGCAGAAGGTTAACATCACATAGGATCTGTACCAACAAATATATTACAATGTGCTCTCTAGGCAGGGCCTAAGAAATATAGTCACATTAACTGGGGGCTATAGCCAGCAATATCACACAACCACATGTAGAAAAATCCCCAGCAAAGTGAGTAAAGTGATGAAAGCCAGGACACCTACAGAGTGGGCCAAGGATATGTCAAAATATTTTTTGTGGCTCTGGCACCAGCAGATGTGTCACATCATTAGGGTGCTAGGCTTAGCAATATGCTATAAGTCCCTTTTTATGCATGATCTAGGGAAAATAGTGACATCATTCAAGTACTAGGCCCTTAAGTATGGCAGAAATCCTGTTCATGGGTGTCGTTCAGCAACAAGATGAGGGTCACATTTCCTAAGTGCTGGGCTCATCAATATGCCACAACCTTGCCATTGTAAAGACCCAGACAAGAAGAGAGTCACATCTCTTAGGTCATAGGCTCAGAGATATAGCCCAATGTCACCAGTAGGCAGGGCTCAGGGACAAAAAGATAGTCATATAACCTAGGTGCTTCTACAGGTATATGTCAAAATTTAATATGTGAACAGGAAGCAGGCTGGAGAGCCCCATCACCTGATCCTGGGTCCTGAGATATTCACAAGGCCCCCTTAGAAAAGGAAACTGGCAAGAGAGTTACATCACCTAGGTTCAGGTTTCATCCTTAAGTCACAATTCTCCATGTGGGCCAGCCAAGCAGAAAGTCACATCACCTAGGTGATAGGCCCAGAGGTATGTCACAAAGCCTTCCTTAAATCATGTCCCTGGCAAAAAAGGACCATCACCTTTGCACCTCGCATAGCAATGTGTCACTATCCAAATGTGCATGCTCCAAGCAGAAGAGCCATATCACCCACACAATAGGCTCTGTGATATGTAAAAATGTCCTCTTTTGGGCATGGCCCTGACAAAAGACTATCATCACCTGTGTGCCTGACCTAGGAATATATCACTATTTTGCACGGTGTGTAGGACCCATTCCAGAGAGGAGAGTTACATTTTCTAAGTGATGGACACAGTGATGTGTCACAATGATATCTGTGGGCATGGTGGAGGCAAGAATGTAACATAATTTCAGTTCAGGATACACTGATGTCACAATTATTACTAGAAGCAGGGCCCATGCAAAAGAGTCATATCACTTGTAGGTTGGCCCTACAAGTGGTGGATATAAAAATCCTATGGGTAGGCTGGAAGAAGTCTGAAGAGTGAAATCACACAGGTGCTTGGCAAAGATTTATATCATAGGCATGATGGGATAAAATTCTATGGATTAGATTTACAGTAACAAACACATCCTATTTTCATGTAGGACAGTTGCCTTCATCCACCAGTAATAGTGAAAGTCCTTACTGTCAGGTGGGTGTGCATACAAGACTCAAAATTTCCTCTGTGTGCTAGGCCCTGTTATGGCACTCTCTATACAACACAAAGGTGTTATAAAATATGTGTGAGTTTTCTAATCTTCTGTGACCTCTTCACCAGAAGGAGATCCTGGACATCACTCATGTCTCTTAACTTAGTTATAAGAATCAATATTTCTCCTATTGGTTGGGTTCACATATGAGAGTCATTATCATGCCTGTTAGCTGTGCCTGTTTATATGTCCACATCTCCTCTGTTGTTGTTAGACAGACAGGAAAATCACATCACCTAAATCGTAAGCCAGAAATATTCCAATATTCTCTTTGTAGGAGAAAAGTCTCTAAACTTGGGTGTTAGGACCAGCTCTATGGCACAATACACCTTGTGGATATTGTCCAGGCAGGAGAGGAGAGCATATCATATAAATGATGGATCCAAAGATGTCACAATGCCTCCTCCTCAAAGGTCTAAGGCAAGAGAGTTATGTCATTTGGATGCAGTAGTTAGAAACGCTACACTCTTCCCTGGAAGCAAAGTTCAAGCAGGAGAAGAGAGTCACATAACCTAGATGATTGGTCCAGAGATATATTATGACCCCTTCTGAGAACACTGCTAAGACAGAACAGTCAAATCACCAACGTTCTTGGCCCAGGTATATGTCAAAATGTCATCTGAAGCTATAACTAGTCAGGAATAATAAATCATTCAGTAGCTGGATATAGGTTTATGTCTTAATAACACCTGTGGACAGGTTCAAGGATGAAAGTCACCATCCTGCACATGTCCTGGCTTCAGGTACAAGAGTCCTTATCAGGCCTTTGATCTTATCTCAGGTATATGGCACAATATCACCTGTGGGCAGGGTAAAGAAAAGAAAGTTACATCAGCTGAATGGATGCTGATCCAGTGAAATGTCACAGACATTTTTTAGGCAGGACTCTGGAAGAAGTGTCACATCACCTAAATGCTGGTTTCAGTGATATATCTAAATCCCCCCTAACGGCAGGTCATAGGCAGGAGAGGTGACAAAATGTACATAGTCAATTGGCCTGGATATATTTCAAAATGGCCCCTACATGCAGGACCAAGGCAGAAGAGTAACCTGACCTTGATGCTCCGTTCAGAAATATATCACTATCTCTCTGGTGGTCAGGGTCCAGGCAAGAGGGAAGAAACATCACCTAGGTGCTGAGCCAAGTGGTATGTTAGAAAACTTTTAAGGGTGTAAGTCCCCCTTTCAAAAAGAAAAAGTCACATTACCTGGGTGCAGTACCAAGTTATGTGTCACAAAGCACTATAACTGCAAGGCCAATTCAGTAGAAGAAAGTCACATAACTTACATGATATACCTATATAAAGCCACAGTGCTCTTTGTAGGCAGGATTCAAAGATTTTATATGAGCTGGCTGCTGGTCCCAGCGATAAGTAAAAGTGTGTTTTTTCACATTGCCAAAGAATTTGCTATACAGTGCTTAGGTGCTTGATGCACACTTTTCACAATTTCAATTGTGTTCTGTGCCTAGAAAGGAGAGTCAAAACACTGAGATGCAGAGCAAAGTCATACTACTCAATTACATACTGGAAAATGTTCAGAAATAAGTTTTCTAGTCCAACACAACTCCTGGTTACTGGTATAAAAGTCAACCCCTTCTATGATTTGGGTCAAAATACAAGAGTCACAATCCCAACAATGGGCAAGATTCATGTGTAAGAGCCCAATCCCACTTGAAGTTTTTGTTCCAGTAGGAGATTCAAAGCACCACTGGTCTGCTGAAATATAGTTCAAATGTCACCAAACCACTTGTGGTTCAGATTAATGTATGAGAGTAACAATTTCAAGTTTTGGTTGCTTGTGTGTGTAAGATTTAGTACCTCACTTGTAGGATCTTTTCATGTGTGAGAATGACAACTGTGTTAGCTGGGTGTGCATCCAATAATAACAATAGCACCTGGTTGCTTATGCCTGTTATGATACTCTTTGTACTTCTCAGACTTTACGTTATATGATTGAGTAGGAGCCTTTTCTGTGAAGTTTTACAGATGGGAGATCTGGGACTTTACCCATGGCCATAAGACTGGCTACTAGAGTCAAAATATCTCCCCTGGCTGGGTCTAGATATGGGCATTATTATTGTGTATATGAGCTGAATCCAGGTATATGTCACAATTTCAACTCTGGACAGAGACAAGACAGAAAAGTCACATCATCTGGGTGCTGAGTCAGGGATACATTATAATCTGCTTTGTAGGCAGGACCCAGTCAGAAGCATCATATCAAATGGGAACAGTCTCAAATAATATGTCATTATGTCTACTGTATACAGGATTGAAAAAATAGTGGATAGTCATCTTCCCTATATACTAGGCTCAGCAATATGACATAATTCCCTCTCTTGGCATAGTCCAGGACAAATAGGACAGCCACATCACATATATTTTCCACTGAGTGGTATGTCACAATTTCTTCATTGGATAGGATCTAGGCAGGAGTGGAGTCACATTACCCAGATGGTGTATGTACCAATATATCACAGTGTTCCCTGTGGGCAGGACACTAGAAGGAGAGACATATCACCTAGCTGATAAGCCTAGAAACATGATATAATATCACCTTTTTGGTGGGTCACAGAAGAAGAGTCACATTACTATGATTCAGATGCAAAGATATTTCACAATGCACACATGGGAACAAATTTAAACCAAAAAGTCTCAACGTAAGAGTACTAGTGCTAGTGATATGACACAATCTCCTCATCTCTTAGTGTGACAACTTTAACTGTCAGTTTGATGTGTATATAAGAGTCACAATCTCATGCATGTTATGGATAATTGTATAAAACACTCTACAACACCCACATGCTTTATGCAACCTGAATAAGAGTTGCAAACATCTCTGAGGCCTACATGCTCATATTGACTCACAGTATTACATATTGCCCTAAACCCAGTTATGATAATCAACATGCACTTATATGGTGGGTTCAGACAGTAGTCCCATTATTATGTCTGTGATCTGTGTCCAGAAATGAGTCACTATCTCACCTGTAGCAAAGTTCACATATGAAAGTCACAATTCCATCATTGTACTTTATTTACTTATTAGGGTCAGGACTTCCACATTGGGCTTTATAAATGTGAGATGGTGACAACTTTTGCTCTTACATGCCTGAGTCATCAAGAAGCATCATCTCAACCTTTTTCTGGGCCTTTTATAAAAATCTTTGTTATCACCCAGAAAGTTTATAGAATGTGAGTTAGTGTTGTAACCTTCTGTTAGCTTTGTATAAATATGCCACACATAACCTTAAGTATTGCCCAAAGTGTAGTGATGAGAGGCAAAACATCTGCTATTGGTGTAATCCCAATTTAATTTTGATTATCATGTCTGCGAACTGAAGCAATCTAAATTTCATAATCCCAGTTGTACAAAAAAGATATGACAGAATGTTAGCACAACTTAGGTGCTGTGCCAAGTAATATGTCACAATGTCCTCTCTAGGCTGGGTCTAGAAATAAGAGTTACATTAACTGAGTGCTGGACCCAGCAATATAACACAATTCCAAATGTAGGAAAAAAAAAAAAAGATGAGAGCAAAAACATCTATAGAATGGGCACAAAATATGTAAAAATACCTTCTATTGCTCCGCCACAGGAAGGACAGTTACATTGTCAGGGAAGGGAACCCAGCAATATGCCACAATTCCCTTTTTATCCAGAACTCAGGCAGAAGAGAAACATCATCTGGGTACTGTGCCCTACAATATATCAAACTTTCTTTTCATTGGCATGGTTGGGGAAAAAAAGTAAAGCCATATTGCTTAAGCATTGGGCTCAACAACATGTCACATCACACCATTGTAAAAACTCAGGCAAAAGAAATGAGTCACATCACTGAGGACACAGGCTTAGATATATGGCCCAATGTCCCAAGTAGGCAGAGTTAAGGCAGGAGAGAATAGTCATATCACATAGGTGCTTCCCTAGGTATATGACACAATCTAACATATGAGGTGATAGCAGGCAGAACCATCTCGCCTTGATGCTGGGTCCTGAGATATCTTACAAGGATCCCTTAACACAGGACCCAGGCAAGAGAATTACAGTAAATAAGTGCAGGTACTTAAGTCATACTAGAAACAAGCCCTAAGCCTGCCATAAACAGGACTTAAAGAAACTGGCCATAAGCAGGATTTCTGTAGCAATGTGACATGATCATGATGGCTATCACACACACTGATAGAAATTGTTGCTTTACTGGAGCAGGGCAAGGAATTCCTGGCCCACCTGGAGTGGAAAACTGCTCAAACCACAAACAATAGTATGAGCAGCCTGTGCCTTAATAAAATCTTCTTGCTGCAGATAATCAGCCAAAGCCTGTTTTTCTGCTCCTCACTAAGAAGGCTTTGTTTCCCATAAGAAATGCTTTTAGTTAATCTATAATGTATAGAAACAATGCTTATCAATGGCTTACTGTCACTTAATATGTGGGTCAAGCTCTGTTCATGGCTCTCAGCTCTGAAGGCTATAAGCCCCCTGTTTCCCACTTTGCAATCTATTTCTGTGTCTTTGTCTTCATTCCTGTAGCACTGCTAGGTTAGAGTCTCCACAACCAAGCAGGTCTTGGCAAGTGATGCTCAACATGGGGGCTTGGACCTGAGTTGAAGTGTTGGCAGAGCAATGGTTAGAGAACATCAAATGACACTGGAGTACAGTCTAGTTCTCTTAAGCAATCTCTGTGGAAGTAAGAAGGGGAGCTCAGAAACATCAGGGTAACAACTGGACAAGGGCCTAGCAGGCACAAGTCTTATTTGAGTCTACTTCAGCAACTCCTCAGAAAAGGGGAAGTGAAGGTTAGCACTTCCAAACTTATGCAGCTTTTTATTGTGGTGGAGAAATATTGCCCCTGGTTTCTGGACAAAGGAACTATGAATGTAGAGGCTTGGGAAAATGTAGACAGGGCCTTGAAAAAGGCATGTAAGGACAGTGCTGAGGATATTCCTATAACTGTATGGTCAGTGTGGGTTCTGGTTTGTTCCACCTTGGAGCCATTCCACACAGATTATGAGGAAGAGGAATCAGAGGAAGAAGGAGAGTATAATGAAGAAGAACAATGCCAACAAGAAGAGGTGACAGAGCAGATTTGCCTGCCAGCTAAAGTGGCAAAGGAGGGAGAGGTTTGTCCCTACCCCTCTGCACCCCTCATTATTTTGAAGAAAAGGAGTGGCCTGACCATCCAGATATTTCTTTTCCAGAGGACACTTGGTAAAAAATAGTCACCCCACGGACTGTTTGAGCAGCACTTTGAGCAACTGCTTTCAGTTCTATTCAGACAGGAACCCAGGAAGGTAGATGAGAGGGTGTTATGGATGCTTGGTTTTTCCCTGTTTGAATACACCCACCTGATCAACAGGGGAATCTACATTTATCTACGAACGAATATCTACGAATATCTATGTTTCGCAGATATCAAATGAATATCTACGTTTGAGCCTTTCTTTTAAAAATACTTAAATAATTTAAACAAGCTATTCATCAATAGGGACCATGTTCGCCTTTTGTAATGGGACTGTTAAAGAATGTTGTTGTCTCCAGTCAGATGATTTCTTCTGCCTGGGATGCTCTTACTTAAGCTTGTCTGACTCCTGCTCAGTTCTTACAATTTAAAACTTGGTGGGCAGACGAAGCTTCCATTCAGGTGCTCGCAATACCCAGGACCAATCTCACATTAATATAACTGCAGAGCAACTTTTGGGCATTGACAACTAGGCTGGTTTAGATGCACAAGTGGTCATGTGGGATGATACCATAGAGCAGCTTATAGGAGTATGCATTAGAGCTTAGGAAAAAATCATTTCAGGAGGAGAACAATACCCACTTTAGTGCTGTCAAGGGGACAAAATAAACATATACAGATTTTATAACCAGGTTACAGGAGTCTCTTAAAAGGTCGTTGCAGATTTGGCTTTTCAGGATATAAAGTTGCGGTCATTAGCTTTCAACAATGCCAATCGTGAGTGCAAAGCTGGTCTGCAACCTATTAGAGGAAAAGCACATTTAGTTGACTATATTAAAGCTTGTAATGGTATGAGAGGTAATCTGCATAAGGCTACTCTGCTAGCCCAGGAAATGGAAGGACTGAGAGCGGGTAAAGGAAATACTCTGCTTCCTGGAGCCTGTTTTAACTGTGGCAAGCATGATCTTACTAAAAAATAATGTAGAAAAATTCAGCAAGTCACGCCACCCGTTGAGGAAAAAAAAGAAAAGTGCAATATGTCCAAAATTAAAAAAGGATAACATTTGGCTAATCAGTGTCATTCTAAATTTGATAAAGATGGAAATCTAGTTTCAGGAAATGCCACGAGAGGCCCATCCCAGGCCTTTTCCAAACCGGGGCATTTCCAGATCAGGCCATTCTCTCACGCCTGTACAATGCCTGTACCCTGCCACAGTCAGTAGTGCCACAGTAGATTTATGATCCACAAAAGCTGTGAGCCTTCCGCTTGGGAACCTCCACAAGAAGTGCCAACAGCAGTCTGTGGACCCTTGCCAGCAGGGACGGTAGGTATATTTCTAGGTAGGTCTAGTTTAAATTTAAAAGGAGTACAAGTACAAACAGGAGTCATTCATTCACATTACAATGAGGAAATTCAAATTGTTACATCTACTACTGTTCCCTGGAGAGCAGAGCCAGGAGAGCATATAGCACAGCTCCTGATTGTGCCATATGTGGAAATGGGGAAACATAAACTAAACGAACAGAATTGGAAAGCACAAATAAACAAGGAAAAGTAGTTGATTGGGTGAATCAAATCACTGATAAAGGTCCTATCTGTGAAATAACTATTCAGGGAAAAACATTTAAAAGATTGGTAGATACAGGAGCGGACATTTCAATCATTTTTCTACAGCACTGGTCATCTGTATGGCCAACTTAACCATCTCAATTTAACATAGTTGAAGTTGGTAAAGCCTGTGAAGTATATCAAAGCATTATATTTTGCATTGTGAAGGAACTGATGGACAATCTGGTACTATTCATCCCATTGTAACTACTGTACATATAAATTTATGAGGAAGAAATTTATTACAGCAATGGTGAGCACAAGTGTTAATTCCAGAAAAATTATGTAGCCCTCAAAGTCAGCATGTGATGTAAGAGATGGGGTGCATGTCTGGCATGGGACTGGGAAAGAAATTACAAGTGTTAAAGAAACCGCTTCAAATGGAAGGACAGCATTCTTGTCAAGGGTTAATAAATCATTTTTAATGGTGGCCATTGTTAAGCCTCTAGGTCCTATCACTTTAAAATGGTTAACAGATAAGCCAATTTTGGTAGAACAATGGCCGCTGAGTAAAGAGAAAGTGGAGGCTTTAGAGAATTTAGTTACTGAAGCTAGGTAACTAGCTAGGAAAAGGATGTGTAGCTCCAAAATCTTCCCCCTGGAATTCTCCAGTTTTTGTTGTTAAGAAACAATCAGGTAAATAGAGAATGTTGACAGATCATAGAGCCATTAATTCATTTATACAACCCATGGGGACATTGCAGCCAGGGTTGCCTCCTCTTATTATGATGCCAATAAGCTGACCTTTAATAGTCACAGGTTTAAAAGACTATTTCCTTACTATCCCCTTAGCTGAGCAAAACTGAAAGATTTGCATTTACAATTACGGCGGTAAAAAACCTGCAGCCTGCTAAGCATTTTCATTGGAAAGTGTTGCCACAAGGCACATTATACAGTTCAACAGTTTGTCAGATTTCTGTAGGACAATTAATTGAATCTACTCATAAAAATTTTTCACAGTGTTACCTTATTCATCATATAGATGATATACTATGTGCTGCCCCCACTCAGGAAATATTATTTCAATGTTGTGATCACTTGCAAAATTAATTTATTGCAGTGGTTTAATTTTATCTCCTCACAACATTGAGGATACTATTCTTTATTTTTACTTAGGGACTGTAGTAAATGACATTAAAATTGTGCCACAGAAAGTAACCATATGTAGGGATCAATTGAAAACATTTAAGACTTTCAAAAATTACCAGAGGCCATTAATTGGATATGACCTGCTTCAGGCATTCCTACCGACACCATGAGTAATCTATTTTCTATTCTTAAAGGAGATCCTAGTCTCACTAGCCCTCCACAATTAACAAAGGAGGCTCAGGCAGAGTTACACCTGATTGAGAAGCAAGGGCATAAGGCTCAAATAAATAGAATAGATCCAGAAAAGACTTTAGACTTACCGATTTTTCTTACCCAGCATTTACCTACTGGTGTTATTGTCCAAGAGAAGGACTTGTTATAATGGCTTTTTCTTCCAAATACTAATTCACGGACTCTAACTCCTTATTTGGATCAAATTGCTACTCCGATGGGAAATGGGAAAACTCAAATTGTTAAATTACATGGATATGACCCTGGAAAAATTATTTACCCTCTTGCACAAATACAGCAGGCCTTTATAAATAGACTTACTTGGTAAACCCTTTTAGTTGATTTCATAGATGTTCTTTATAATCACTTTCTGAAAATAAAATTATTTAATTTTTTAAAAAAATTAGCTAATATGTTTCTCCCTAGAATAACAAAATTTAAGCCAATTGAAGGTGAAGAAAATGTTCTTACAGGGAGTTCTAGTAATGGTAAAGTTCTGTATCCGGGATCAAAAAGTGAAGTTTTCCAGACCCCTTACACTTCAGCTCAAAAGACAGAGCTTGTGCCTGTAATTGAGTTTCTGACTGCTTTTGAGATGCCTATCAAAGTAATTTCTGATTTTTCATACATGGTTCATTTCACACAATTAATTCAAAATGCTGGCCGGGCACTGTGGTTCAAGCCTGTAATCCTAGCACTTTGGGAGGCTGAGGCAGGTGGATCACAAGGTCAGGAGATCGAGACCCCCCCTGGCTAACATGATGAAACCCCATCTCTACTAAGAATACAAAAAAAAAAAAAATCAACCTGGCATGGTGGCTGGTGCCTGTAGTCCCAGCTACTCAGGGGAGGCTGAGGCAGGAGTATGGTGTGAACCCAGGAGGCAGAGCTTGCAGTATGCTGAGATCATGCCACTGCACTCCATCCTGGGCAACAGAGCCAGACTGTCTCAAAAAAAAAAAAAAAAAAAAAAAGAAAAAAAAGAAAATGCTTACTTACTATTTCATACAGATTAACAACTGATGACTTTATTTACCCAGTTACAAACCACAGTTAGGAATAGAATGAACCGTTTTTACGTCACTCATTTAGAGCTCAAACAACCCTTCCAGGACCTTTAACTACAGGGAATTAAGTGGCTGACTGCTTAGTTGCCATGGCATTATCTAATGCTAAACACTTTTACACTTTGACTCATGTAAATGCCTCTGGTCTTAGATGAAGATATAATATTACTTGGAAAGAGGCTAACACCATTATTCAACAATGTCCAACCTGTCAAATGATTCATTCTCCACCCTTTACTGGTGATGTTAACCCCATGGATTGGAACCAAACTGTCTTTGTAAAACGATTGTCATTCATGTTTCTTCTTTGGGTAAATTGGCTTATGTGCATGTATGTGTAGATACGTTTTCTCACTTTGTTTGTTCTACCTGTCAAACAAGGGAATCTTCTGCCTGTGTCAAATGGTACCTTCTACAATGCTTCACAGTCATGGGCATTCCAGCTTCAGTCAAAACAGACAATGCTCCAGGATATACTAGTTAAACTATAAATACATTTTTCTCTCAATGAAATATTAAACATGTCACTGTCATCCCATATAATTCACAAGGACCAGCCATTGTTGAATGTATAAATCTCTCCATGATAATTTCAAAAGCAGAAGGAGGGAGACAAGGACTATGGGACTCCACATATGCAATTGAATCTAGCATTATTGACTTCAAAATTTTTGAGCCTGCCTAAAGGCCAGATATTATCAGCAGCTGAACAGCATCTACAGAAACCGGCTACAAAGACAGAAGCAGAAAAACTGGTCTGATGAGAGATCCAACAATGAAAGTTGGGAAATAGGTAAAATAATAACATGGCTTAGAGTTTATATTTGTGTTTCTCCAGGCCAAAATTAACAGCTGATTTGTATACCATCAAGACTCCTGAAACCTTTTCATGAGCCAGATGCCAAGGAAGATGTTTTGGTAGGAACCCAAGGACCCTCTGGTTGCAGCCATGTAAAGACTGACAATAAGGAAGATGCCAGTCACGGCAAGCAATACTCACCAGGTACAGTCACCCACCCGGGGCCAGATTAAGAAGTTGACACAGAAGGTGGAAAAAATAAATCTGAAAAAGGCGGGATGACCAGTTACAATGAGTAATTTAATGGTAGCTATGATGGCTACACTCACTATTGTCATGAATATTTCCCCAGTAACTGCTGAAAAAAAAGTACAATTATTCTTATTGGGCATATGTTCCTTTTCCACCACTTCTATGGCCAGTAACATGATTAGACACCCCAAGTGGTGGTATACAATAATGATACCTTTTGGATGCCTGGTTCTACAGATGGTAGAGACCCATCTCAGCCCCAAGACGAGGGAACAATTAAATATCTTCTTGGGATTTGAACATCTAAGTATTTTCTTGGGAAAAGCCAATGAGTGTTTACCTCCCAGTAATCAATATTGGCTGGCAATAGTGCTTGAACGTATCATCTCAGTGGCACAATTACATATGCTTTCTGGTCTTAGTATTTATTACAAAGATTATGCTCCTGTAACCAAAGTTTACCACCCTCAGAAAACTATCTGTAAAGTAGATTTGACATGGTCAGAAAAAATGAAGGTGTTTTCTTGGGAAGGCTGTACTGTAAGGCAGGCAGAAGTGTTGTGTAATGACTTACATGGAGTCATTATTGATTGGTCCCTTAAAGGAGCATTTATGAGGCTTACCTCTCAATCTGCAGGTAATGGTCACCCTGCAGCTAAACAAAAGGATCAGATGGTGGACACCATAAGAAGTACAGCAAGAGTTCCTATTATTTGGGCATATGGTGGTATAGTGGCACCTCAACCCCAAATGATATGGCCTACTCTAGAAGTTAAACATAAGGAATTGTGAAAAATATTATTGGCACTAAAGAAGATAAAGATTTGGGAAGGAAAATATATTAAGCCAATCCAATATAATCCTAGTCACCTGTTAGAATTGGCTCACAACGATTCAGTCTAGATACAGAGTTGTGTCCTTCCCCCTTTCCTGCTTGCAGTGGGTGATTTAAAACTGGATCTCCCTAATCATCCTGTAACTTTTCAAGAATGTAGATTGTTTTCTTGTGTGACTTCTTCCTTGTATAATGCTAATCATTCTATATTAGTGGCAAGAGACCGAGAAGGAGTATGGATACCTGTAAAGTTTCCTATCATTGGGAAGCCTCTTCTTCTGTGCATATTATTACTGAAATTCTTCAAAAGATTTTGAGGTGCTGTCCTCATTTCATTGCCACTTTAATTTTAATTATTATGGGATTCATTGCTGTCACAGGTTCTGCCATGGTAGTTGGAGTTGCTTTGCATTCCACAGTACAAACAACAGGCAATGTAAATAATTGGCAGAAAAAGTGTATTTTGCTGTGGAATCCCAAAAGTAATGTAGACCAGAAACTAGCTAATCAAATCAATGATTTCCAACCAACTGTAATTTGGCTAGGAGATCAAGTAACTAGTTTAGAATACAGAATGCGATAACACTGTGATTGGAATACATCTGATTTTTGCATTACTCCTCATCTGTATAATGAAACAGAGCATAAGTGGGAAAGAGTTAAGAGATATTTAAAGGGTAATACTGGAAATTTATCTTTGGATATTGCAAAACTGAAGAAACAAGTATTTCAAGCTTCTAAGACACATCTGACGCTAAGGCCAGGTATTGAAGTGCTTGAAGAAAGTGCAGATGGATTAGCAGCTATTAACCTGTTAAAAGGAATCAAGACACTGGAGGCTCTGTGATTTCAATGATGACTGTGCTTTTATTCTGTGTTGTTTGTCTTTGTGTAGTCTGCAGTTGCGGATCTTGAATCCTGTGAGAAGTAGCCCACCATGACAGAGCTGCCTTTGCCTTTATCGCTTTGCAAAAATAGAAAGGGAGACTTGCTGGGAACAGGCCCTAAGCCTGTCATAAACAGACCTTAAAGTAACTGGCCATAAACACGATTTCTGCAGCAGTGTGACATACTCATGATGGCTATCATGCACACAGCTAGAAGTTGGTTTACTGGAGCAGGGCGAGGATCACCTGCCCCGCCCAGAGCAGAAAACTGCTCAAACCACAAACAGTGGCGTGCATGGCCTGTGCCTTAACAACATGCTTTTGTTAAGGCCTATGCCTTAACAACAGCCAGACCCTGTCTCTCTGCTCCTCACTAAGAATGCTTTGTTTTCCATAAGGAATACTTTTAGTTAATCTATAATCTATAGAAACAAAGATTATCAATGGCTTACTGTCAATAAATATGTGGGTCAAACTCTGTTCAGGGCTCTCAGCTCTGAAAACTGTTAGCCCCGTGATTCCCACTTTGCACTCTATTTCTGTGCCTTTGTCTTCATTCCTCTAGTGCCACTGGGTTAGGGTCTCCATGACTGAGCAGGTCTCAGTAATGTCACAATGCTCCATGTGGGCAGGGCCCAACCAGGGGGTCATAAAACCTAGGTGATAGTCTCAAACATATGTCACAATATCCTCTTTGAGGCATGGCTCTGGTGAAAGATAACCATAATCTGTGTGCCTAGTCTTGCAATACGTTACTACCCAGGTAAGCAGGACTCAAGCAAGAGAGCAACATCACCTAGGTGAGAGGCCCAGAGATTTGTCACAATGCCCTCTTTAGGACATGGCCCTAGCAAAAGAGTACTGTTATCTGTGTGCCTGGCCCAGCTATATGTCACTCTCCCACTCTGTACATAGGGCCCATTGTAATGAGGTGGGTTATGTCACCTAAGTTGTTGACACAGTAATAATTAATAATTTCTATGGCCAAGGTTCAGGCAAAAATGGAACATGACCTGGGTCTGGATCTAGTGACATATCATGATTCTGACTGACAGCAGGGCCCATGCAGGAGAGTCACATCAACTAGAGGTTACATCAACTAGAGGTTAGCCCAGGTAGGTATCACAATAATATATGTGTGCTGGAACCAGTCTGGAGAGTTAAATCACACAGTGGCTCAGCAAAGTTTTGTATCATAATCACACTGGTGGAAAATTCCCATCATGAAATTTACAATACCACATATGTCCTGTTTGCATAAGTGAAATTTGTCTTCATGTATGTGAGATGTTGACAGTCCTTACTGTCACCTGGGTGTGATTATGAGACTCAAAACTTCCCCTTTCTCCTGGGTTCTGTTATGATACTCTCTGTACAAGTCAAGGGCTTTATAAAATATTGGAGGTTGTTATAACATTCTGTGACCTTTTTTATTGGAAGGAATTTTAATTATTCATGTTTCTAAAGCAAGTTATGAGAGTAAAAATTACTCCTATTTGTGGGCTATGACAGTCATTATCATGCCTGTGATCTGTGTCTAGGTATATGTCACAATTTACTCCGTGGTAATGAGATAGGCATGTCAGTCAGGTCACCTAAATTCTGAGCTTGGAATTTTCCAATATTCTCTTTCTAGGCATGTTCCTGGCAGAAAAGTTGCATAACTTGGAAGTTACACCCAGATGTATGGCACAATGTCCCCAGTGGGCACTGTGCAGGCAGAAGAGGGAAGTCATATCTCTTAAATAATATCACAATAGATTAATTACAATATATCCTATTGAAAGGACCAGGCAAGAGAATCATATCATTTGGATGCAGTGCTTAGAAATACTACAATCCCCAGTGGAAGCAAGGTCCAGGCAGGAGAGCAGAGTCAGGTAATCTAGATGATGGGTCCAGAAACATGTTACAATACTTCCTAAGGATATTGTTAAGACATGAGAGTCAAATCGCCAAGGTGCTCAGCTGATGTATATGTCCAAATATCATTTGTAAGATACACGTAGGAAGGATTATTAAATAACTCAGAAGCTGGGCAAAGGTATATGTCACAGTAACACTGGTGAAAAGTTCCAAGAATAGGAGTCACCAGTTGGCATATGACCTCACTCCATGTTTAAGAGTCATGACTAGTCCTCTTACCTGGTCTCATGTATATAACACAATACCACCTGTGGGCAGACAGCAAGCAGGAAAGTGACATCACCTGTGTGGGTGCTCATTCAGTGATGCGTCGAAATCTTTCTTGTGGGAAGGACGCTGAAAGAAGGGTTATATCACCTGGATGCTGGTTTTAATAACATATAAAAATTCCATGTTTGAGCATGGCTTAAGAAGGAGAGGAGATTTACTTCACCTAGGCAATTGGCCTAGATATGTGTTACAATGGACGCTATGTGCAGGACCAAGATATGAAAGTGATGTCACTTGGGTGCTGGGTTTAGCAATATGTCACATCCTCATCTGTGGTCAGGGCAAGGCAAGAGAGCAGAAATATCACCTAGGTGCTGAGTCAAGTGGTATGTTACAATGCTCCCATTGGAAGAACCCAAAACGGAGAGTAACATCACCTAAGTGCAGTACCCAGTCATGTGTCACAAAGCACTGTAAGTGCAGTGCCAAGGCAGTAGAAGGGAGTCACATCACTTCCATAATGGACTTAGATATAAGCCAGAGTGCTTTTTCTAGGCAGGGATCAGGCAAAGAATTCACATCACTTAGGTGCTGCTACTAATGATAGGTAAAATGCCCTTTGTAGGCAGGCCTAGGAAACTTAGTTTAGGTGTATTTTCCACCTATGTTACAATTTTATCTGTGTTCATGACCTAAAAAGGAGAGTCAAATTTTTCAGGAGCTGGGCTAACTTTTATGTCATAATCACACACCAGGAAATATTCAGAAAAAAATTTTCACGTTCCCACACAAGTCCTGGTTTTGTGTAAGTGAGTCAACACCTCCTGTGATTTGGGCCAAAGCAGAGGAGTCACAATCTCGATAATAGGCAAGATCCATGTTTAAGATGCCCAATCCCACTAGAAGATTGTCTTCCAGTAGGGGAGTCACAGCCTCAGAGGTATGTAGAATCATGCATAACCAAACCACTCGTGAATTAGGTCCATGTATAAGAGGAACAATTTCCAACTTCAACTGCTCTTTTGTGTGGGATTTAGTACCTTATTTGTAAGCCATTTTATTGGAAGTGAATGGGAATTGGGTCAGCAGGGTGTGAATCTAACAGTCACAATGGCATCTGGTTGCTCTTCCTTGTTATGACATTCTTTGTACTACTCAGAATTTATATGATATGCCTAAGTGCTATAATCCTCTGTGAACTTTATACAATTAGGAGACATAATACTTTACTTATGGCTATAAGACTGGCTATAAGAGTCCAAATATCTCTCCTTTCTGGATCCAGGTATGATGGTTATATTTGCACATGTGAGCTGAACACAGGTACGTGACACAATATCACCTAAGGGCAGAAACAAGGCAGGAGAGTATCATCACCTGGATTCTGAGATCAGAATGCAACATAATCTCTTTTACGGGCAAGGCCAAATCAGATAAGTAATATCACCTGGGTATATTCTCAAGTAATATAGTAACATGTCTGATGAGGTTGAAGACAAAGAGGAAAATCACACCAACTTGGTGCTGGGCTTAGCAATATGTAATAATTCCCTTTTTTAGCCAACTCCAGAATAATGAGGAGACTTGCATTACCTACTTTTTACACTCAGCAGTATGTCACAATTCCTTTAGTGAACAAGACCTAGGCAGAAGATAAGAGTCACATTTACTAGATACTACGTCCAACAATGTCACACTATTCCTAGAGGGCAAAGCAAAACCAAAATAAACAAATCACCTAGTTGGTAGGCTGAGAGATATGTCATAATATCTCTTGTTGGCAGAAATCAAAAAGAATAGTCACGTTATTGATTCTGACCAGATGATATGTCAAAATGCACACATGGGAAACAATTTAAGCGTAAGTTTTAACACCCAGAGACTATGCTAGTGATATGACACATCTATTCATCTTTGAGAGTGACACATTTAACTGTTAGCTTAGTGTGTATATAAGTCTCAATGTCACGCATGTGATAGGCTATCATATGACACCCTCTACCCATCCAAGGGCTTTAGACAGCAGGCATGAGATTTGCAGACTAATCTGAGGCCCACATGCTCATATAGACTCACAATCTTATGTATTACATTAAACGCAGGTGTGATAGTCAAAATCTCTCATTTAGGCTGAGTTCAATTATGAGACCTGTTTTTATGACGGTAAGCAGGGTCCAAAAATGAGTCATGATCACACCTGTGGCCAGATCCACATATGAGAGTTACAATTCCATCTTTGTACTCTTTGCACATATTAGACTCTGTACCTCAAAGATGGCCTTAGTAATGGTGATGTTGTGACAACTTTTCCTTTCATCTGTGTGTGTAATTAAAAGTCACAATCTTAACGTTTTGCTGGGCCTTGTTATGAAACTCTCTGCACCACCCAAGCATTAATACAATGTGAATTATTGTGGTAAACTCATGTGAGCTTTGTACAAATAGACACCCAGAATTTTACCTATTGCCCTAAGCTTAACGACGAGAGGCAAAAAATCTTTTATTGGTTGGATCCCAATATAAGTTGATAATCATGTCTGTGAACTGAAGCAAGGTATATGTCAAAATCCCATTTGTGTGCAAAGAATTAGGAAAAACAGTAACATACGTTAGGTGATGTGGCAAGCAACAATGCCATCTCTAGGCAGAACCTAGGAAGGAGGGTCACATTAACTGGGTGCTGGACAAACCAAACTGACAAAATGCTGCATGTGGAAAATCTTACCCTAGTGATGAGAGCCAAGACACCTACAGAATTGGCCAAGTATATGTCAAAATACTCTCTCTGACTCTGGCACAGGCAGGAGAGTAACATCATAAGGGTTCTAGGTCAACTAGTATGCAATAATTTCCTCTTTATTCAGGACTCTGGCAGAAGAGCGACATCATCTGTGTGCAATAGGTCAAAGTTTCCCTTTGTGGTCATGTTTCAGATAAAAAGAGAAGAGTCACATGACATAAATGCTGGGCTCAGCAATATGCCACAATCCCACAATTTTAAAGGCCTAGGCAGAAGAAAAGAGTCATATCACTTAGATCATGGACTCAGAGATATGTCCCAATGCCATCATTGGCAGGATTCACACAGACAGAGAGAGTAATGTCACCTAGGTGCCTCCGTATGAATATGTCAGTTGTAGCATGTGGGCAGAAACCAGGCTGAGTGGCCACATCACCTGGGTTCTGGGTACTAAGGTATGTCACAAGGCTCTTTTAGGAAAGGAACCAGGCAAATAACTTACATCACCTAGGTGCAGGGTTTTGCTTATGCCAAAATATTCCACATGGGTAGGACCCAAAGAGGGAGTTCTCCACCTAGATAATAGGTCCAGAGATATGTCACAATGTCCTTTATGAAGCATAAGGCTGGCAAAAGCATACTGTCACCTGTGCGCCTGGCCTAGAAATACGTCACACTCCAGGTTGGCAGAGCCCAAGCAGGACAGCCACATAATCTAGGTGATAGGTCCAGAGATATGTCATGATGCTTCCTTTGGGCGTGGTTCTGGCAAAAGTGTACACTCCCCTTTGTGCTTGGCCTTGCATGTTATTACTATACTTCTTTTGTTCAGGGCCCAAGGCAGAGAGAAGAATTACCCTGCTGTGAGCTAGACAGAAATGTCACAGTAATTTTACTGGGCATGGCACAGGCAAGAATGTAACATCATCAGGGAGCTTGATCCACTGATATGCCACAATTCTTACTGAGAGAAGGGACCAGGCAGGAGAGTCATATTACATTGAGGTTGGCCTAGGTGATGTAATTCTCTTGCCTGGGTGCTTTCCTAAGAGAGACTTGTGACATATCTCAGGACCCAGCTCCCAGGTGATGTGGCTCTTCTCCCTGCCTTCTGCCAACATGTTGACATATTCCTAGGGAAGCACCTAGGTGGTATGACCCTCCTTGTCTACCTGAGCTTTGCCTACTGGGAAAATTGGGGTATATTTCTGAGCCCATGAGTCTCTTCTCCTGAATAGACCTTTAAAATGGTAAGATTGTGACATATTCCTGAGCCAAGAGTTTAGTTTGCAAATCTCATGCATGCTGTATAACGTTCTTGGATGTTGTAGAGGGTGTCGTAGAATGGCCCATCACATACATGACATAGTGACTCATATAGACAACAAGCTAACAGTTAAAGGTGTCACCCTCAAAGATAAAAAGACTGTGTCTTGTCAATGGGCCTAGTATACAGGTGTTAATACTTTTGCTTAAATTGTTTCCCATGTGTGAATTGTAACATATGGTTTGGTCATAATCATAATAATGTGACTCTTCTGTCTGGGCCCTGCCAGCAAGGCATACTATTGCATATCTCCGAGACTATCATCTAGGTTATTTGTCTGTTTTGCCTGTGTTTTGTCCCCAAGGAACATTGAGACATCTCCGGACGCAACACCTAGGAAGTGTGACTCTCCTATCCCATCAATGTCCTGCCTACTAAAGGAATTGTGGCATACTGCTGAGTGCAAACCCCAAGTAATGCAACTCTGCTATTTATTCTAGAGTCAGAAAAAAAAAGGATTATTACATATTGCTGAGCCCAGGGCCTAGGTCATGTGGCTCTCTTCTTTCTCTTCAACACTGTCTGTAGTGAACATGGTGCCATATTACTTGAGGCTGTACCCAGGTGATGTGATTCTACTGACTTGGTCCTGGCTGAAAATGGGATTATAACATATCCTGAGCTCAGCATCCAGGTGATGATAGTCTCCTGCTTCGTTTCTGCCCACAGGTTAAATTGTGACATATACCTGGGTTCAGCTCACATTCACAAATATAACCATTATACTCGGACCCAGAAAGGAAAGATAGTTTTGCTCTCATAATCAGCCTTATGGACATAAGTACAGTAATATATCTCCTAATTGTATAAAGTTGACAGAGGATTATGACACTCAGGCATATCATATAAAGCCTGAGTGGTACAAAGAGTATCATAACAGGGAACAGCAACCAGATGCCATCGTGACTCTTGGATGCATACCCAGCTGACCCAATTGTCATTTTCTCACAAGAACAGAGCCCACAAATAAGCCCCTAAGTCTCACACAAAAGAGCAGTCGAAGGTTGAAATTGTTTCTCTCATACACGGGTGGTTTGGTGATATATGAATCAGCACACCTGTGAGGCTGTGACTCTCCTTCAAGTGGGATTGAACATCATATACAAGGAATTTGCTCATTTTTGAGAATGTGGCTCCTCTGCTTCAACTCAACTCACAGGAGGTGTTGACCCACATATACACAACCAGGAATTGTGTATGACTGTGAAACCTACTTCTGAATATTTCTTAGTTTGTGATTAGAACATTAAAGTTAGCCCAGCTGCTGAATAATCTGACTCTCATTTTTAGGCCATGACCACAGATGAAATTGTAACAGAAATGGACAATAAACCTAAGCAAAAGTGCCTGCGCCTGCCTACAAAGGGCACTTTTACATATCACTGGAACCAGCACACAGGTGATGTGAATTATTTGCCTGATCCCTGCTCATAAAAGCATTGCGGCTTATATCTAGGATCAGCATGTAAGTCAGATGTGGAGCATACACCTAAGCAAAAGTGTCTGTTCCTGCCTACAAAGTGCACTTTTACATATCACTGGGACCAGCACCATGATGTTGTGAATTCTTTGCCTGATCTCTGCCTATAAAAATCATTGTGCCTTATATCTAGGTCCATCCCATAAGTGATGTGACTCCCTTCTACTTCGTTGGCCCTGCCCTTATGGTGCATTGTGACACATAACTGGGTACTGCACCCAGGGGACATGACTCTCCATTTTGGGTTCTGCTAACAGGAATCATTGTAATATATGACTTGGCTCAGCACCTAGGTGATGTTTCTTCTCTCTTACCTTGCCCTGACTGCAGTGGAGATTTTGACATATTGCTAAACTCAACACCAAAATGAGTTCACTTTTATACCTTGGTCCTACACATTGAGGACATTATGACATGTATCTAGGCTAACTGTATAGGTGTAGTGAGTGTCTTCTCATTCATAAGCTCTGCCCACAAGGGAAATTTTGATATATCACTAAAACCAGCATCCAAGTGATGTGACTCTCCTTCCAGGTCCCTGCCCACAAGGATTGTGACATATCACCGGTCCAGTACACCCTCAGGTGATGTGACCTTACTTCTTATGCTCTGCCCATAGGTGATATTATGCCATATATGTGAGAACAGGTAGAAGGCCTAATTATGACTCTTCAGTCTTGAGCCAGTTCACATGAAAGTTTGTGACTGCCATTCCCGAAACTTCCCACTATGTTTTTGTGACATACCTTTGCCCAGCTCCTGAGTGATTTAAAAAAATCCTGCTTACATGTAGCCCACAAATGAGATTTTGACCTTTACCTCAGATGAGCAGCTTGGTGATTGGACTCTCCTGTTTTGACAATATCAGCAGAAAGGAATGTAAAATGTGACAGAACCCATTATCGAAGTAACCTAATGCCTCTCTTTTCTGAACCCTGCTTCCACTGGGAATTGTAGCATTTCTAAGCACTGCATCCAAATGCTATGACTCTCTTGCTTGGTCCTTTCAACAGGAGACATCATGACATATCTAAGGCCTATCATTTAGTTGATATGACTCTCTTCTGCCTGTACAAGGCCCACAGGGGCATTGTGACATATAGTTGGGTTTAGCGCCGGGGTTTTGTGATTTTTCTGCTAGAAAATTACCTACAAAGAAAATATTGGAACATTTATGACTCAGCACTTAGGTGACTTGCCTGTCATGCCTCTTTCATTACCACAGAGTAAACTGTGACATACACCTAGGCACAGCTCACTGGCATGATAATGCCTCTCATTTGTGGACCCTACAAGTAGGTGTAATTTTGACGCTCATAACTTACTTTAGAAACATGAATGATTAAATCTCTTTCCGGTAAAAGAAAAATCACAGAAGACTAACAGCCACGGATATTGCACAAAGCTCTTGTCTTGTGCAGAGTGTTAGAACCAGCAGATAGGTGAAATTTTGAGTTTCATATGTACACCCAGCTGACAGGATATGAACAGACACTTCTCAAAAGAAGACATTTATGCAGCCAAAATGTGCATGAAAAAATGCTCATCATCATTGGCCATCAGAGAAATGCAAATCAAAACCACAATGACATATCATCTCACAACAGTTAGAATGGCGATCATTAAAAAGTCAGGAAACAAAAGGTGCTGGAGAGGGTGGAGAAATAGGAACAATTTTACACTGTTGGTGGGACTGTCAACTAGTTCAACCATTGTGGAAGTCAGTGTGGCGATTCCTCAGGGATCTAGAACTAGAAATACCTTTTGACACAGCAATCCCATGACTGGGTATGATTACAAATCATGCTGCTATAAAGACACATGCACACGTATGTTTATTATGTCACTATTCACAATAGCAAAGACTTGGAACCAACCCAAATGTCCAACAATGATAGACTGGATTAAGAAAATGTGGCATATATACACCATGGAATACTATGCAGCCATAAAAAATGATGAGTTCATGTCCTTTGTAGGGACATGGATGAAACTGGAAACCATCATTCTCATCAAACTATCACAAGGACAAAAAAAAAACACTGCATGTTCTCACTCACAGGTGGGAATTGAACAATGAGAACACATGGACACAGGAAGGGGAACATCACACACTGGGGCCTGTTGTGGGGTGGGGGGAGGGGGAAGGGATAGCATTAGGAGATATACCTAATTTTAAATGACGAGTTAATGGGTGCAGCACACCAACATGGGACATGTATATATATGTAACAAACCTGCATGCTGTGCACACGTACCCTAAAACTTAAAGTATAACAAAAAAAAGTACTGTCACTATCTTAAATATATGAAGCCAACTGTCACTCATGAAAACAGAACCTGTGTGGCATTGTAAATCTCATCCTGAGAATTTTCTGCCATTGTGATTGTGATATAAATCTTTGCCAAGCACATGTATGATTCTACTCTCCAGACTGGTTCCAGCCCACATGTGTTATGGTAATAGGTACCTGGCCAGCCTCTAGGTGATGTGACTGCCTGGCCTGGGCTCTCCTGTCAGTAAGAATTGTGACATATTACTAGTTCCAGCACTCAAGTCATGTTACATTTTTGCCTGAGCCATGACCACAGAATTATTGTGACATATCACTGTGTCAACAACTTAAGTGATACAACTCTCCTTGTTAGGACAGTCCTTGCACGCAGTTGGGTATAGTGACATATTGCTGCACCAGGCACACAAGTGATGGTACACTTTTGCTAGGGCCATGTCCTAAGAAGGGCATTGTGTCAAATGTCTGGTCCTCTTACCTAGGTATGTTGCTCTCCTGCATGGGTCCAGCTTACCTGAATAATGACATATTGCTACGCTAGGCTCACATGTCGTGGTACTCTTTTGCCAGGGCCATGCCTCAAGGAGGACACTGTGAAATATATTTCTGGGCATTATCACCTAGGTGATGTGACTGACTGCTCCATCCCTGTCTACATGGAACATCGTGACATGAGGGTAGAACCTGCACCTATTTGTTGTAACTTTGTTGTCATGGTTTTGTCCTGAGGGAGCCTTGTGACATATCTCAGGCCCAGCATCAAGATAATGTGGCTCATCTGCCTGGGTTCACCTCATATGTAAGATTGTGTCATATACCTAGGGAAGCACCTATGTGATATGACCTTCTCTTCTGGGTGAGCCATGACTACTTGGGACATTGGGCCATATATCTGAGCCTATGTTTTAAGTGAAGTGAATCCTTTCTTCTGGTGAATCTTTACAATGGGATGATGTGACATATTGCTAAGTCAAGTACTTAGGTAATACAACTCTTTTTTTTTTTTTTCCTATCCATGCCCTTGAAAAGGAATTTTGATGTATTGCAGGGCCCTGCACCCAGATAATATTTTTATTCAATCTGGGTCCTGCATAAAGAGATAATTATGGCATATTGCTGGGCCCCTCACCCTGATAATGTAACTCTCCTGCCTGTGCCACAGCAACAGAAATTATTTTTACATGTCTTGGACACATTCTATATGAGTTTTTGCTCTCATACACTGGTCTGTTTTGTTTCTTTCTTTTTTTTCTCATTTGGGATTGTGATATATTGCTGGGTCCAGCATCAGTTAGTATAACCCTCATTTCTAGACCCTTCCTAGAGAGGACATTTTGACATATTGCTTGCCACAACACATTAGTTGTGCTACCCCTATGCCAAGTTTTTTTTTTTCCTTTTTCTACAAATGGGATTATGAAATTTACATTGCTTCAATTCAGAGGCATGGTGATTAAACTTAAATTGGGATTCCATCAATACTAGATATTTTGCCTCTCATCGCTACACTTAGCACATTTGTAAGGTTATTAGTTGCATATTTGTACAAAGCTCCCGGAAGATTACAGCACTAAATCATATTCTATAAACACCTTGGGTGGTACAAAGAGATTTATAACAGGGCCCAGCAAAAGATTATAATTGTAACTCTTGATTACACATGCAGGTGAGAGAAAAATTTGTCACCATCCCAAATTTACAAGCCCAATGTTGAAATTTTGAGCCTAACAAGTTGATAAAGTACAAAGAATTGTGACTTTCATATATGAATTTTGCTACATGTCACATGGTGAATCAATTCTTGACCCAGATGACAGGCATAATAATGGGTCTTCTATCTGAAATGAACCAATAAGAGAGATGTTGACTATCATAACTGGGTTTAAAGCAATATGTAAGATTGTGAGTCAATATGAGCATGTAGGCTTCAGAGTGGATTGCATTTCTCATGCATTTTGCATAAATCCTTGTAGGTTGTAGAGTGTGTCATATCATGACTCAGAACAGATATGAGATTGTGACTTTTATATGCACAGCAAGCTAAGAGTTAAAGTTGTCACCCTAAAAGGTAAGGAGATTATGTCATATCACTGGGCCTAGTACCACGGTGTTTAGACATTTTGCTTAAATTCTTTCCCATAAGCACAATATTAAATATCGTCTGATCAGAATCATAGGAATGTGACTATTCTCCTTGGACCAAGACAACAGGGTATATTATCACATATCTCTGGGCCTATAAGCTAGGTGATATGTTACTCCTGCCAGTGTCCTGACTACAGAGACACTGACATATCACTAGATATAGCATCTATGTAACGTTACTCTCCTTTCCTTCCTGGATGCTGCCCATTGAAGAAATTGTGAGATACCACTGAGTAAAAACCTAGTTGATGTGACTCTCCTCTTTATCCTGGACTCTGCCAAGAGTGTGAATTATAACATACTGCTGAGCCCAGCACCTATGCAATGCGAATATTTACTACATTTTCAACCCTGTATATAGTGGGGATGATGACATATTGTATGTGACTGTGCCCAGGTGGTATGACTTTTCTGAGTGGGTCCTGCCTACAAAGGATATTATAACATATCATTAGCTCAGCACTCAGTGATGTGACTCTTCTGTCTTGTCTCTGTCCAAAGGTGACATTGTTACAAACACCTGGATGCACAATGATATTTCTTATATCTCGATTCAGCCAGGGGAGATATTATGACTCTCATAACCAGTCTTATAGTCACTGGTAAAGTCCTACATCTCCCATCTGTAAGAATTCACAGGAAGTATGCTACTCAGGTATATTTTATAAAGCCTGAATGGTACAAGGATTGTCTTAACAGGCAACAGAAACCAGGTGCTATTGTGACTATTGGATGTACACCCAGCTGACATGATTTTCATGCTCACACGTAAATGGAGGTTATGAATGAATTACTAAATCTCACATACATAAGCAGCAGAAACTTGAAATTATTACTCATATATATATGAATCTATCCATAGGTGGTTTGCTGATGTTTGAACTATGATTCAGCAGACTTATGGTGCTTTGACTCTCTTACTGGAACACAATCTTCAAGGGGAATTGGAGCTCCTATACAAGAATCTTGCCCATTGATAAGACTGTTATTCCTGTACTTTGACCCAACTAATAGAAGGTGTTGACTCTCACACTTGAAGACAGGAATTATGTGAGATTGTGAAACTTATTTCTGAACATGTTCAAGTGTGTTATTGAGAAATATGACTTTCCCAGCATCTGAGTGTTTTGAGTCTCCTTTCTAGGAGCAGTACACTGCTGAAATTGTGCCATATGTGAACCACTTACCTAAGCAATATATAACAACTTCGTCTGCAATGGGACGAAGGGAAGTTTTACATGTCACTGGGACCAGCACCCAACTGATGTAAAATTTTGTCCAGAACCCTGTTTACAAAGAGCGTTGTGGCTTTTATCCAAGTCCATCACATAAGTGATGTGACTTCCTTCTACTGCCTTGGCCCTTCATTTATGGTGCACTGTGACACATAACTGGGCACCACAACCAGCTGATATGACTCTTTTTTTGTGGGTTGTTCTGCAAATAGGAAGCTTTGTAACATGTCACTTGTCTCAGCATATAGGTGTTTATTCTTCTGTCTTGTCTGGGCACTGACCACCAGAGATATTGTGACATATTGCTGAACCCAGTACCATGGTGACCAAGAGGTCACTCTCCTGCCTTGGTCCTGTATATAGGAGCCATTGTAACATATACCCAAGCCAGTTACCTAGGAGAAATTTGTATCCCCATCTGCCTAATCCCTGTCTACAAGTGGGATTTAGATATATCACTGAAACCAGCAGCCAGGTGATGTAACTCTTCTTCCAGAGTCCTGCCCACAAGAAGGTTTGCGACATTTCACTGAACCAGCACCCACTCAGGTGATGTGGCTTTCCTTTCTTCTCCCAGCCCACAGATGATATTGTGCCATATACCTGAAACAAGATAAAAAGCCTGATAATGACTCTTGTACCTGGCACCAGGACAGGAGCAGGATGGTGACTCTCATTTCTGAACATTTGTTTTACAATATCACACATATTCTGTTTTCAAATATTCAAAATAACACCTGTTTCCATGGGAAATAACACCTGTTTCCCACAGGTGTTTTTTGACACTTACCTTTGCCCATCTCCTGAGTGATTTAGTAATCCTGCCTAATTAAAGCATGCAGATGACATTTTGACATATATCTGGGCCAAAAACTTTGGTGATTTGACTGTCTTGTCTTAAAATGGATCAGAACATATCTCTGGACCCATCATCTAGGTTAGGTGACTCTCCTATCCTACATGAATCCTGTTTCCAGTGAAAAGTGTAGCATTTCTAAGCACTGCATCCAAATTACATGACTCTTTTGCCTAGACCCTTTCAACAGGAGGCATTGTGACATATCTCTGGTCCAATCATTTAGGTGATATGACTCTCTTCTCCTGCCTGTATGCTCTCTGCAAGGTGCATTATTCCATAGAGCTGGGCCTAGTACCTAGTTTGTGCTTTAATTTTAGGGCCATGCCTACAGCAAGAATATTGGAATATTTCTGTCTTAGGATTTCAGTGATATATTCATTCTGCCTGTTTATTAACCACAGAGGGGATGGTGACATATACCTAAGCATGACTAACAGGAATGATAATGAGTCTCACATGTGGAATCAGCCAGTAGAAGAAATTTTGACTTTTATAACTAGGGTTAGGGACATGAGTGTTGTCCAGGGTCTCCTACTGTTAAAAATGTCACAGAAGATTACAACACTTACACATATTTGTGTTGTATAGAGAGTATCATAACAGGATATAGCACGTAGAAAATTGAGAGTTTCATATGCACACTCTGCTGACAGTAAGAATTTTGCCATCATAGATGGTTAAAGGTAACTCTCCTAAGTGAAAACAGAATATGTGTGATATTGTAAAACTAATGCCTAGAATTTTATTCCGTCATTACTATGATATAAATCTTTGCCAAGCACCTGTGTGATTTTACTATTTAGACTAGTTTCAGCCTATATATGGAATTTTGATATCTACCTGGGCCAACCTTGAAGTGATGTGACTTTTGTGCCTGGGGCCGGTTCTTAATATGAATTATGACATCACTGGGTCCAGCACCCAAGTGACTTTACATTCTTGCCTGCACCATGCCCACAGACATTATTGTGACATATCACTGGGTCCATCATTTAGAAAATGTAACTCTCCTTTCTGAAATGAGCCCTGTACAGAGGGCAGAATAGTGACATGTTCCTAGAGTAGACACACAAGTGGGGATACTCTTTTGCCAAGGCCACGCTCAAAAGATGGCATTTTGACGTATCACAGGGCCTATCATGTAGGTGATATGGCTCTTCTGCTTGCGACTTGCCCCCTGAATAGTGATATAGTGCTAGGCCAGGCAAAAAGGTGATGGTACTCTTTTGCCCAGGCCATGTTTAAGGAAGTCTTTCTGACATATCACTGGGCCTATCAGCTAGGTGATTTGACTTACAGCTTGGCCCTGTGCACATGGAGCATTGTGATGTAAGGGTGGAACCTGACCTAGGTGCTGTAACTATCTTGCCTGGGCCCTTTTCTAAGGGGGATTGGTGAATATCTTAGGACCCAGGACCAGGTGATTTGGCTTTTGAGCCTAGTTTCTGCCCACATATTAAATTGTGACATATACCTAAAGGAGCACGTAAGTGATATATTTCTATTTTTATACCTCAGCCCAGTCTACTGGTGATATTGGGCCATATCACTTAGCCTATGACTTAAGTAATGTGACTCTACTTCTGTTTGGGCCTTTACAATGAAAAGATTGTGACATATTGATGAACTCAGCACTTAGGTAATGTAACTCTCATCTTGTTATTGCACAACGTCCATGTACAAGACTTTTGGCATATTTCAGGGCCCAGTACCCAGGTGATGTCACTATTCTGCCTGGGTCATGCCTAAACAGGAAATTATTGAATATTGCTTGGCCCAGAAACCTATGAATGTGACTGTTCTGCCTGTGGCAGAACCAAAGAAGATATTTTAAAATATCCTTGATCCATTCTGTATGTGTTTTGGCTCTCGTAACTTGGCTGGGTTTCTTACGTGTGTGGTTGTATCATATTCCTGGCTCAATCCCTCAGTTAAAGTGACCCTCTTTCCTAGGCGCTGCCTAGAGAGGGCATTGTGATATACTGAATGGCAAAGCACTTAAGTGATGTAAACCTGCTGCCTAGTTTTTGCCCACAAATGGGATTATGACAAATACCTTTCTTCAGTTCAAATTCATGATGATCAACCTTATATTGGGATTGAGCCAAGAGGAGATATTTTGCCTCTCACCACTAGGTTTAGGTCCATAAGTAAGGTCCTTTATTGCATGTATGTACAAACTTTACAAAAGATTAAAACACTAACTTACATAAACATATTCTCAAGTGGCACAGAGAGTTTTATAACAGCATCCATCAAAAAGTTAAAATTGTGACTCTCCACTACACACACATGTGAAAGTAAAAGTTGTTACCATCCTATATTTACAAAGCCCATTGTTGAGGTCCTGAGTCTAATAAGTGAATACAGCACAAACTTGGAGTTGTGACTTTCATAAGTGAATTTGGGCAAAGGTGGCGTGTGACCCATTTCTGGACCCAGCTGACAGGAATAATAGTTCTCTAACCTCTGAAGCCAGCACATAAGAGAGATGTAGACTGTCAAACCTGAGTTTAGAGCAGTATATAAGATTGTAAGCCCATAATATCATGTAGGCCTCAGAAAGATTTGCAATTCTCATTAATGTTTTCTAAATTTCTCAGATGTTGTAGAGAGTGCCATATAATGGTCAGCACACACCTGAGATTGTGACAGTCATATACACAACTAGCTAACAGTTAATGGTGTCACCATTAACTATGAGAAGAGTGTGTCAAATCTCTTGGTCTACTGCACCAGTGTTGAGACTATTTGGTTTAAATTTCTTTCCATAAAGGCATTGTTACATATCACTTTGTCAGAATTATGATATTGTGGCTCTTCTGCCAATGACCTTTAAACAGGGGATATTTTCACATATCTCTGGGCCTATTGGCACTCTTGCCAGTGCCCTATCCAAAGGGGACAATGTGACATATCACTAGATATAGCATCAAAATAATGTAACTCTCCTCTCCTGCCTGGATCCTGCTCATTGAAGAATTTGTGACATACCAATGAGTGCAAAACCTAGGTGACATTACTCTCCCCTTTGTCTTAGACTCTGACAAGAGAAATAATTATTAGATACTGCTGAGTCTAGCTCCAAGATGGTGTGATTCCCTTCTTTTTCTTCAAACCTGTCTACACGGGGCGTGGTGACATATTACTTGAATCTGTACTCCACTGATGTGGCTCTTTTGCCTGCTTTCAGCCCATGTGTTAGCTTGTGTAACTAGGGAAACACCTGGACGATATGACTCTCCTTTTCTGCCTGGGCCCGGCCTACTGGGGACACTGGTATATATCTCCGTGCCCATGACCTAAGCAAAGTGGACTCTAATTTTCTGCCTAATCTTTACAACTGGGGGATTGTGACATATAGCTGAGCTCAGCACTCAGGTTATTTGACTCTCCTTTTTTCTTGAACCATGTCCACAGACAGAAATTTTGACTCATTGCAGGGCCTAGGACCCAGATAATGTGACAGTTTTTCATGGGTCCTGAAAAGAATTATACCATATTGCAGGACTCAGCACCCTAATAATGTGACTCTCATGCCTGTGCCACAGCCACACAAGGTATTTTGACATATCCTGAGCCCATTAGTTAGGTCTTTTGCCTCTCATAATTTGGCTGTTTTTTTTTTTTTCCACATGTTGGTTGGTGTCAAATCGCTGAGTCCAGCAGTCAGTTTTTGTGACTCTAATTCCTATACCCAGCCTAGAGAAGACATTGTGACATATTGCCTGGCACAGCATCTAAGAGATGTTACCCTCCTACCTAGTTTTTTGCCCACATATGGAATTATGATATATATTTGCTTCAGTTCAAAGGCATGATGATCAAACTTATATTGGGATTCAGCCAATAGGAGATATTTTGTCTCTCATCATTAGGCTTAGGGCAATAGGTAAGGTTCCTTGGTTGCATATTCGTACAAAGCGCACACGAGATTATAAAATTAACTTATATTGTATGAGCTCTTTTGTGGAAGAGAGTTTCAAAACAGGGGCCAGCAAATAGTTCAGATTGGGAGTCTCAATTATGTACTCAGATAAAATTAAAAGTTTTCACCATCCACCATTTACAAAGCCCACTGTTGTGGTCCCGAGTCTAAGAAGAGAATACAGTACAAAGTTGGAATTATGAGCTTCATATGTGAATCTGGCCACAGGTGAGATGGTGGCTCATTTCTTGATCCAGAGGACATTGAGAAATATCATGTGACTTAACTTCCTCGTAATATGACTCCTCTCTCCTGCCTGGGTCTTCGTCACCAAAGAAATTGTGATATACCACTATTTGCAAAACTTAGGTCATATGCTGCTCCTTCATATTCTAGACTCTGCCCAGAGAGGGGGTTATTACATATTGCAGAGCTCAGCACCTAAGTAAAGTGACTCATGGCTCTCCCCGTGCTTTTTTATTTTTATTTTTGAGACAGAGTCTTGCACTGTGGCCTGGGCTGGAGTACAGTGGCGCAATAACGATGTACTGCAACCCCCACCTTTCAGGTTCAAGCAATTCTCCTTCCCCAGCCTCCCAAGTATCTGGGATTACAGGAGCTCCCCACCATGATTGGCTAAATTTTTGGTATTTTTAATAGAGATGTGGTTTCACTGTGTTGGGCAGGCTGGTCTCAAACTCTTATGTGATCCACCCTCTAGGCCTCCCAAAGTGCTGGGATTACAGACATGAGCCACCGCACCTGGCAAACACTTTTCTTATTCTTCTATCCTGTCTTTAGTGGGCTTGGCAACATATTATTTGAGGTTGTACCCAGATTATGTGACACTTCTGGCTAGGCCCAGCTTACAAATGAGAAAATACTATATCACTGGCTCAGCAGCCAGGTGTAACACGCTCCTGCTTTGTCCTTGCTAACAGTTGAAATAATAAAATATGCCTGGGTTAAGCAAATATGCACAATAAAAAGTATTATACCTGGACCCAGCCAGTAGAGATATTTTGACTCTCAAAGCCACTCTCACAGCCATGGGTAAAGTTCTTGGTTTTAAACTTGTATAAAGTTCTCAAAAGATTATAACACTTAGGTGTAACATATAAAGGATTAATGGTACAAAGAGCATCATAACAGAGACCAGCAACTAGCTGGTCTTGTATGCACCAGCTAGCTAACAGGATTGTCATTCTCACACAGAAATAGGGCCTAGGAATGAGGTACTAAATCTCACACACAAAAAAAGCAGTTGAAGGTTGAAATAATTACTCTTATACGTGGATCTGATTCGCAGGTGGTTTGGTAACACTTGAACCATAATTCAGCACACCTGTGGTGCTGTGACTCCCCAAATGAAACACAATCTTCAAGTGGAATTTGAACTCTTATACCTGGATGTTGCCTATAGTTGAGATTGTGGGTCCTCTACTTTACCCCAACTTAGAAAGTGTTGACTCACATACACAAAACCAGGACTTGTGTGGGATTGGTGACTTATATCTGAACTTTTCTGAGAGTGTGATTGGGACAGGTAATTTTGATCAGCACAAGAATAATTTGACTCTCTTTTCTAGGTCCATACCACAGATACAATTGTGCCATATATGGAAGAAACACCTAAAGAGTATATAACGCTTTTTGTGGCTCTGCCCATAAAGGACACGTTTATATATCACTTGGATCATCACCCTGGTGATGTGAATTATTTGCTTGAAATCTACTAACAAAGAGGAGTGTGTCTTATTTCTAGGCCCATCACGTAAGTGATTTGAATTTCTTCTATTGCTTCCACCCTGCATTTACAGTGCATTGTGACACATAACTGTGCACTGCACCCAGGTGATGTAATCCTCTTTTTTTGTGTTCTGCCAATAGGAAGCCATGTAATATATCACCTGGCTCAGCAGCTAGATGATGTTTCTTTGCTTTTCTTGGGCCCTGACCACAGGGAAATTGTGACATATTGCTGGGCCCAGTACCAAAGTGAGGTCACTCTCCAGCCTTGGTACTGCACATGAGTATCGTGACATATATCTAGGCCAATTGCCTAGGTGAAGTGAGTCTTTTCTCTTGCCAAATTCCTGTTGACAGAAGGGATTTTGATATATCACTGAAAGCATAATCCAGGTGATGTGGCTCTTCTGCCAGGATCCTGCCCTGGATGGATTGTGATATCTCAGTGGACCTGCACCCATGTTGGTGATGTGACTTTCTTGCCTTCTTTCTGGCCACAGGTGATATTGTGCCATATACTTGTGATTATAACAAAAGCCTAATAACAACTCATATGTCTCAAACCAGAAATGTGCCGGATGGTGATTCTTATTTTTAAATCTTTCCACAAGTGTAATTGTGACATGTACCCTTGCCCAACTCCTAAGTGTTTTAATGTATCTGCCAAATTATAGCCCAGAAATGAAATTTGACATGTACCTGGGACAAGCACTATGGTGATTTGACTGTGCTATCTTAATAATGTCCTCCAGGGGGACCCATATGGACCCATAATGTAGGTTATATGACTCTTTTCTTCTGCCTGTATCCTGTTTCCTTTGGTAATTTTAGCATTTGTAAACACGGCATCCAAATGATTTGACTGTATTGCCTGGGCCCTGTCAATAGCAGGCATTGTGATCTATTTTTGGGCACATCATTTAGATGGTATGATTCTCCCCTTCTGCCTAGACATTACCCACAAGGGACATTATAGCACAGAGCTAAATCTACCACACAAGTTATGTGAAATTTCTGACAGGACCCTGCCAACAAAGATAACATTGGAAAATTTTTGGCCCAGCATTTAGATTATGTGGCTATTCTGCCTGCTTTATGACCACAGAGGGAATTTTAGCATACAACTAGGCATGGCCTACAGGCATGATAATGACGCTTACATGTGGACTCAGTCTATGGAAGATATTTTGACTCTTATAACTAGGTTTAGAAACATGCCTGATGTCCTGGATTACTTTCTTGTTCAAAGGTCACAAAAGATTACAACACTCACACATATTTTACAGTCTTTGGATTATACAGTCTTTGGATTATACAGTCTTTGGACTGTCTTTGGATTATACAGTCAATGCAGGGCCCAGCACACAGGTAAAACTGAGAGTTTTGTCTGCCCACCCAGCTCGCAGTAAGCACTGTCATCATCTTACATGGATGAAGCCAACTTTCACACATGAAAACAGGACATATGTGGTATCATAAATCTCATCTGTGGAATTTTTTGTTGGCATGATTGTAATATAAATCTTTGCAAAGTACCTGTGCAATTTGACCCTCCAGATTTGTTTCAGCCCATGTATGGGATTGTAATATCTACCTAGGCCAACCTCGAGGTGATGTGTCTCTCTTGCCTGGGCTCTTCTGTCAGTAAATATTGTGACATAACTCTGAATCTAGCATCCAGGTGATGTTACATTCTTGCCTGCCCCATGTCCCAAAGAATTATTGTGATATATTTCTGTACCCATGTCATAGGTGATATAACTCTCCTTTATGAAGTGGGTCCTGCACAAAGAAAGAATAGTAACATATTGCAAGGTCAGGCACATAGGTGAGGGTATACTTTTGACAGAGCCATGCCCAGAAGAGAGAACATTGTGACATATACCAGGGTTTATCACCTAGGTTACGTGGCTCTCCCACTTGGGCCCTGCCAACCTGGAGACTGACATATTTCAAGTACAGGCACAAAGGTGATGGTACTCTTTTGCCAGGTCTCTGCTTCAGAGAAGACATTGTGAAATATCTCTGTACCTATCACCTAGGTGAAGTAACTTCCTCTTTGGGTCCTACCCACATGAAGCATTGTGGCATAAGCAGAAAACCTGCACCAAGGTGATGTAACTATCTTGCCTGGGTGTTGTCCTATGAGAGCCTTAGGACACATCTCTGGATGCAACACCCAAGTGATGTGGCTCTTCTGTCTGGCCTCTGCCCACAAGTTGCACTGTGAAATATTTATAAGGAAGTACCTAGACAATATGACCCTTCTCATCTTCCAGAGTGCTGCCTACTGGGGACATTGGGACATATCTCTGTACCCATGACCTAAGTGATATGACTCTCTATTTCTGCCTCACTCTTCACAATAGGAAGATTTTGACACATTGCTGAGCTCAGCACTCAGGATGTGTGACTCTCCTGTTTTTCCCAAGCCATGCCCACAAAAAAAATTGTTTGACTTATTGCAGGGCCCAGCACCCAGATGATGTTCTCTTCTGCCTGGATTCCACATAAAGAGGAAATTATGATATATTGCATATTGCTAAGCCCAGAACCATTACTGTGTGACTCTCCAGCTTGTGCTGCCACCACAGAAGGTGTTTTCACATATCCTGTGCCCATTATGTAGGTGTTTTGGCTCTCATAACTTGGCTGGGTTTCTTCCACATGTGGTTTTGTGACATAATGCTGAATCTAGCACCCAACTAAGGTGACCCAGTTTCCTATAATATGCCTAGAGAAGGCATTGTGACATATTGCTTAACAAACATCAAAGTTATGTTAACTTTTTGCCTAGTTTTTTTGCCCACAAATTAGATTATGACATTTTGCTTCAGCTCAAAGGAATGGTGATTAAGCTTACATTCAGATTCAGCAAATAGGAGATATTTTGCCTCTCACCACTTGGTTTAGGTCAATAGGTAAGGTCCTTCATTGCATATTTTTACAAAGCTTACAGAAATTTACAACAATAACTTACCATAAAAACTTCTCAGAGGATACAGAGAGTTTCATAACTGGGCTCAGCAAAAAGTTATGATTGTGACTACATACTCAGGTAAAAGTAAAAGATGTTACCATCCTACATTTACAAAGCCCATTGTTGAGTTCCTGAGTCTAACAAGTGAGTAAAGCACCAAGTTGGAATTGTGACTTTCATAAGTGAATCTGGTCACAGCTGGGATGGTGACTCATTCCTGGACCCAGCTCACAGGCATAATAATGGTCTCCTCCCTAAAACCAGCCTATAGGAAAGATATTGATGATCATACTTGGGTTTAGGGTAATGTGTAAGATTATCAGTCCATATAAGCATGTATGCCTTAGAGAGGTTTGCAATTCTCATGCAGGATGTATAAAGTTATCAGATGTTGTAGAGAGTGTCATGCAACTGCCAATGCACATGTGAGGTTGGGCTGTCATATACACAACTAGCTAACAGTTAATGGTGTCACTCTTAATAATGAGGAGATTGTGTCATATCCCTTGGTCTAGTACCATGGTGTTGCGTCTTTTTGTTTAATTTTTTTTTTCCATAAGGGCATTGTTGCATATCACTGGGTAAGAACCATGACAATATGACTCTTCTGCCTGGGCACTGCAAACAGGGGATATTTTCACATATCTCCAGATCTATTGGCTAGATGATATGTCTCTCTTGCAGTGCCCTACCCACAGAGGAAACTGATATATAGCTAGATATAGCATCTAGGTAATGTGACCCTCCGCTCCTGCCTTGATTCCAAACACTGAAGAAATGGTGACAAATCACTGAGTGCCAAACCTAGGATATGGCTCTCCTTTTTTTTCTGGAAGCTGTCAAGTGGAGGGGGGTAGTTATTACATATTACTGAGCCCAGTACCTAGATGGTGTGATTCTCCTCTTTTTTTCTTCAAAACTGTCTACATTGAGCATTGTGACATATTACTTGAGGCTGTAGCCAGGTGATGTGGCTCTTTGGCCTGGTTTCTGTTCACATGTTAGATTGTGACATGAAACTGGGGAAGCTCATAGATGATATGTCTCTCTTTGTGGCCTGCACTCTGCCTACTGGGGACACTAGAGTGTATCTCTGAGTCCATGACCAAAGTGAAGTTACTCTCTTCTTCTGCCTGGTCTTTAAAATGAGGGGATTGTGACATATTGCTGATCACAGAACTTACATTATTCAACTTTCCTTTTTTTTCTTGAACCATGCCCACAAACAAAAATGTTGACATATTGTAGGGCCCAGTACCAAGTTAATGTTACTTTTTTGCCTGGGTCCTGCATGTGGAGAGAATTATGGCATATTACTGGTATTTTTACATATCCCAGGCCCATTCTGTAGGTGTTTTGGCTCTCATCCCTTATCTGTTTTTTCCACAGGTAGGATTGTGTCATACTGCTTAATCCAGCACACAGAAAATGTTATTCTAATTTGTATACCCTGTCTAGAGAGGGCACTGTGACATGTTGCTTGACACAGCATCTAAGTGATGTTTCCCTCCTGCCTAGTTTTTTTGCCCACAAATTGTACTACGACATAAACCTTACTAAAATACACAGGTAGGAAGGTCTAACTTATATTGGGATTCAGTCAACAGGAGATATTTTTCCTTTCATCACTAGGCTTAGTGCATCAGGTGAGGTCCTGGGTTGCGTGTTTGTACTGATCTCACAGAATTTTACAACACTAACTTATAATGTATAAATGTTGTGACCATTCTACATGTTCAAAGCCCACTGTTAAGGTCCTGAGTCACTCAAGTGAATTGAGTACAAATTTGCAATTGTGACCTTCATATGCGGATGTAGGCCTCAGAGTGATTTGCAACTCTCATGCTTGCTGTATGAAGCCTTTGAATGTTATAGAGTGTCATACAATGACCCAGGAAACACATGAGATTGTGGCTCTCATATACACACCAAAGTCACAGTTAATGGTGTTGCCCTCAATGAAAAGAAATTTGGCATATTACTAGGCCTTGTACCCAGGTATTGAGACGTTTTGGCTTAAATTTTTTCCTATGGGTGGATTGTGACTTATTGCTGGGTTAGAATTTTAACAATATGACTGTTCTGCCTTGATCCTGCAAACAGGGATATTATCACATATCTCTGTACCTATATAGTAGGTGCTTTGTCTCTTCTCACTCTTCCCTACCCCCTGAGTACACTGTGAAATATCATGTGACTTAACATCTAGGTAATGTGACTCCTATCCTGCCAGTTTCCTGCTCACCAAAAATGTTGTGACATAGCGCTAATTGCAAAACCTAGGTGATGTGACTCTCCTTCGTATTCTAGATTTTGCCAATAGAGTGGATTATTACATATTGCAGAGCCCAGTGCATAGGTGGAGGTACTCTCTGCTTTTTCTTCCTCCCTGTCTATAGTAGGCTTGGTGACATACTATTTGAGGCCATACCCAGGTGATGTGACTTTTCTAACTGAGTCCAGCCTACAAATGAGATTATACTGTATTACTGACTCAGCACCCAGGTGATGTGATTCTGCTGCCTGGTCCCTGCTCACATGTAAAATTGTCACATACACCTGGGTTAAACACACAGGTACAATAATAACTGTGATACCTGGACTCAGCTAGTAGAGATATTTTGACTCTCACCACCAGTCTCATGGCCATGGGTAAAGTCCAGGATTTTTCACTTGTATAAAATTCATGAAGGATTATAACACTTATATATATCAAATACAGCTTTAAAGGTACAGATTTTTATAACAGAGACCAGTAATCAGATGAGAACATGACTTTTGTGTGCACACCTAGCTAAACAATTATCATTCTCAAACAATAACAGGAACAAGGAATGAGGTACAAAATCTTACACATAAAAAGCAGTTGAAGGTTGAAATATTCTCATATATGGATCTGATTCACAGGTGGTTTGTTAACATTTACCATGATTAAGCATGTCTGTGATTCTGTGACTCCCCTACAGGAACACAATCCTTAAGTGGGATTGGGGATTTTATACACGGATTTTGCCCATTGTTGAGATAGTGACTCCTCTACTTTTACCCAACTTATAGAACCAGCAGACTTACATACACAATACCAGGACTTGTTTTAGATGTGAAACTGTTTTCTGAAACTTTGTGAGAGTGTGATTTGGACACATAACTTTTTCCAGCATACAAATAAATTTGACTCGATTTTTTTTGGCTTAGACCACAGATGAAATTGTTCCATATATGGAACAAGCATCTAAGAAATATATAACACCTTCCATGGGTCTGCTTAAAAATAGCACTTTTTTATATCACTGGGACAATCACCTAGGTGATCTGAATTATCTGCCCAAAACCTTCCTACAAAGAGAATTGTGTCTTATATCTAGGTTCCCCATGAAAGTGATGCCATGCCTTTCCACTGGCTTGGCCCTGCACTTAGAGTACACTGTGACACATAACTGAGTACTGCACCCAGGCGACGTGATTTTTATTTTTGGGTTGTGCCAAGAGGAAGAACTGTAACCTATAACTTGACTGAGCAAGTGCAGGATATTTCTTCACTTTTGCCTGGGCCCTGACCCCAAGAAGATTGTGACATATTGCTCTGTCCAGCACCAATGTGAGGTCACTCTCCAGCACTGGTACTGCACATAAGGGCCATTTTGACATATATCTAGGCAAATTGCCTAGGGGAAGCGAGTCTCCTCTCTTGCCAAACTCATGCCCACAGTAGGGGTTTTGATATATCACTGAAACCAGCATCCAGCTGATGTAACTCTTCTGCCAGGTTCCTTTTCACAGGGTGGATTTTGACATTTCATGGGACCCACACCTACATAGGTGATATAAATTCTTGCCTTCTCTTTGGCCACAGGTGATTCCATATACTTGAGACCATAACAAAAGCCTAATAACAGCTCTTATGCTAGGATCCAGGACATGTGCAAGATGGTCATTCTTAATCTTAAAACTTTCCACAAGTGTAAATGTGACATACACCTTTGTCCAACTCCTAGGTGATTTAATAATTCTTCCTAGGTATATCCCACAAATGAGATTTTGACAAATACCTGGGTCAGGTACCTTAGGTATTTGATTGTGATATCTTACTAATGTCTTCAGGGGGTTTGTAACATATTTCTGTACCCATCATCTAGGTTACCTGACTCTCTTCTTCTGTCTGTACACTGTTTCCTTTGGTAATTTTAGCGTTTCTAAGCACTGAATCCAAATGATATAAATCTCTTGCCTAGGACCTCTCAACAGGAGGCACTGTGACAAAATTTTTGGCCATTATTTAGGTGATATGACTCTCTTCTCTGACCTGAACACTGCCCAAAAATGACATTGGGCCAAAGAGCTGAACCTAGCACACAAGTTATGTGACATTTCTGACAGGATCCTGACTACAAAAAAAATATTGGAATATTTCTGGCCCAGTATTTAGGTGATGTGGCTGTTCTGGCTTTTTCATAACCACAGAGAGAATTGTAACATATACCTAGGCATGAATTACAGTCATGACAATGACTCTTATATGTGGACTCAGCTAATATAGACTATTTTGACTCGTAACTATGTTTGGGGTCATGCCTGATGTTCTGGATCACTTCTTGTACTAAGGTCACCAAAGATTATAACACACATATTTTTCAAAGTCTTTGGGTTACATAGACAGAGGCAAAGCAGGGCTCAGCACATAGTTGAAATTGTGACTCTTGTATGCACACCCAGCTGACAACAAGAATATCTCACAAGAATGAAGTCAGTTTTGAAAATGAAACAGGATATGTGTGGTATTGTAAATATCAACTTTGAAATTTTCTGACAGTGTCATTTTGATATACATATTTGCCAAGTGCCTGTGTAATTTGACTCTCCAGAATGTCTCCAGCCCATATATGGAATTGTGATATCTACTTAGCCCAACGTCAAGGTGTTGTGACTCTATTGCCTAGGCCTTTCTCTCAGTAAAAATTGTGACATATCATTGGATCTAGCACCCAGGTGATGTTACATTCTTGCCTCTGACATGCACACAAAAATTATAGTCACATGTTTTTGTGTTCACTTCATAGGTAATGTAAGTCTCCTCTCTGGAATGGTCCCTGAACAAAATAAGGATAGTGATATATTGCAGGCCAGGCACAGAGCTGAAGGTACCTTTTTACCAGGTCTATCCTTCATAGAGAACATTGTGACTTGTCTCTGGGCCTATAACTTAGGTGAAGTGACTCCTTTCTTGGATCCTATCCACATGGAGCATTGCAGCATAAGCAGAGAACCTGCACCTAGGTTATATAACTCTCTTGCCTGAGTGCTGTTCTAAGAGAGCTTGTGACATACCTCAGGACCCAGCACCCAAGTGATGTGTCTCTTCTGCCTGGTCTCTGCCCACATGGTACATGGCATGTTCCTAGGGAGGCACCTCGGTGATATGACTCTCCTCATCTGCCTGAGCCCTGCATATTGTAGACATTGGGACATACCACAGACCCCATGACCTAAGTGATGTGACACTTTTTCTGCCTTGGTATTCACAATAGTTGTATTTTTGACACATTGCTGAGCCCAGTGCTCAGGATATGTGACTCTACAGTTTTCCCTGAACCATTCTCCCAAAAAAGAAATTTTGACCTATTGCAGGGCCCAGCACCCAGATGATGTTACTCTTCTGCCTGGATTTTGCATAAAGAAGAAATTATGGCATATTGCCATAATTTCTGGGCCCAACACCCTTATGATGTGACTCTCCTGCCCATGCTGGAATGACTGAAGATATTTTGACATATATTGGGTCCATTATGTAGGTGTTTTGGCTCTCACAACCTGGCTGCATTTTTCCACATCTGGAATGGTGTCATATTGCTGAGTGCACCACCCGGTTAATGTGACCCAATTTTCTATTTCCTACATAGACAAGGCATTGTGACATATTGCCTGGCACAGCATCTAAGAGATGTTACCCTCCTGCCTAGTTTTTTGCCCACATATGGGATTATGATATGTATTTGCTTTAATTCAAAGCCATGATGATAAAACTTATATTGGGATTCAGCCAATAGGAGATATTTTGCCTCTCATCATTAGGCTTAGGGCAATAGGTAAGGTCCTTGGTTGCATATTTGTACAAAGCGCACACAAGATTACAAAACTAACTTATATTGTATGAACTCTTTTGTGGAAGAGAGTTTCATAACAGGGGCCAGCAAATAGTTCAGATTGGGGGTATTGATTACACACTCAGGTAAAATTAAAAGTTTTCACCATCCAACATTTACAAAGCCCACTCTTGTGGTCCCAAGTCTAAGAAGAGAATACAGAACAAAGTTTGAATTTTAACTTTTATATGTGAATCTTGCCACAAGTGTGATGATGACTCATTTTTGGATCCATCCAAAGGCATAATAATGGGTCTTCTCCCTTAACGCCATCTATAGGACAGATGTTGACCATCAAACTTGAGTTTAGGGAAATATATAAGATCATGAGTCTATATGAGCATGTAGTCCTCAGAGAGGTTTGCAACTCTCACGTAGGTTTAATAAAGCCCTCGGATGTTGTGGAGAGTGTCATATATTGGCCCAGCACACATGTGAGATTTTGACTCTAATATGCGTGCTCAGCTAAAGTTAAAGGTGTCACCCTCAAAGATTAGGAGATTGTCTCATATCACTGAGCCTGCTACCCAGGTGTTGAAACTTTATGGAAAAAATTCATTTCGTTGAGTGTATTGTTACATATCGCTGGGTGGGAATCATAATAATGTGATTCTTCTGCCTGGCCCCTGTCAACAGGAGGTATTATTATGTATCTCTGAGCCTATTAGCTAAGTGATGTGTCTCTCCTGCCAGTGCCCTGCTAAGAGGGGACACTGTGACATATCTCTTAGCATAGCATCTAGGTAATGTGACTCTCCTCTCCTTCCTGGATCTTGACCACTGAAAAAAATGTGACATACCACTGGGTGCATAACCTAGGTGATGTGATTTTTCTCTTTGTCCTGGAATCTGCTAAGAAAGGGAATTATTGCATATTGCTCAGCCCAGCACATAGAGTATGTGACTATGCACTATTTTTTGAACCTGTGTTTAGTGGCCTTATGTGATATTATTTGAGACTGTACCCAGGTAATATGACTCTTCTGACTGATCATGCCTACAAAGGAGATTATCGTTTATCCCTGGCTCAGCAATCAGATGATGTAACTCTTCTGTCTTTTCTTTATGCAAAAGTGAAATTGTGACATATACCTGGATTAACCTTATATACACAATAATAAGTCTTATACCTACACCCCAGTCCAGGAGGATATTTAGACTCTCAACAACTCTTATGGCCATGGTTAATGTACTAGGTCTCCCACATGTAAGAATTCACATAAAAGTATGCTACTCAGGCATATCATATAAAAACTGAGTGGTATAAAGAGTTTTATAACAGGCATCAGCAATCAAGTGCAATTGTGACTCCTGGATGCACACCCAAATTACATGATTATAATTCTCAAACATGAACACAGCCTATGAATGAGGTATTAAATTTTACACACACAACCAGTCGAAGCTTGAAATTGTTACTGTCATGCATGAGTCTGATCTACATTGCTTTGGTGACATTTGAACCATGATTCAATTGACTTGTGGTGCTTTTATACTCCCACTGGAACCCAATCTCAGGTTGGACTGGGGCTCTTTTATGTGCATCTTTCCCATTATTAAGATTGTGACTCCTGTACTTCAACCCAACTCACAGGGGTGTTGACTTTCACACCCAAATCCAGAACTTATATAAGACTGTGAAACTTATTTTTGAACATTTTCAAGTGTGTGATTAAGAAGTGGAACTTTGCCAGGCATTTGAGTGTTTTGACTCTGCTTTTTATGCCCAGAGCACTGTTCAAATTGTAACATACTTGCCCCAAGCAGCTACACAATGTACAACACCTTGTTTGGCAATGCAACATAGGGTGCTTTTATATATCACTGAGACCAGCACCAAGCTGATATAAAATCTTGGCCTAAACCCTGCTGACAAAGTGCATTTTGGCTTTTATCTAGGTCTATCATGTAAGTCATATGACTTTCTTCTACTTCCTTGGTCCTGCAGTTATTGGGTATTTTGACACAATTGGGTACTGAAACCAGGTGATGTGACTCTTTTTTTAGGGGGATAGGGGATATCCTGCAAATACAATGCTTCATAACATATCACTTGGCTCAGAACCTAGATGATATATCTTCTCTCTTGTCTGGGCCATTACCACCAGAGAGATTGTGACATATTGCTGAATATGTGGCTAGGTCCCAAGAAAGAAGTCACTTCACCTAGGTGATAGGTGCAAAGATATGTCACAATGTCCTCTGTGAAGCATAGCCCTGGCAAAAGAGTACCATCACCTGTGTGTCTGGCCTAGAAATATGTCACTCACAAGGGTGGCAGGACACAATCAGGAGAACCACATTACCTAGTTGATAGGCCCAGAGATATGTCACATTGTCCTTTGGGCATGACTCTGGCAAAAGAGTTGCCTCCTGTGTACCTGGTCTTGAAATACATCACTTCTTTCTTTGTGCAGGGCGCAATCCAGAGAAGAGTTATATAACTTATGAGGCGGACACAGATATATGTTACAATAATTTTGATGGGCTTGGTTCAGGCAATAATATTACATAGTCTGGGTGCTAGATCTAGTAATATGTCACAATCCTTACTGAGAGAAGGGCACAGGCAAGAGAGTCACATCAGCTCTAGCATGGCCTTGGTAAATATCACTGTCCGATATATGGGCTGGAACATGTCTGCAGAGTCAGTTTGCACAGGTGCTTGGCAAATATTTGTATTACAATTACACTATTAGAAAATTCCAAAGATGAGATTTGCAATACCACACATGTCCTGTTTTCTGTGTGACTGTTGGCTTCATCCATAGGAGATGATGAAATCCCTATAGTGTGCATACAAGACTTTTTATTTCATCTGTGTGCTGAGCTCTGGTTTGACTCTGTGTATATAACCTAAGGACTTCATAAAATATGTTTAAGTGTTGTAATCTTTTGTGATCTTTATACAAGAAGGTATTACACAACATCACACATGTCCCTAAACCTAGTTATGCATCAAAATATTGGCTCAGTCCACATGTGAGAGTCATTATTATGCCTATAAGCTATGCCTATGTATATATTCCAATTCCTTCTGTGGTGATGTAGCAGGCAGAACAGACACATCATGTAAATGTTGAGCCAGAAATATTCCAATATTCTCTTTGTAGGCAGGTTCCTGTAAGAAATGTCACACAACTTGTTTGTTAGGCCCATCTCTGTGGCACAATATCCCTTGTGGGCAATGTCTAGGCAGGAAAGGAGAGTCATATCACCTCAATGATTGGCCCAAAAATATGTCACAATGCTCCAGTTGACTGGGTCCAGGAAAGAGAGTCATATCATTTTGATGCAGTGTTTAGAAATGTTACAATTACCAAAGGAATCAGGGTACAGGCAGGAGAGGAAAGTCATGTAACCTAGATAACTGGTCCAGAAATATGATACAATCCCCTCACTCTTGAATACATGTGAAGACAGAACAGTCAAATCAACTAGGTGATTCACCAGGTATTTATCAAAATCTCATTGTGGGTTATGCCTATGCATAATTATTAAATCATTCAGGAGCTGGGCAAAGTGATATTTCACAATTACACTTGTAGAAAGGTTAAGAATAAGAGTCACAATCCTGCACATGTCCTGGCTCTAGGCATATGAGTTGATATTAGGCTTTTGTTATAGTCTCAGGTACAGGGTGCAATATCACCTGTGAGCAGAGAGAAGGCAAGAAAATCACATCTGGGTGCATATCCAGTGAGATGTCACAATTCACCTTGTGGGGCCGACACTGCCAGAGTAGTCATATCACTTGGATGCTGGTTTCAATGAAATATAAAAATCCCCTCTGTGCACAGGACTTTGGCAAGAGAGGAGACTCACTTCACCTAGGCAATTGGCCTATATATATGTCAAAATGGCCCTTATGTTCAGTACCAAGGCTGGAGAGTGACCTCATCTTGGTGCTGGGCCTAGCAAAATGCAACAATCTCCCTGTGGTCAGGGCCCAGGCAAAAGCAAAGAAACATCACCTAGGTGCTAAGCCAAGTGATATTTCACAATGCTTCCTTTTGGCAGAGCCCCAAAAGAAAAATCATATTACCTTGGTGAAGTACTCAGTTATGTGTCACAATGCACTGTAAGTGCAAGGCCAAGGCAGTAGAAGGGAGTCACATTCCTTACATGATAAATCTAGATATTGCGAGAAAGAGTTTCTGGGTCTCCCCTGTATGAGACAGTCACGGGGAGCCATGGGCGGCCTCTGAGGACAGAAGTCTCCTTATTGCCTTCATGTGTTTATGCCCCAAGAGCTAAACTGCTCAGCGGCATTCCACAGGTTGCTCACGGAGATAACACTCCCATGAAGTAGTGGAGTAAAATCTAATATCTTGGCTCCTCCTGAAACCTACTCCCACCCATTTCAGTCACGATAAGTTAAAGATCTTATGTAATTTAGACACACTGCTCAAGGAAATTCACAGAAACCCCCACTGCTATACATCATATTGAATGACTCACATATTCTCCTTCATCGATTAATCATTTTCCTCATTCCTTCCTATCACTCCCATCTGCCCTAATAACAAAGATATTGTAAACCAATAAATTAGGCGGAGCTGAAGAGCTCTGGGCCTTGAGCAAGCCTCCGATGTTCGGTCCCCTGGACCCACCTTTTAAACACTTATTCTGTCTCTTTTCTAACTCCTTCATCTCCCTTGGATTTGGGGTACCTGCTGAGTGGTGTGGGGCTGGTTTCCTCAACAGATGTAAGACCCAATTCTTTTTGTAAGCATGTTTCAGGCAGATAATTAATATCACCTGGGTGATGGTCCCCATGACATATAAAAGTGCGCTTTGTAGGCAGAGCTATGGAAAGTGCTACATATTGCTTAGGTGTTTGTTCCACATATGGCACAATTTCATCTGTGGTCTGGGCCTATAAAAGAGAGTCAAATTATTCATATGCTGGGTGAAGTTAACTGTCCCAATCACACTCTCAGAAAGTTTCGGAAATAAGTTTCACATCCCACACAAGTCCTGGTTTTCTGTATGTGAGTCAACACTTTCTATGAGCTGGGTGAAAGTAAATAAATCAAAATCTCAAAAATGGGCAAGATCCACATATAAAACACCCAATCCCATTTAAAGTTTGTGTTCCAGTAGGGGAGTCACAGCACCACAGTGTGCTGAATCATGGTTCAAATGTTACCAAACCACCTAAGATTCAGATCCATGTGTGAGAGTAATTGTTTCAGCCTTCAACTGCTTTTTATGTGGGAGATTTTGTACATTATTTCTAGGCCCTCTTCATGTCATAGGATGACAATCATGTCAGCTAGGTGCAAATATGACTGTCACATTCTCACCTAATTGCTGGTCTCTGCTATGACACTCTTAGTACTATTAAGGCTTTATATGATATACCTGACTGTTAAAATCCTTTGTGAAATTTACCCAAGTAATAAACCCAGGATTTTACCCATGGCCATAAGACTTCCTATGAGAGTCAAAATATCTCTAATGACTGAGTCCAGATATGAGAGTTATTATTTTGCATGTGTGCTTAACCCAGATATATGTCAAAATTTCACCTGTGAGAAGGGAAAAGGCAGGAGAGTCACATCACATTGGTGCTGAGCCAGTGATACAGTATAATCTCCTTTGTAAGCTGGGCCTAGTCAGAAGAATCACATTACCTGGGTAGAGTCTTAAGTAATATGTCACCAAGCCCACTGTCATCAGGGAATAAGAAAAACAGGACAGTCACACGACCTAGGTGCTGGTCTCTGCAATATGTAATAACCCCCTCTCTTGGCAGGGTCTAGAATATGAAGGAGAGTCACAACAGTTAGGTTTTGCAGTCAGCGGTATGTCACAATTTTTTGGTGAGCAAGAACCAGGCAGGAGAGAGGAGTCAAATTACCTACATGTTAAGTCAAACGATATTTCACAATGTCCTCTGGGAGCAGAGTACATGCAGGAAAGAAAGACAAATCACCTTGCTAATAGGCCGACAGATACGTGATAAAATCCCATTGTCCAGGCCCAGGCTGAAGAGTCACGTTATTATTATTATAACCCTGCCATATGTCACAATGCACCCATGGGAAAGAATTTAAGCCAAAAATTCTCAACACCTGGATACTTGGCCTAAATCTCCTGGATGAGGCAGCCACATCCACAGAATCCTCATGCATAAACCCTGCCCCCTTACCCTCAAAAATTATCCAACTCTCTGTGCTATTAAAATCAATTGTGGCTGGGCCCAGTGGCTCATGCCTGTAATCCTAGCACTTTGGGAGGCCGAGGCAGTTGGATCATGAGGTCAGGAGATCGAGACCATCCTGGCTAACATGTGAAACCTCATCTTTAGTAAAAAAATACAAAAAAAAACTTAGCTGGGCCTTGTCGCGGATGCCTGTAGTCCCAGCTACTTGGGAGGCTGAGGCAGGAGAGTGGTGTGAGCCGTGAGGTGTAGCTTGCAGTGAGCTGAGATAGCACCATTACACTCCAGCCTAGGAGACAGAGTGAGACTACATCTCAAATAATAATAATAAAAATAATAATTATTAATAATAATAATTAATAAAATAACAAAAATAAATATAAAAATAAATAAAAATAACTAAAAATTCAATCATAACCACCACCCCATCATACTCAACTATTCATGGAACCAACATAATCTCTATTGATATTCATAACAATAAAGCCTCTCAAATGTCAGTAATTTACCCTCATGTTTCAGAATATTCCTCAATAGCCATAGCCAGAGTATAACCAAAAAACAACCATCATACCACCCAAATAAATCAAAAAGGCTATTAACCCCATGAAACCTAAACCAAAATTCAACACAATACCACAACCCACAGCACCACTAATAGTTAGCCCTAGGACTCCTTAAATAGAGGAGAGATTCAAAGAAAAACCTGCGAACTCTGTAAACAAGAGAATATTTAGTAAAAATAAAGTATATGCCACTATTCCCACATGGACTATAACCATGACAAATGATATGAAAAACTATCATTGTACTTCAACAGTAAGAACTCAAATGACTGATACCCTCAAAACACATCTGCTAATAAAAATTACTAATGATTCACCCATTGATCTTCCCACACCATCTAACATTTCTACATGAGAAAACTTCGGGTCATTCCTTGGTGCCTGCCTAATTCTCCAGATCACTACAGGATTATTTTTTGCCATGGACTATGCCTCAGACAACTCAACTGCCAATTTCTTCAGTTGCTCATATCAGCCAAGATGTAAACTATGGCTGAATGGTCGGCTATTTTCATGCCAATAAAGCTTCAACATTTTTCGTCTACTTCTTCATACATTTTGGCTGAGGCTTATACTGTGGACCATTTCTACTCCTAAGAAACTGAAATATTGGCGTTATCCTCCTATTCAAAACTACAGCAACAGCATTCTTAGGTTACATGATCCCATGTGGCTAAATGTCATTCTGAGGCACTACAGTAATAATAAATCTACTATCAGCCCTTCCATATATTGGAAGTGACCTTGTACAATGAATCTGAGGTGGATTCTCAGTTGCCAAATCCATGCTTACATGATTTTTTGCCTACCATTTCAACTTTTCCTTCAACATTACAGTTCTAGCAACTAGTCACCTATTATTCTTGCATGAAACAGGATCTAACAACCCTTCAGTGTTTCATCAGACCCTGAAAAATTCACTTTCCACCCCTATCATGAAACCAAATGTATTCTAGGTTTAATTTTTCATCTCCTTTTACTAATAACTCTAGTGCTATTTTAGCCTGAACTCCTGAGCAACACAGATAATTACACTTTAGCCACCCCCTTCAATACCCCAACCTGTATTAAGCCAGTTTGGTACTTTTTCTTTTCATACACAATCTTATAATCTATCTCTAACAAACTAGGAAGCATACTGACCCAAGTATTCTGCAATCTCATTCTAGCAGTTATTCCCATATGTCACAGGTCTAAACAACAAAGCATAATATTCCAGCCATTAAGTCAATGCCTATTCTGAATTGAGTGGCTTACCTGTTCACACTCACATGAATCAAAGGACAGCCAGTCGAATAGACTTTTATTGCCATCAAGCTGACAGCATGTATTATGTACTTCTCTATCTTCCTCACCCCTAAACTGCTCACTATGCTAATTTAAAATAAACTACTTAAATGGAAATGCTCTTGTAGTATAATTTAATACTCTGGTCTTGTTAATCAGAAATGGATTGTTGCCTCCCCAGGACAACCCAAGGAAAAAGAATTCCTGCTTCACTGTCAACATCCAAAGCTAAAATTATAATTGAACTACTCCCTGATTTTTTCCACAGCACAGACTATAACTACTATGTTAGTATTGATCAACTAGCATCAATACATTAGTGCTGTGTATGTACTTTGTGTAATACTGCTAGCCCCCATGAACAATATATAGTTCTATAAGTGTTTAGTGGTATATAGTACATTCATACATGAGGATACACTACAAATCTAGTCCACATACATATAAGTATGTATTAAAATTCCTTTAATCAACCATGGCACACTTATTATTGACTGTACAATATAAATCTAATCCATATGAACAGTAACTCCTAATATATATGCTTAACATTACATGGTGCATACATTCATTCATCAGACATAGCAAGCTTCAGTCAAGCAATCACTTGTCAACATGGATGCCCCCTTCTAAATTCTGGTCTCTTAATCTACCAACATCTGTGAAATCATCATTTTGCTGAGGAGTACTATTCTCTTCACTCCTGGTTGACTATTTTGAAACTATGCCTGGCATCTGCTTCTTACTTCAAGACCTTTAAACTAAGATTGGCCACATGTTACTCTTAAATAACACATCTTGATAGACTACTGACTACCATCCTATTAACCAGTCAGGGTAGCACTGTCATTCACTTGGTATTTTTAACTTCAGGGTATGCTATCACTCACCATAGCAGAAGGCCAGGTTTCTGCCGAATGAGCTGTAGACAAACTCAGGTTTGATTCCTGCCAAATCAATTGGAGAAGCTGAGCATATACTGAATATTCTAGTAGCATAATAAACATAAGTTCTTAATTACTTCATGCCTGAAGGACATAACAATCATTAGGCATATATGCTCATGCATGTACGTTCACGCACATAAGCTCCCTTTAAAGAACTATTTCTGATTAAATCCACAAACTCCTCCTCCCTCCATCTTTGACTTTTCCATCAACCTAGGTAAATGTACCCTTGCCTAACCCCCAAAACAAGAGACTAAAAGCAACCAAGTCAGAGCCCCAAAATTATATTTTCACCATGAATACTCTAACAGCTAACCCTCAATTGATGTAATTTTCCTAAAAATTGTAAGACCCCCCCAATCAAGCCTCCATGTTATATAATAAATACAATATCTAAACTGCCACCCTAATACTAATGTAATAACTTGAACATATCCCTTTAAAAGCTCTACCCCATATCTTATACTCTAAATCAATTATATTCTAATTATGAGTAATCCTCTGAACAAAACCTCTGCCACTTCAACTTTAAAGACCCTGAATTTCCAGAAGTGTAAGCAATTATTTATATTTGCTTATTTCCTTCTCATATTCTAATTTTAGTCTTAAATATTTATATGGTTAATGTAGCTTAATTATTTCAAAGAAAAAAACTGAAAATGTCTAGATGGGTCTGCATAACCCCATAAAAATCGGTTTGGTCCTGTACTTTCTATTAGCTTTTAGTAAGATTACACATGAAAGGACCACCACCCCAGTGAAAATACCTTTCAGATCACCTGGATCAAAAGAAGCAAATATCAAGCATTCACAAATGCACCTCAAAACACTTTGCTGAACTGCACCCCCATGGGAAATAACAGTGATAAATGTTTAGTAATAAATGAAAGTTTAACTAAGCTATACTGATATTTATGGTTGTTCAATTTCATGTCAGCCACCTGGCCATATGATTAATCCAAGCCAATAGTTCTCAGTGTAAAGACTGTTTAAGATCTACCCTCCATAAAGCTAAACTCCAACTAAGTTGTAAAAAAGTGCAGCCCAAATAAAGTAAATTACAAAGATGGTTTTAATATCCTGAATACACAATAGCTAATACCAAAACTGGGATTTGTTACCCCACTGTGTTTAGCCCTAAACTCTAATGTAGGAAGTTTCTTTCCTAAGATCTTAAGAGCTGTTCCTCTTTAGAGTCACAGTTAAACTTACAGGAGATTAAGTAATTATGTGGGTAAGTTTAAAATTGAACTAAGATTCTATCTGTTACTCTCTGTAGGAAGGTTGTTTCCTCAAGTCTTAAAGGCTGTCCCTCTTGAGACTAACAGTTAGAGGGAGATTAAATAAATCTGTGGGTAAATTTAAAGTTGAAATAAGAGTCTATCTTGGACAATCAGCTATCACCAGGCTCAACAGGCTCGTCAATGCTACTCATGAATCTTCCCACTATTTTGCCACATAGATGGGTACATTATTTTAGGTGTTCTTGTGTAGCTCTTCTGGTTTTGAGGGACTTGGATATGGTCCTCTGTGTAAAGTTATTTCTAGTTAATATATTATGCAGAAGGAATACAGTTACATCAACAAAACCATTCACCAGAATACTACAAGCAACAGCCTAAGACTCAAAGGACTTGGTGGTGCTTTAATCCCTCTAGAGGAGCCTGCTCTATAATCAATAAACCCCAATTATGAATTCCTCACCAATCTTGCCCCGAGCCTATATACCGCCATCTTCAGCAGACACTAAAAAGTTAGAGAGTAAGCACAAGTATACACATAAAAATATTAGGTCACAGTATAGTTCAAGAGGTGGCAAGAAATGGACTACATTTTTTATACCCAGGAAATCTCACAACAACTTTTATGAGATCTAAGGGCTCAAGGGGAATTTAGCAGTAAACCAAGATCAGAGTGAAAAGGCCATGAAATACACACACCACCCACCACCCTTCTCAAATACTATTCTAGAAATTACTATTACTGAAAACTCTCTACGCACATATACAGGAGACAAATCATAACATGGTAAGCACACTTGAACGTGCGCTTGGACAAACCAAAGTGTAGCTTAACGCAAACCATCCAGCTTACATCCAGAAGGTTTTATTATGACCTGATCACTTTGAACACACTCTAGCCTCAAACCTCATTAAAAACATTATCAAACTTACCCGCAGTATTACTTAATCTCCCTGTAAGTTTAACCATTAGTCAAAAGAGGGACAGCTCTTAATATCTTAGGAAACAATCTTCCTGCAGAGAGTAAAATATATTACCACCATAGTTGGACTAAAAGCACAAACAAATTAGGAAAGCATTTGAGCTCAGCATATAATTATTTTTGTTCTAATCACAATACTGAACTCTTAACATCACATCGACTAATCTATTACTTAATAGAAGCAATAATGTTAATATAAGTAACAATAAGGTATTCTCCAATGCATAAGCTTATATCAGACTGGAATAATCCACTCACATTTAGCAGCTTCATATTTATAAGCAATATATTAATGGCCTTATTATTTAAACTGTTAATGCAAAACAGGTATGCTAAGGAAATATTACAAAAACTAAAAGAAATTCTGCAAATCTTACCCCACCTGTGAGGTAAAACATCACCACTAGCATTACCAATATTAAGGACATTGCCCGCCCAGTGACACAGGTTCAAAGGTAGCTGTATCCTGATGGTACAAAGGTAGCAAAAACACTAGTTCCCTAACTAGGGACTTGTATAAATGTCCACACGAGGGTTCAGCTGTCACTGACTTTTAATCAGTGAAGCTGAGCTATCCACGAAGAGGTAGATATAAACAAATAAGGTGAATAGACCCTATGGAGTGCTAATTCATTAATGCAAATAAAAACTCAAAAAGGCCTACAGGCCCTAGTGTAGTGTTTCTGCATTAAAAATTTTGTGGCTGGGTTTGGTGGATCATGCCTATAATCCCAGAACTTTGGGAAGCCAAGGCAGACAGATCACAAGGTCAGGAGATCGAGACCATCCTGGCTAACACGGTGAAACCCCATCTCTATTAAAAAATACAAAGAATTAGCTGGGAGTAGTGTCGCGCACCTGTATTCCCAGTTACTCAGGAGGCTGAGGCAGAAGAATGGAGTGAACCCAGGAGGCGGAGCTTGCAGTGAGCCGAGATCGCGCCACTGCACTCCAGCCTCGGCAACAGAGCAAGACTTCATCTTAAAAAAAAAAAAAAAAAAAAAAAAAAAAAATTGATTGCGATAGTAGAACCAGGCAATCGCATAAAATTTAAACTGTATAAACAGAGGTTCAACTCTTCTTCTTAACAATATGACTATAGTTAACCTTCTCCTACATATTTTTCCCACTCTAATTGCTACAGCAATCCTTATACTCATTTAATGAAAATTCTTAGGCCATATACAACTATGCAATGAATCTAACACTGTAGGTCCCTACGGACTGCTTCATCCATTCACTTACACAACAAAACTTTTAACCCAAGAATGCTTACAGCCCTCAACATCTACTATTAACCTTTATACTTTTGCTCCAAACCTGACCCATTCTGTTGTTCTTGTCTTGGGGACTCCCCTCCCTTTACCAGAATATCTAATTAATTTTACTATAGTCCTCTTATTTATACTACCTACATCAAGCCTACTTGTCTACTCTATTCTATGATCAGTATGAGCATCTAATTCAAATTATGCACTAATTGGCACATTAAGAGCTGTGGCCCCCAGACAATGTCACATGAGGTCACCCTAGCCATTATCCTATTATCAATTCTACTAATAAGTGGCTCATTTAACTTATATGCACTTATCACAATGCAAGAATTCCTCTGACTGCTCTACTTTCATGATCCCTAGTTACAATTTAATTTATCTCCACACTGGAAAAAACTAACTGAATCCACTTTGATCTAACAAGAGGAGAGTCAGAATTAGTCTCAGGCTTCAGCATCAAATATGCTGCAGGTTCATTTGTCCTCTTTTTTACAGCAGAATACATGAATATTATCGTAACAAATACTAACTACTAAAGTTTTCGTAGGAGCATTGAAAAATAAATATTCACTAGAATGCTATACCACAAATATCATTATGAAAACCCTCCTTTTAACAACTCTGTTTTTATGAATTCTAAAACATATCTCCGGTTCCACTATGACCAACTCATACATGTTCTATGAAAAAAATTCCTAACACTTACATTAGCATTCTGCATATGACATATCTCAATGCCTGTCCTAATTTCCAGTGTTTCACCCCAAACATAGGAAATATGTCTGACCAAATTATTACTTTGACAGAGTAAACAAATGGTGTTAAAATCCTATTGTATCTGGAAATATAGAAATTGAACCTACCCCTGAGAATTCAAAATTCTTCCTGCTCCCTATTACATCACATCCTAAAGAAAGGTCAGCTACATAAGCTATCAGGCCCACACCCTGAAAATTTTGGTTATACCCTTCTCTTACTAATAATTATTCCATTAACTCAACTTCTTATCTCCCTTGCTATTTTCAAAGGAACTCTTATCACAATAGTAGGCTCACACTGATTTCTTATCTGAACATGACTAGAAACCTGTATACTAGTTCTTACTCCAATCTTAATTATAAAAATAAATCCCTGCTCTGAAGAAGCAGCCACCAAATATATCCTTAGACAAGCAATTGAATTTATAAACTTCATGATAGGTATTATTTCTGATATACTGTCCTCCAGACCGTGAACGATAATAAAGACTATTAATCAATTTTCATCCTTATTAATAATAACAGGCTCAATAATAACATTAGGAAGAGCCCCTTTCACTTCTGCATCCCAGAAGTAACCCAAGGATCCTCTCTAATATCTGGTATACTTCTCACATGACAAAACCTAGCCCGTATTTCGATTATGTTTCAAATTTTCCCGTCAATAAACATGAACATCCTCCTATCTGTCACAATCCTGTGCAATACAGTGGGCAGTTGGGGCAGATAATAAAACGCAACTGCATAAAATTCTAACCTACTCCTCAATTACTCACATAGGTTGAATAATAGCAGTACTAAATTATAAGCCAAAAGTTGACATTATAAGTCTGATTATTTACTTTATTATAACAAATACCACATGTCTAATACTCTACCTGAGTAAAAGCACAAAGTCATTATACAAGGAGATATGCCAAATCTCCTTGTCTTTGAGGGTGACACCATTAAATATGACCTGGGTGTGTATATGAGAGTCACAATTTCATGTGTTCCCTGGGCAATTGTATGACACTCTACAACATTCCAAGGCTTTTTACAGCATGCATGACAGTTTAAAACCTCTTTGAGACCTACATGCGGATATAGATTCATGATCTTACATATTTTCCTAAAACCAGGCATTACAGTCAACATCACTTCTGTAGGCTAGGTTCAGAATTGAGATCCATTATTATTGCCTGTGATCTGGATCCAGAAATGAGTCACCGTCTCAACTTTGGGTCATATCCACATATGAAGGTCACAATTTCAACTTTGTTCTGCATTTACTTGTTAGACTCAGGACATTAAGAGTTGGCTTTGAACATGTGGGATAGTAAAAACATTTTCATTCACCTGGCTGTGTAACTGAGAGTCCCAATCTAAACTTATGCTGGTTCCTGTCACAAACTCTCTGTACCACACAAGGAGTTTATACATTATGTGTTAGTGTTATAAAGTACTGTAAGCATAGTATAAACATGCAACCAAAGACAGTACAGTTCCTCTTGCCCTAAGACTAGTGATGAAAGGCAAAATATCTCCTATCAGCTGAATCCCAAAATAAGTTTGACCATCATGCCTGTTAACAGAAGTAAGGTATATGCTATTGTCCCATTTGTGTCAACAACTAGGCAGGAGGGTAACATCACTTAGGTGCTAGACCAAGGATCATGTCACAATGCCCTCTCTAGGCAGTGTGTAGGAATTAGAGTTATATTAACTGGGTGCTGGACTCACCAGTTTTACATAATCACCCAAGTGGAAAAAAAACAGCAAAGTTATGAGAGCCAAAACACCTACATAATGGGCCCAGGATATGTCAAAATTCCTTCTGTGGCTCTGGGACTGGCATAAAAGTCACATTATTATGGTGCTGCACCCAGCAATATGCCATAATTCTCTCTACATGTAAAACACAGGCAAAAGAGTAATATTTTCTGGGTGCTTGGCCATGTAATACATCATAATTTCTGTTTTTGGGCATGGCTTGAGAAAAAAGGAAGAGTCAAACAACCAGAGCGTTGGGCTCTTTAATATGTTACCATTGCCCCATTTTAAAGACCAAACAGAAGAGGACAGTCACTTCACTTGAGATATGGAATCAGAGATATATTCCAGTGTCCTAAAGAGGCAGGGACCAGGCAGAAAAGAATAATCATATTGTCTAGATGCTTCTGTAGTTATATGTCACAATGTGTCAGGTGAACAGAAAGCAGACAGCAAAGCCACATCACTTGGTTACAACAGCAATTAATATGTTACCATGCCCAGTGAAGATAGATTTGAAGAAAAAAAAAGAAAATCACACCTTCTGGGTGCTGGGCTCAGCAATATGTAATAATTCCTTCTCTTGACAGAGTTCAGAACAAAAAGGTGAGTCATGTCACCTAGGTTTTGCACTCAGTTTTATGTCCTAATTTCTTCAGTGTGCAAGATCCAGGCAGGAGAGGATTGTCAAATTACCTAGATGCTATATCTAGCTATATGTCACAGTGTCCCTGTGGGCAAGGCACTGGCAGGAGAGACATATCACTTAGCCAGTAGGCCTGGAAATATGTGAAAACATCCATTGTTTGCACTGCCCAGGAAGAAAAGTCGCATTATTATGTTTCTGATCCAGTGACAGATAACAATGCCTTTATGGAAAGAAATTTAAACAGAAAATCTCAACACAGGGGTACTACGCCAAGGGATATAACACAATTGCCTCATCTCTAAAAGTCACACCATTACCTGTTAGCTAGTTTTATATGTGACAGTCACAATCTTGCGTGTGTGCTGGCCATTTTAGGACACTCTCTACAACCTCTGAGATCTTTATACAACATGCATGAAAGTTGAAAAACTTTCTGAGGTGTGCCTGCTTATATGGAATCATGATTTACATATTGTCCTAAAGCCTGGAATGACAGTCAGTATCTCTCATGTATGCTGGCTTCAGCGATAAGACCTGTGAGCTGGTACAGAAATTAGTCACCATCCCATCTGTGGCCAGATTCACTTATGAAATTCACAATTCCAAGTTTCTGTTGTATTCACTTGCTAGATTCAGGATCTCAACAACAAGCTTTTAAAATATAGGATAATAACATATTTTACATTCACCTGAATATGTAATCAAAATTCACAATCTTAACTTTTTGCTGGGCCCTGTTATAAAACTGTGTGTACCACCCAAGACATTTTATAATGAGTTATTGCTGTAAACCTCTGTGAGCTTTGTACAAATATGCAATGAGAGACCTTATCTATTGACTTAAACCTTGTGGTGAGAGGCAATATATCTTTTACTGCCTGAGTCCAAATATAAGCTGGATCATCATGCTTTTGAACTGAAGCAGGATATATGTCGTAGTCCCATTTGTGGGGAAAAACTAGGCAGAAGGTTAACATCACTTAGGTGCTGAGCCAAGTGATATGTTACAAAGTCGTCTCTATACAGCAACTAGGAAAGAGGGACACATTAACTTGGGGCTAAAGCCAGCAATATAATACAACCCCACACAGAAGAAACCCAGCAGGTAGAGATGAGAGCCTAGGCACCTAAAGAATGAGTCAAGGATATGTCATAACACCTTCTGTGGCTCTGGCACAGGCAGGAGGGTCACATCATTAGGGTGCTGGGCTGAGCAACATGCTATAGTCCCCTAAATGTGCACAACTTAGTCAGAAGAGTGACATCATCTGGGTGCTGGACCCTGAAATATGGGAAAAGTCTTGTTCATGGATGTTGTTCAGCAACAAGATGAGAATCATCTTATCGAATTACCTATGTTCTGGGCTCATCAATATGTCAGTCTCCCCATTGTCAAGGCCCAGGCAGAAGAGAAAAGTCACAACACTTTGGTCATGGGCATAGAGATATAGCCCAATGTCACCTTTAGGCAGGACTTAGGTGGAAAAAGAGAGCCATATTACCTAGCTGCTTCTATAGTATATGTCAAAATGCAATATGTGGCCAGAAACTAGGCTGAACAGCCACATCACCTGGTTCTGGGTCCTGAGGTATACACAGTTTCTCCTTAGGAAAGGACCCAGGCAAGAGGGTTACATTACTTAGGTGCAAGGTACACCCTTATGTCACAATGCTCCAAGTGGACAGGGCCAAGCAGGAAGTCACATCACCTAGGTGATAGGTCCAGAGATATGTCACAAAGCCTTTTTGAAAGCATAGCCATGGCAAAAGAGTACCATCACCTTTGTACCTGGCCTAGCAATATGTCACTATTCAAGTGGGCACTTCCCAAACAGAAGAGACATATCACATAAATGATAGGCCCTGAGATATGTCAAAATGCCTGTTTTTGGGTTTAGTCCTGGCAAAATGGTATCATCTCCTCTGCACCAGACCTAGAAATATGTCACCATTTTGCCCTGTGTGCAGAGCCCATTTTAGAGAGGTGAGTTACCTCTTCTAACTAATGGACTCATTTATAAGTCACAATGATATCTGACGGCATGGTGCAGGCAAGAATGTAACATCTCCTGGGTGCTGGATCCAGGTTATGTCACAATTCTTACTGAAAGAAATGTCCAGGCAGAAAAGTCACATCACCTTAAGGTTGACCCAGGTAGATGTCAAAATCCCATATGTAGGCTGCAACCAGCCTGAAGAGTCAAACCACACAGGTAGTTGGCAAAAATTTATATCACAGTTATGATGGAATACAATTCTAGGGTTTAAATTTACAATACCACACAATGTCCTGTTTTCATGTTGGAAAGTTGTATTCACCCATCTCTGATGGTGAAAGTCCTTACTGTCTCCTGGCTGTGCATATGAGACTCATAATTTTCTCTGTGTGCTAGGCCCTGTTATGACACTGTCTATACAACCCAAATTTGTTATAAAATATGTGTGAGTGTTGTAATCTTCTGTGACTTTTATATCAAAAGTAGATCCTGAACATTACTCATGTTGCTAAGCCTAGTGAGAGAAGTCAAAATTTCTCCTATTGGCTGGTTCCATGTAGGAGAGTCATTATCGTTCGTGTTAGCTGTGCCTAGGTATATGTCATCATTGTCTTTGTGGTTATAAAACAGGCAGGACAATCACACCTCCTAAGTCCTAAGCCAAAAATATTTCAATATTCAATTTTGTAGTCAGGGCCATAATAGAAAATTCCCAAAACTTTGGTGCTAGGCCCAGCTTTATGGCATTATGCTGTAGGAATTCAATCAGGCTGGTGGGAAAATACTGAAAATAGTTATAATAATTGCCACAAACTCTCTTGGGAGGCCTAAGATTTTCCATCACTTCATATTGCTTGGCTGAAGGCAGCCAGGGTCTCTTTGCAGGAGCGAGAAAGATTGGGGTGCAAGTACAAAGAACGTGGGGAGTTTATCCTACTAACCTGTTTAGTTATATGGACCTAAGACTAACCTATGTCCTACCACAGATAATTAACTGTTTCCAGCTTGGGGGTCAGCAGAAGTTTAATACCTGCAAGTGGTGTTTGCTTTATGTCTCAGAAACTGGCCTTTAATCTTTACCCTCTAATGGTGTTTATACTTACGATCTTTGTTAATTAATCTTTTCTAAATAGATGCAAATCTCAGGGACCAATCAAGGCCACAGTTGTAACTGTTTACAGTACTTTCCGGGAACTCTCTAAGAAGCTCAGACACTCAGCTGGACTGGCCATGCAGAATATCTATGTGCCAGCTTACTTCATTACTCTGTCACTGGGTCAAAGTTTGCAGGTAAGACCCCTGAAGTTGGTTCCCTGCCCCTGTTTGTGGAACGCTGTGAAGGAAACATGATGGACCCCCAAAAATAAAGTGAAGAAGAACAGTGTTGTCAAGTCAGTAAGTAATCAGTAAGTAGTTAGTGCCCACTCGAAATTTCCAAGTTCAGTGGGGATTGGTCACCCTGAGGTTTCATTGTGGGACCACAGTTATCAGCTCAACAGAAACAGTATATAAAAGAGTTGAAATAGTTGATTAAGGCTGGTGGAGCATCAGTTTCACAGGCTTATTTAAGGGACCTAATAATGCAAAGTGTTGTAACCCAAACCCAATGGTTCTTGGAAAAAGGAATACTAGATGTGGAACTAAGGGAACAAGTGGGGAGAAATCTTAAACAATGTTATACACAAGAGCAATAAGTCCAAGTAACAGCTTTAACATTATGGGCTTTAAATTGAACAGCCCTGGTTTTGTTATACACGGAAAAGCCTCAAAAGGGGAAAGAGGAGGAACTGTCACATGCATTATGGCCTCCTCTTCCCTCAGCCCTGATATCACCAGGCCAAAATAACAAAGAGGAAATGGAGGTTTTACCTAAGCCCCCTCTTCCAACAGTTAGGAAAAGAGACCAGGGATAGCCTACAGCTATAAGTCCCTGACTTAGGAAGAATTACAAGGGTAGCTATTAGCCTATCCAGTAACGTAAGATCAGCAAAGCAATCAGTTACCTAAAAAGTTAAGAAAAAGCATTAAAGGCCAAAGCTGCATAGCCAAGCAGGTGGTGGACAAAAGGGAAAACCCAGCAGCAGGGATGTTCACAAATCTGGAGCTAAGAAGTGCTCCAGACAACTCAGCCTGCACAGCAGGGTCAGCGACAGGGAGTCAGGCACAGCTCATCAGCACTAGCCTGCTGGGGAGGGGCAAGAGGCACATGTGACAGGGTCCACCCTGGCTGGCAGCATCTGCCCAGCAACAGAGGGAATGAGCAGGGGCAAAAAACAGCACAGAAAATCAGTGGCACCCTTACAAATGAAAAGCTGCCCCTGACTTGGGACAGGCTTGCTCAGCTCTCTAGCTCTGCAGCAGACACAAGACAAAATCTTGTGGGCTCCTTGTTTACAAGTGACATCCTAGATTATAGTTCTCTACTGATGGTTAAGTAAAACTTAAAAATTTAAAAAACATTTTTCTAATAGAGGCCACTGCTATTATTTCTCTCTCTTACCCTTAACATAACTCTCTCCAAATTCAATTTAAGTAAAACAGTAACCTCTAAAGGGAGAAACAACACAAAAGGTTCATGAGTTAGCTAAGGAGCAATTAAAAGCAAGCTTTACTCCCTGGTAAATAAAAAAAGTTTCCTAATTATGGGGTTACTTATTTTATAGGTGATGTTCTCCTAACAGTCCTTAAAATTCACCCATTTTCGTCTTTCCCAAAAAGTCTTTTAAATTTTACCTACAAAATAGTTTATGTCCCCATACCTCATGCATACCTAATGCTTTAACACTGCTTACTGAGGGTTCTGGTAAACATGAAAAGGTGGCAGTCTAGTAGAGACCACATAACTGACTCACTCAATCTGAGTTTGCCAGCACTTAAAAAGCTAAAGTTAAAACCTTAATATTAACTCTATAGGACTTTTAAATACCTGATTAAGTCCACTCTGGAGAACACTCTGGAGACCCTGTGTGCTCTTTTTCTCCAACTTCAGCAATTGCTAGATGGACATACACATTCTATTTTTATTACATCAATTCAAGCCCACAGCTCACTGCCTGGCCCATTAGGTTATGACAATCATCAGTCAGCCCAGTTTATGACATCATTGCTTGAGCAAGCCATACAATCACATCAATTTTTCCATCAAAATTGGAGAAACTTATCTAAACAATTTCTAAGTACCCAGAGACTTGCTAAACAAATTATCCTACAATGCCCTGATTGCCAGCTCACAAACACATCTCCTTCCTTCAACAGATATTAACCCAAGAGGATTAGAACCTAATCAGTTATGGCAAACAAATATTACACACATCCCTGAATGTGGAAAGCTAAGATACATGCATGTGCCCATTGATACCAATACTAATCTAATTAGTGCATATTAAAGAGATAAATAAAATAAAAAAGTAAGAAAGAGACTAGAAAAGACAGAGTTCAGAGAGAGACACAAAAAGTAAGACAGAGATAAAGTAAGAAGAAAAGAAAGACATATTAATAAATTTGTAGTTATAAGAATGCACCTTTACTAAAGAAAGTTATAAAACAAAGTCAGAAAGTTAAGGCATGTTGAAGATTGTCTGTGAAAACCATAGAAAATATTCTAAATAGAAATTTATGCAGAACATGTATAATTTTTGTATTGAAGATCTAAGCAGTTTTAAAACATTAATTGTAAAAGAAATTCTGTGTGTAAGCATATTGGACAAAATTAAAGTGATTTTCCAGTTTTTCTGTAAACTAGACATTAAAAAAAAAAAAAAAAAGCACTATGGGTTTTCCTTAAAGCACTAACTTGCTCTTTAATAAAGACTGTAAGAAGTCTCTTAGCACAGAGACCACACTTAGAATTTCCAGTACACCAACACCAGCCTGGAGACTATGTTCTCAACAAAGGTTGGAAAGAAGAAAAAACTCAAGCCAGCCCAAGAAAGACCTTACAGGAAATGCAGCCCCAAGTGATGCAGCTTCCGTGGATGACACAGGCCCCAGAAACTATGCTGAATAATTAGAAGGACAATCTTATTGAGGGAACCTGCCCCCAATATTTCAACTTGGTTCTTTCTATTTTCCATAAGTGTCAGCTGGCTGAGAAATAAAGAGAGACAGTACAAAGAGGAGAATTTTGCAGCTGGGATGCCATGGGTGACATCACATATTGGTAGTACGATGATGCCCGCCTGAGTCTCAGACCAGCAAGTTTTTATTAACGGTTTCAAAAGGGGAGATGGTGTAAGAACAGGGAGTAGATACAAAGATCACATGCTTCAAACAGCAAAAAGTAGAACCACTAATAAGGGTCTAACAAAAATCACATGCTTCTGAAGGAACAGGACAAAAGGCAAAAGCAGAACCACTGATAAGGGTCCAATAAAGATCACAAGGCAAAGAGCAAAACAGAATCACTGATAAGGGTCTATGTTCAGCAGTGCACGTAGTGTCTTGATAAACATCTTAAACAACAGAAAACAGGGTTTGAAAGCAGAGAACCAGTCTGATCACAAATTTACCAGGGCAGAGATTTCCCCACCCTAGTAAGCCTGAATGCTCTGCAGGAAACCAGGGTGTATCCCAGTCCTTATTTCAAAAGCACAAGACAGACATTCCCAGAGTGGCAGTTTATAGACCTCCCCCCAGGAAGGTCTATAACATTTATCAAAAAATTATAAAAAGGAATATAAACATTCCTTTCAAAGGGTATTAATATTAGTATTCCTTGCTAGGAAAATAACTTCATGATATCTTCCCTAGAATGTTGCTAATTGTACTCATGATTGTTCTTTGTTATTTGCTAAATCTAAAATGCAAAGCCAGAATAAGAGCAATAACCACCATGTCTGACAAACCCGATGCTGCACACATTTACACCCTCCAATTCAATAAAATTTATGCAGAAAACAAAACGTGGAGATTCAGAGATTCAATCAGGCTAATGGGAAAAACATTAAAGATAGTTACAGTAATAGCCACAATCTCACTTGGAAGGCCTTAGAGTTTGCATAGCTTCATATTGCTTGGCTGAAGGCAGTCAGGGTCTACTTGGAGGAGTGAGAAAAATTAGGGTGCAAGTACAAAGGAAAGTGGGGAGTTTATCTTGCTAACCTGTTTACTTATATGGGCCTAAAACTAACCTTTGTCCTAATGCTGGTGCTGAAATGCTTCCTACTTGGCAGGTCAGCAGAAGTTTACTACCCACAAACAGTGTTTGCTTTAGGTCTTGGAACCTGGCCTTTAATATTTACCCTCTAGTGGTGTTTACTCATGACCTTTATCAATTAACCTTCATGAAATAAATGCAAGTCTCACTGACTGAGGGTGGCTGAAGTCACAACTGTTAGAGTACTCTCCAAGGAGTCCATAGTTGCTCAGACACTCAGCTGGACTTGCAAACCGGAATATCCCTTTCTCTGTAAACTTCATTCATCTGTTACTGGGTCACGGACTTCCACATATGAAGAGTGTCCAAGCAGCAGAGTAAAGTCATATCACCTAAATGATGGGCCCACAGATATGTCACAATGCCTCTTGTTGAAACAGGTTAGGCAAGAGAGTCATGTCATTTGGATTCAGTGCTTATAAATGTTACATTATTTACTGGAGACAGGATGCATGCCAGAAAGGAGAGGCACATATTGTCTATGATGGGTGCAGAGATATATTGTGATCCCTTTGAGGGCACTGTTAAAACACGAGAGTCAATTCCCCAAGTTCTTGACCCGGGTGTATGACAAAATGCTATCTGTTGTTTAGAAGTCGGCAGAATTATTTCATCACTCAGAGGCTGGGCAAGGGTAAATGTCAAAATAACAACTCCGCAAAGTTTTAGGGATGAGATTCAACATCCTGTATATCCTGGCTCCAGGTACAGGCGTTGTTATTAGGCCTTTGATCTATTGTCAAGTATATGGCACAATATCACAGTGGGAAGGGAGAAGAAAGAAATCACATCACCTGAGTGGTAACTGGTCCAGTGAAATGTCACAATCCTCCTTTTGGCAGCGCCCTGGAAGAAGAGTCATATCTCCTGGATGCTGGTTTCAGAGATATATCTAAATCAACCCTGTGGGCAGAGGTTAGGATGGAAAGCACACAAACTACACCTAGGCAATTGACCTAGATATATGTCACAATGGCTCCTATGTGCAGGACCAGGGCAGGAGAGTGACCTAACCTTGGTGCTGGGTTCAGCAATACGTCACAATCTTTTTGTTGGTCAGGGCCCAGGCAAGAGGGAAGGAAGATAACTTCGGTGTTGAGCCAAATGACAAGTTACAAAGCTCCTACTGGCAGAACACGACCCCCCAAAAAGGTGAGGCATATCACCTGGATGCAATAGTCAGTTATGTGTCAAAATGCACCATAACGCAGGGCTAAGATAGTAAAAGGAAATTACATCAGTTATGTGATTGACCTACATAAAAGTGACAATGCTCTGCATAGCCAAGCTTCAGGACAAAATTTTACATTAGCTGAGTGCCGGTTTCAGTGATATATACTAGTGCCCTTTGTCACATTGCCACAGAAGTTTTTGCATATTGCTTAGTTGCTTGGTGCATGTATGTCACAATTTCGATTGTGTTTTGGGGTAAAAAAGAGTCAAAAAAGAGTCAGATCCTTGGCAAAGTCATACATCTCAATCACAACCTCGGAAATGTTCAGATATAAGTTTCATAGTCCCACACAATTCCTCGCTTTGTGTATAAGAGTCAACACCTCCTACATGTTGGGTCAAAGTACAGCAGTCAAAACCTCAACAATGGGCAAGATCCATGTATAACAGCCCCAATTCCACTTGAAGATTATGTTTCCATAGGGGAGTCAAAGTACCACAGGTGTGCTGAATCATGGTTCAAATGTCACCAAACCACCTGTGAATCAGACTAATGTATGACAGCAACAATTTAAAGTGTCTACTGCTATGAGTGTGAGATTTATAGCTCATATGCAGGCTCTGTTTATGTTTGAGAATGAAAATCTTGTCAGTGGGTTGTGCAGCTAAGAGTCACAAAAGCATCTGGTTGCTGGTGACTGTTATGACACTCTGTACAACTCAGGCTTTATATGATATTCCAGAGTAGCATACTTTTGTGTGAATTCTTACAGGTGGGAGATTTAGGACTTTACCCATGGCTGTAAGACTGAAAATGACAGTTGAATTATCTTTCCTGGCTGGCTCTAGATATGATAGTTATTATAGTGCATATGTGCTGAATCAAGATAAATGTAACAATTTCGCCTTGGACAGAGACAAGAGAGAAGAGTCACATCATCTGTATGCTGAGCCAGGGATATATCATAATGTCCTCTGTAGACAGGACCCAATTAGAAGAGCCATATCACTTGGGTAAAATCTCAAATAATATGTCATCATGCCCACTGTATACAGCGTTAAATATTTAGTGGTTAGTCACATTCCCTCAGTGGTGGTGGTGTCACCAGTATGTGAGAATTCCCTCTCTTTGCAGAGCCCAGCACAAAGAGGAGAGTCACATCGCCAAGGTTTTGCACTCAGTGGTATGTCAACATTTCTTCTGGCAGGATCCTGGCAGGAGAGGAAAGTCATATTTCCTAGAAGCTATAGCGATATGTCACAGTGTCCCATATGGGTAGGGCACTGGCAGGAGTCATACATCACCTAGCTGAAAAGCCCAGGGATATGTGACAATATCCCCTGTTGGCTGAGTCCAAGAAGAAGAGTCACACTATTCTGATTCTAACCCAGCAATATTTCACAAGGCACCTATGGGAAAGAATTTACACCCCAAAATCTCAACACTCAGGGATACTAGGCCTAGTGATACGACACAATCTCTTCATCTTTTAGGGTAACACCTTCAATGGTTAGCTTGGTGTGTATATAAGTGTCACAATCCCATGTGTGTTCTTGGTCATTGTATGACACACTCTACAGCATCTGAATGCTTTATGCAATATACAGGAGAGTTTTAACACCCTGCAGTCTACATGCTTGTTTTGACTCACAATCTTCCATATTGCTTTAAACCCAATTATGACAGTTAACATCTCTCTTGTAGGATGGTTTCAGACAGGAAAACCATTATGATGTCTGTGATCTGGGTCCAGAAATGAACCACCATCTCACCTGCAGCAAGATACGTATGTGAAAGTCACAATTCCATCTTTGTGCTTTATTTACTTGTTAGACTCAAAATTTCAACAGTGGGCTCTGTAAATGTGGGATGGTGTCAACTTTTCCCTCACCTGCATGTGTAATCAACAGTCACAATTTTAACTTTTTACTGGGCCCTCTTATAAAACTCTGTGTACCACCCAAGTAGTTTATAGAATATGAGTTAGTGTTGTAACCTTCTGGGAGCTTTGTACAAATATGCAACTCATCACCTTACCTATTGATCTAAGTGTAGCGATGACAGGCAAAATATCTACTATTGGTGGAATCCCAATTTAAAATTAATTGTCATGCCTCTGAATGGAAACAATATAAATTTTATAATCCCGTTTGTAGGAAAACAACTTGGCAGGATGTTAGCACAACTTAGGTGTTTTGCCAAGCAATATGTCACAATCCCCTCCTAGAGAGAGTCTAGAAATGAGGGTTACTTTAACTCAGGGCTGGAGCCAGCAATATGACACTATCCCAAATGTGGAAAACAACAACAACAACAAACAACAAACAGACAAATGATGAGAGCAAAAACAACTACAAAATGGGCCCAAGATATGTAAAAATACTTTCTGCTGCTCTGGCTCAGGCAAAACACTTACATCATCAGACTGGTGGAGGTCCAGCAATTTGCCATAATTCTCTCTTTATGAAGGACCCAGGATGAAGATGAACATAATCTGTGAGCTATGCCCTGCAAAAATACATCAAAATTCCTTTTCATGGGCATGGTTCAAAAAGAAGAAGAGTCATATTACCTAAGTATTGTGTTTAGCAATGTCACATCACCCCATTGTAAAGGTTCTGGCAGTAGAAAAGAGTCACATTACTTAAGACATAGGCTCAGGTATATGGCCCAATGGTCCCAAGTAGGCAGGGCTCAGGTAAAAGGGTAAAGTCATGTCTCTTATGCATTTTCCTAGGTATATGACACAATCTAATATGTGAGGTGGCACCATGCAGAAGAGTCACATTACCTTGAGGCTGGGTCCAGAGATATGTCAGGAACTTCCCTTAGAACAAGACCCAGGCAAGAGAGTTTCAACAAATAGGTGCATGTTCTACCTTTATGTCACAATGCTTCATATGCGCAAGGCTCAAGCAGGTAGTCATATCACCTAGGTAACGGGCCCAGATATATGTCACAATATCCTCCTTGAGACATGATTCTGGGGAAACTCTACCACCATCTGTGTGCCTTGCCTAGCAATACGTCACTATCCAGGTAAGCCAGACCCAAGCAGGAGAGCAGCAATACGCACCTGATAGGCCAAGATATTTGTCACAATGCCCTTTTTTGGACATTACTCTAGCACAAGAGTACCATCACCAGTGTGCCAGGCCCAGCCATGTGCTACTATCCCCTAGTGTGAGTACAGCCCATTCTAATGAGTAGAGTTATGCAACCTAACTGGTGATATGTCACAATGACTTCTGTGGGCATGGCTTAGGCAAAAATGCAAGATGACCTGGGTGCTGGATCTAGTGATATATTACTATTCTTACTGAGAGCAGGCACCAGGCAGGAAAGTCACATTACCTAGAGGATGGCCAAGGTAGATACAACAGTAACATATGTGGGCTGGAACCAGTCTGGAGAGTCAGATCACACAGGTGCTTGGCAGAGATTTATATCATAATCACACTGGCAAAAAAAATTCCTTGGATAAGATTTACAACACCACACATGTCCTTTTATCATGAGCAACAGTTGGCTTCATATATGTAAGATAGTGACAGCCCTTACTGTCATCTGGGTGTGAATATGAGATGATTTCACCTTTCTGTTGGGTTCTGTTATGACACTCTCTGTCCAAGTCAAGTGCTTCATAAAATATCTGAGGCTGTTATAATCTTCTTTTACCTTTTTCTACCAGAAACATATTTAATCACTCCCTTTTCTAAAACAAGTTATGAGAGTCAAAATTACTCCTATTTGTGGGATGCACATATAAGAGTCATTATCATGCCTGTGAACTGTGCCTATATATGTAAGAATTTACTCTGTGGTGATGAAATAGACATGACAGTGAAGTGACCTAAATTCTGAGAGAGAAATGTGCCAATATTCTCCTTGTAGGCATGTTCCTGGCAGAAAAGTTGCATAACTTGTGGGTTAAACTCAGGTATATGGCACAGTGCCCATTGTGGGCCATGTTCAGACAGAAGAAGAGACTCATATCACCTAAATGATAGGTCTAGAATATATCACAATGTATCCTGTTGAAAGGACCAGGTAAGAGAGTTACATCATTTGGATGCGATGCTTAGGAATGTGACAATCCCCATTGGAAACAGGGTCAGGGCAGGAGAGGACAGTCAGGTAACTAGATGATGGGTCCAGAGACACACAACAATCCTTCCTGAGGTTATTGTTAGGACAGGGGTGTCAAATTACCATGGTGCTCAGCTATGATATACATCCAAATCTCATTTTTTGGCTATACCAAAGCAGGATTATTAAATAACTCAGGAGCTCGGCAAAGGTATATGTTACAATAACACTGGGTGAAAATTACAGGAATGGGAGTCACCGTCTTGCATATGACATGGCTCCAGGTTTAAGAGTCATAATTAGTCCTCATATCTGGTCTCAGTTATATGGCACACTATTACTTCTGGGCAGAGGGCAAGAAGGAAGGTCACATTACCTAGGTGGGTGCTGGTCCAGTGAGATGTCACAAACCCTTCTTGTGGATAGGACACTGGAAGAAGAGTCAAATCACCAGAATGTAGATTTTAGTGACTTATCAAGATTCCCCCTGTTGACACGGATTAGGAAGGTGAGAAGACTCATGTTACTTTTGCAACTGGCCTAGATATATGTCACAATGGCTGCTATGTGCAAAACCAAGGTACGAATGTGACCTCACCTTGGCCCTGGGTTTAGCAATATGTCACAATCTCCCCTGTGGTCAGGGCAAGACGTGAGAGAAAAAAAAATATCTGGATTCTGAGCCAAGTGTTTCTGTTGGCAGAACCCAAAAAGGAGAGTCACATCACCTGCTTGTGGTACCCAGTTATGTGTCATAATGCACGATAAGTGCAGGCAAAGGCAGTAGAAGGGAGTCACATCACTTACATGATGGACCTGGATTTAAGCCACATATATCCAGATATATTATCTTTTATAGGCAAGAATCAGGCAAAGAATTCGGATCACCTGGGAGCTGATACTAGTGATATATAAAAGTGCCCTTTATAGGCCTGCCCAGACATCTTCGCTTAGGTGTATGATCCATGTATATCACAATTTAACCTCTAGTCGTAACCTAAAAAGGAAAGTCAAGTTATTCAGGAGCTGTGCTACCTTTTTGTCCTAATCACACACTAGACAATATTCAGAAGTAAGATTCATAGTCCTGCACAAGTCCTGGCTTCTTGTATGTGAGTCAACACCTCCTATGAGTTAGGTTAAAGCAGAGAAGTCACAATCTCAACAATAACAATAGGCAACATCCATGTATAAGATGCCCAATCTCACTTGAATATTAGGTTCCAGTAGAGGAGTCACATCCTCCCAGGTGTGTAGAATCATGCATCACCAAATGACACGTGAATAAGAACCATATATGAGAGGAACATTTTCAACCTTTGACTGTTCTTTTGTGTGAGATTTAGTAACTTATTTGTAGGCTCTGTTCTTGTGAGAGAACGAAAATTGGGTCAGCTGGGTGTGCATCCAACAGTCACAAACATACCTGGTTGCTCTTCCCTGTTATGACACTCTTTGTACCACTCAGGCTTTATATAATATGCCTGAGTGTCATAATCTTCTGTGAACTTTATACAATTTGGAGACCCATTACTTTACTTATGGCCACGACTGGCTTTGAGAGTCAAAATATCTCTAATTTCTGAGTCCAGGTATGATGATTATATTTCTGCATGTGAGTTGAACCCAAGTTTATGTCACAATTTCAACTGTTGGCAGATCCAAGGCAGAAGAGTTTCATTGCCTGGATTCTGAACTCAGGATATATTACAATCTCCTTTGCAGGCAAGGCCAAGCCAGAAGAAACACATAAACTGGATACAGACACAAGTAATATGGCACCATGGCCACTCTACACAGGATTGAGGAAAGAGAGGAGAGTCACACCACATAGGTGTTTGGCTCAGCAATACGTAGTAAACCACTCTTTTGACAGAATAAAGAGGAGAGTCTCATTACCTAGGTTTTGAACTCAGCTTTATGACAGAATTCTTTTAGTGGGTAGGATCTTTGCAGAAGAACCACATTTCTTAGATGCTACTTGCAACGATGTCACAATGTTCCTTGGGGGCAAAGTGCAGGCAAAGTAGACAAATTACCTCTGACAGGCTCAGAGATATGTGATGATATCCCCTCTTTGCAAGGCTCAGGGAGACTTGTCACATCATTGTGATTCTAACCCAGTAATTTGTCAAAAATGCATGCTTTGAAAACAATTTAACCAAAAGTTTTAGCACATGGGTACTAAGCCCAGTGATAGGACACAATCTCCTCATTTTTGAGGGTGATACCTTTAACTGTTAGCTTGGTGTGTATATAAGTCACAATGCCACGTGTGTGTGCTGGGCCATTGTATGACACCCTCTACAACATCCAAGTGTTTTACACAGTAGGAAATGCTCTGTACCACCCAGGAGTTTATACTATACATACTAGTGTTCTAAATTTCTGTGAGCTTTGCAGAGATACGCAATCCAGGATTTTACCTATTCCTCTAAACCTAGTAAAGACAGCCAAAATATCTTTTATTGGCTGAATCCCAATATAAGTTTGACCATCATGCCTGTGAATTGAAGCAAGTTATATGTCATCTTCCTGTCTCTTGGCCAAAAAAAAGGTGGCGGGGGAGAGTAGCATCGCTTAGGTGATGTGGCAAGCAACATGTCACAATGCTCTCTCTAGGCAGAACCTAGGAAGGAGTGTCACATTAACTGGTTGCTGGTCTCAGCAATATGACACAATTACACATGTAAAAACTTAGCAAAGGGATGAGAGCCAAAACACCTACAGAATGGGCCAAAGGTATGTGAAAATACCCACTGAGGCTCTGGCCCATGCAGAACAGTAGCATCATGAAGGTGCCAGATACACCAGTATGCAATAATTTTCTCTTTATTTAGGAAAATGGCAGAAGAGTAATATCATTTGAGTGCAATAGGTCAAAATTTCTCTTTGTGGGTATGGTTCAGAAAAAAATTGTATAATCACATGACCTAAACACTGGGCTCAGCCATATTTCACAATCCCACCCTTTTAAAGGCCCAGACAGAAAAAGAAGAGAGTCATATCACATAGGTCATGAGCTCTAAGATACGTCCCAATGTCCCTAGTACGAAGGGATCAGGCAGACATCGATAATATATCACCCAGGTAGCTCCGTAGAAATATGTCACAGTGTAACACTTGGGCAGAAACCGGGCAGAAATGTCATTAACACTTGGGTTCTGAGTTGTGAGATATGTCACAAGGTTCTCTTATGACAGCACCCAGGCAAGAGACTTATACCACCTAGGTGCAGGTTTTCTGCTTATGCCTCATGTTCAATGTGGCTAGAGCCCAAGGAAGGAGTCACTTCACCTAGGTAACAGGCCCAGAGATTTGTCACAATGTCCTCTAGGAACCATAGCCCTAGCAAAAGAGTACCATCACCTGTGCGCCTGGACTATAAATGTGTCGCGCTCCAGGTTGGCAGAGCCCAAGCAAGAGAGCCACATAACCTAGGTGATAGGTCCAGAGATATGTTATAATGCCCTACATTGAGCATAGCCCTGGCAAAAGAGTACTCTCACCTGTGCCCCTGGCATTGCATAATGTCATTATTCTTCCTTTGTGCAGGGAACAGTTTAAAGAGAAGAATTACATTACCTATGAGGTGGACGCAGAAATATCTCACAACAATTTTGGTGAGCATGGTGCAGGCAAGAATGTAACATCACCTGGGTGCTAGATCCAGTGATATGTCACAATCTTTTCTGAGAGAAGGGCTCAGGCAAGATAGTCACAACACCACAGGTTAGCATAGGTAGATATCACAATTCCATATATGGGCAGGAATAAGTCTGGATAGTCAAATTACAGAGGTGTTTGACAAAAATTTATAAGAGTATCACACTGTAAGAAAATTCTAAAGGTGAGATTTACAATATCACACAGGTTCTGTTTTTATGTGTGAGATTTAGTACCTCACTCCTAAGCCTTGTTCTTGTGTGAGAATGACAATCGTGTCAGCTAGGTGTGCATACAAGAATCACATGTAAGCTCATTGCTGGTCTCTTTTTTGACACTCTTTGTACCATTAAGACTTTGCATGATATACCTGAGTGTTATAATCCTTCATTAAACTTAGAAGCAAAAACCCCAAGACTTTATCCATGACCGTGAGATTGGCTATGAGAGTCAAAATATCTGTACTGGCTGGGACCAGACATGATAATTATTATTGTGCATATGTGCTTAACCAAGATATATGTCACAGTTTTACCTGTGAACAAGGATAAGACAGGAGAGTAGCCTCATCTCTGTGCTGAGCCAGTGATACAGTATTATCTCATTCGCAGGCTGTGTCTAATCAGAATTGTCACATAACTTGGGTACAGCTTCAAATAGTATGCCAAAAATCCTCTATATACAGGAAAGAAGAAAAGGTGGAGAGTCACTAAACCTGGGTGCTGGGCTCTGCAATATGCAATAATCCCTTCTCTTGACAGTCTAGGATATGAAGGAGAGTCACATCACCTAGGTTTTGCAATCAGTGGTATGTTACAATTTCTTTGATAGATAGGGCCCAGGCAGGATGGAAGAGTCACATTACCTAGATATTAAGTCAAATGATATATTAAAATGTCCTCTGGGGACAGAGCATGGGTAGGAGGGAAAAATCACCTAGTTTATAGGCCCAGAAATATGTGATAATATCACCTATTGCCAAGGTCCAGGCAGAAGAATCACTTCATTATGATTGCAATCCAGCGATATGTCACAATTTACCCTTGGGAAGAAATTTAAGCCAAAAACTCTCAATACCTGGGTAATAGGACTAGTAATATGCCCAATCTTTTTGTCTTTGAGAGTGACATAATTAACTGTGAGCTTGGTGCCTATATGAGATTCACCATCTCACATGTTTCCTGGGTCATTTTATGATACTCTTCAACATTCAAAGGTTTCATACTGCATGCATCAGAGTTGCAAACCCTTCTGATGCCTACATACCCTTATGAATTTACAATCTCATATATTGCCCTAAACCTATGTATAATAGTCAACATCTCTTCTGTAGGCTGGGTTCAGGGATGAAACACATCATTTTGCCCATGAGCTGGATCCAGAAATGAGTCACAATCTCATCTGTGGCCATATCCACATATGAAGGCTACAATTCCAGCTTTGTACTGTATTTACTTGTTAGACTCAGGACTTTAACAGTGGGCTTTGGGCATGTGGGATGCTGACAACATTTGCTTACAACTGAGTGTGAAATTCAGAGTCCCAATCTGAATTTTTGCTCTTCCCTGTCACGAAACTCTCTGTACCACCGAGGGAAGTCATACATTATGAGCTAGTGTTGTAAAGTTCTGTGAGCTTCGTACAAATATGCAACCCAGGACCTTTCCTATTGCCCTAAGCCTAGTGATGAAAGGCAAAATATCTCCTATTGGCTGAATTCAAATATGAGTTTGATCATCATGCCTGTGATCTGAAGTAAGTTATATGTCACAATCCCATTTGTTGGCAAAAAAAAAAAAACTACACAAAATGATGACATCTCTTTGGTGCTACACCAAGCGACATATCAACAATGCCCTCCCTAGGCAGAGTATAGGAATTAGAATCACATTAAGTAGGTGCTAGACTCAGCAATATGACACAATCCCACATGCGAAAAAAACTTAGCCAATTTATGGGAGAGAAAACACTTACATAATATGGCCAGCAGAAGTCAAAATACCTTCTGTGGCTCTTTCAGAAATGTGAGAGTCACATTATCAGGGAGCTGGGTTCAGCAATATGCCATAATTATCTTTATATCCAGAACCCAAGGAAAACAGTTACAATCTGGATGCTGGGCCCTGCGATATGTCAAAATTTCTGTTTGTGGACATGGTTTGAGAAAAAAGGGGGAGTCAAATAACCAGAGTGCTGGGCTCAGCAATATGTCATAATCCCCCCATTGTAAAAATCAGGCAGAAGAAGAGAGTCATTTCACTTAGGCATAGACTTGGAGATATACTCTAGTGTCCCCAGTAGGCAGAGCCCAGGCCAAAAAGAGAGACATATTATCTATGTGCTTCCCTAGTTTTATGTCACAATCTTATATGTGGGCAGAAACCAAGCAGAAGAGCCACACCACCTAGGTACAGCCTCAAGTAATAGGTTACTATGCACAATGTAGACAGGTTTAAAGAAAAAAAAAAGATAAATCACATAACTAGGGCTCTGGGCTCATTAATATGTCATAATTCCCTCCCTTGGCAGAGTACAGGGCAAATAGGAGAGTCAAGTCACCTAAGCTTTTCACTCAGTGCTATGTCACAATTTTTTCAGTGAGCAGGATCCAGGCAGGACAAGAGAGTCACATTACCTAGATGCTATATCTTGCAATGTGTCACAGTGTACCCTGTGGGCAGGGCACTGGCAGGAAAGACATATCATTTAGTTAAATGATATGTGAAAGTATGCCCTATTTGCAGGGTCCAGACAGAAGAGTCACATTGTCAGGATTCTGACCCATTGATGTGTAACGATGCTTTTATGGAAAGGAACTTAAATGAAAAAGTTTCAACACCCAGGGTAGAAGGCCAAAGGAATTGACACAAGCTCCTCATCTTTAAAGGTGACACCATTAACTCTTAGCTAGTGGTATATATGAGAATCACAATCTCCCATGTGTCCTAGTTGTAGTATGAAACTCTCTACCATATCTAAAAATTTTGTAGGACATGCATAAGTGTTGCAAACCTCTCTGAGGCCTACATGCATATGTGTACTCATGATTTTACATATTACCCTAAACACAGATATGACAACCAACATTTCTCCTATAGGCTTGCTTTAGAAATGAGACAATGATTATGCCTGTGATATGGGTCTGGAAATGAGTCAGCCTCCCATCTGTGGCCAGATTCACTTGTGAAATTTACAATTCCAAGTTTGTTCTTTATTTACCTGTTAGACTCAGGACCTTAACAATGGGCTTTGTAAATGTAGGATGGTAACAATATTTACTTTCACCTGAATATGTCAATCTTAACTTTTTCCAGGGCCCTGTTATAAAACTCCCTGTACCACCCAAAATATTTTATGATATGAGTTAATGTTGTAAACTTCTGTGACCTTTGTACAAATATGCAATGAAGGACATTACCTTCTGATGTAAACCAAGTGGTGAGCGGTGAAATATCTGTTGACTGTATCCCAATACAAGCTTGATCAGCATGCTTTGATCTGAAACTAGGTATATGTCATAATCCCATTTGTGAGCAAAAAACCAAACAGAATGTTAACATCACTTTTGAGTTAGGCCAAACAATATATCACAATGCCCTCTTTAGGCAGAGGCTGGAAAGAGCACCACATAAAGCAGGGGCTGCAGCCAACAATATGATACAACCACATGTGGAAGAAATCCAGGGAAATGATGAGAGCCAAAACACGTACAGAATGGGCCAAAGATATGTCAATATACCTTCTGTGGCTCTGGTACAGGCAGGAGAGTCGCATGATTATGGTGCTGGCCAGAGCAATATGCCATAATTTTCTCTTTATGCATAATGTAGAAAGAAGAGTAACATCATCCAGGTGAAGGGGCAGGAAATACAGCAAAAGTCCTCTTTGTGCACATTGTTCAGTTACAAGACAAAAGTCACATTACCTAAGTTCTGGGATCATCAATTTGTCACAATCTTCTAATTGAAAAGTCCCAGGCTGAAATAGAGAGTCACATCACTTAGGTCATGGGCTCAGAAATATGGCCCAATGTCACCAGTAGGCTGGCCTCAGGCAGAAAAAGAGGATCATATTACCTAGGTGTTTATTTAGGTATATGTCACAATTTAATATTTTTATAGAAACAAGGATGAATCGCCACATTATCTGGTTCTGGGTCCCGAGATATTCACAAGTCCCCTTAGAAAACAACTCAGGCAAGAGAGTTACATCACCTAGATGCAGGTTCCACCCTTATGTCACAGTGCTTCGTGTGGACAGGGCTAAGCAGAAAGTCACATCACCTAGGTGATAGACCCAGAGACATGTCACAAAGCCTTCCTGAAAGCATGGCCCCAGCAAAAGAGTGCAATCACCTTTGTCCCTGGTCTAGCAATGTGTCACTATTCAAGTGTGCAGGTACCAAGGAGAGAAGCCATACTACCTACATTATAGGCCCTGTGTTATGTCAAAATGCCTTCTTTACATCATGGCCCTGGAAGAATGTATCATCTCATATGTGACTGGCCTAGGAATATGTCACTATCCTGCCATGTGTGCAGGGCCCATTTTAGAGAGTAGGGCTATGTCTTCTAAGTCATGGACACAGTGATATATCACTACGATGTCTGTGAGCATCGTATCACAGACAGGCAGGAATGTAATGTTACTTGCATTCTAGATCCAGTGATGTCAATTCTTACTGAGGGCAGAGCCCAGTCAGAAGAGTCATATCCTTTACAGGTTGGCCCAAGTAGATGTCAAAAACCCCTATGGAATAGATTTAGAATACCACACATGTCTTGTTTTCATGTAGGACAGTTGCCTGCATCCATCTGTGATGATGGAAGTCCTTACTGTCAGCCAAGTGTGCATATGAGACTCACAATTTCCTCTGTTTGCTATGCACTATTATGACACTCTCTATCCAACCCACTGGTTTTATAAAATATTTGTCAATGTTGTAAATTTTGGTGTCTTTTCTTACTAGAAGGTAATCATGGACATCACTCATGTCCTTAAACCTAGTTTATATGTGACTGGGTCCACATATGTTAGTCATTATCATGTCTGTGAGCTGTGCCTAGGTATGTGTCACCATCCTCTCTGTGGTTATTAAACAGGCAGGACAACTACATTACCTAAATCCTAAGCCAGAAATATTCCAATATTATCTTTGTAGGTAGAGCCCTAACAAAAGTCACAAACTTGAGTACTAGTCTCAGCTGTATGGCATAATGATCCTTGTGGAGATTGTCCTGACAGGAGAGGAGAGTCATATAACCTAAATAATTGTCCCAGAGATATGTCACAATGCCTCCTGTTAAAAAGGCCAGGCAAGAGAGGCATGCCATCTGGATGTCGTACTAAGAAATGCTACACTCTTCACTGAAAACAGGGTTCAGGGAGCAGAAGAGAGACACATAACATGGAGGATGGGTCCAAAGATATGTTATGATCCACTTTGAGGACATTGATAAGACACAAGAGTCAAATCACCACAGTTCTTGACCCAGGTATATGTCAAAATGTCATCTGTGCGCTATAACTAGAAAAAGGTTATTAAATCACTGTGGAGCTGGGCTAAGGTAAATGTCACAATAACATCTGTGAGAAGGTTCAGAGAAGAGAGTCAAAATCCTGCATATGTCCCGGCTCCAGGTACAAGAGTCATTATTATGCCTTTGTTGTGGTCTCAGGTATATCATAAAATATCACATGTGGGCAGGGAGAAGTAAGGAAAGTCACATTAACTGAGTGAGTTCTGGTCCAGTGAAATGTCACAATCCTCCTCGTGGACAGGACTCTGGAGTCAAATTAACTGGATGCTGGTTTAAATTATATATTGGAATACCTCCTGTGGTCAGGGCTTAAACAGGACTGGAGACAATCTTTACCCAGGCAATTGGCCTGGATGTATGTCACAATGGCCACTGTGTGCAGGACCAAGGCTCACCTTGGTGCTGGATTCAGCAGTATGTCTGATTTAGCAATCTCTGTGCTGGTCAGGGCCCAGGCAAGAGAGAAGAAACATCACCTAGGTGCTGAACCAAGTGATATGTTACAAGGCTTCCTATTTGCAGAATATCCCTACCCCAAAAAATAAAGAGTCACATCACCCAGGTGCAGTAGCCAGTTATGTGTCACAATGCACCATAAGTGCAGGGCCAGGGAAGTAGAAGGAAGTCACATCACTTACATGATTGACCTAGATAAAAGCCACAATGCCTTTTGTAGGCAGGTTTCAGGCCAAGATTTTACATCAGCTGGGTGCTGGTCAAAGTGATATGTAAAAGTTCCCTTTGAACAATGCCAAAGAAGTTGTTATATATTGTTTAGGTGCTGGGTGCACATGTCACAATTTCAAGTGTGCTCCGGGTCTAGAAAGGAGAGGCAAAAACTCAGATGTTGGTCAAAGTTATACTTGTCCATCAGACACTGAAAAATATTCAGAAATAAGTTTCACAATCCCACACAAGTCCTGGATTCGGGTATGAGAGTCAACACCTCCTATGGATTGTGTCAAAATACATGAGTCACATTCTCAATAATGCGCAGGATCCATGTAAAAACTCCAATAACACTTTAAGGTTGTGTTCCAGCAGGAGAGTGAAAACACCATGGGTCTGATGAATCATGGTTAAAATGTCACCAAAGTATCAATGTATCAGACTCATGTATGAGAGTAACAAAATCAAGCTTATGCTGCTTATGTATGTGAGATTTAGTACCTCATTCATAGGCTCTGTTCATATATAAGAATGATAATCATGTCAGCTTGTTGTGCATCCAACTGTCACAGTAACACCTGATGGCTGGTGCCTGTTATGACATTCTTTGTGCCACTCAGGCTTTTTGGATATGACAGAGTTGCATACTTTTCTGTGAATTCTTACAAGTGGGAGATCTAGGACTTTAACCATGGCCATGGGACTGGCTATGAAAATGGAAATATTTCCCCTGGCTGGGTCAATGTATTAGTTATTATTGTATATACGCGCTGAATCCATGTATATGCCACAATTTTACTTTTGGACAGAGACAATACAGAAGAATCACATCATCTGGGTCTTAGCCAAGGATACCTTGTAATCTCCTTTGTAAGCAGGACCCTGTCAGAAGAGTCATATTCCCTGGGTACAGTCTCAAAAAATATGTCATCCTTCCCACAATATACAGGGTTGAAAAATTGTAGATAGTCACATTTTCTACTTGCTGGGATCAGGAATATGTTATAATTTCCTCTTTTGGCACAGTCCAGAACAAAGAGAAAAGTCACATTGCTTAGATTTTGCACTCAGTGTTATGTCATAATTTTTTCGGTGGGCAGGATCCTGGCCAGAAAGGAGATTCACATTACCTAGGTGCTGTATCTAGTGATACATCACAAGATTACCTGTGAGAAGGGCACTGGCAGGAGAAACACATCACCTAGCTCATAGGCACAGAAATATGTGATTATATTCTTTGTTGTCTGGGTACAAGCAGAAGAGTCACATTATTATTATTCTGACCCAGCAATATGTAAGAAGTCACCTATGGGAAAGAACATAAGACAAAAAGCCTCAACACCTAGGTAATAGTTCCAGTGATATAACACAAACTCCTCATCTTTGAAGGTGATACCTTTAACTTTTAGCTGAGCATGTATAGTAGAGTCACAATCTCATGTGTGTGCTGGGCCAATGTATGAAACTCTCTACAATATCCAAGGGCTTTATAAAATCTGCATGAGAGTTGCAAATCTTCCAGAGGCCTACAAACTCGTATAAAATTACAATCTTATATATTAATCTAAACCCAGGTTTGACAGTAAACATCTCTCCTATAGGCAGGGTTAAGGGAGAAGACCCATTATTATGCCTATGATCTGGGCCAGGCATGGTGGCTCATGCCTGAAATCCCAGTACTTTGGGAGGCTGAGACAGGCAAATCACAAGGTCAGGAGATCGAGACCATCCTGCTGAACACCATGCAACCCCATCTCTACTAAAAATACATATAGAAAAAATTAGCCGGGTGTGTTGGTGGGAGGCTGTAATCCCAGCTGCTTGGGAAGCTGAGGCAAGAGAATGGTGTGAACCCAGAAGGCGGAACTTGCAGTGAGCTGAGATGGTGCCACTGCACTCCAGCCTGGGTGACAGAGCGAGACTCCATTTAAAAAAAAAAAGTCACAATTCCAACTTTGTGCTGCATTCCCTTGTTAGACTCAGGACTTCAACAGTGGACATTGTAAATGTGGGATGGTAACAACTTTTAACTTCACCTGAATGTGTAGTCAAGAATCACAATCTGAATCTTTAGTTGGGCCCTGATACCTCCGAAGGCCCTCTCTACCACCAAAGAGTTTATACAGTACAAGTTAGTGTTGTAAACTTCTGTGAGATTTGTACAAGTATGCAAACCAGGACCTTAACTATTGCCCTTAGCCTAATGATAAGAAGCAAAATATCTCCTACTGGCTGTAATCCAATATAAGTTTGATCATCATACATGTGAACTGTGAACTGAAGCAAGGTATATGTCATAATCACATTTATAGGCAAAATCTGGGCAGGAGCATAATATCACTTAGTTATTGTGCCAAGCCATATGTCTCAATGTCTTCTCTAGGCAGGGTGCATAAAATTGGGTCACATTAACTGGGTTCTGGACCCAGCAATATGACAACATTCCATATATGAAAAAAAAAAGCAGCCTAGTTATGGGAGCCAAATCACTTACATAGTGAGTCCAAGATTTGTCACAATATCTTGGCTGGCTCCTGCACAGGCAGGAAAGTCACATCATAAATGTACAGAACACAGCAATATGCAGTATGCTATATGCCATAATTTCTCCTTCTGCAGAACCCAGACAGAAGAGTAACATTATCTGGATGCTGGGCCCTGCAATAGGTCAAAATTTCTTTGTGTGGGTGTGGTTGCAGAAAAAGAGAAGAGTCACATGTCCTGAGTGCTAGGCTCAATAATCTGTCAAAATCCTCCTATTGTGAAGGTTTGGCAGAAAAAGAGAGTCACATCACTTAGGTCATGGGTTCAGAGATATGTTCAAATGTCCCTAGAAGGCAAAGCTCAGAAAGAGGAGGAGAGCCATATCACCTAGATGCTTCCCTAGGAAAGTCACAGTGTAACATGTGGGCAGAAACCAGGCAGGAGAACCACATCACTTGAATGCTGGATCCTGAGATATGTCACAAGGCTTTCTTAGGACTACACACAAGCAAAACAATTACATCACCTTGGTGCAGGTTCTCTGCTTATGCCACAATGCTCCATGTCAGTAGGGCCTAAGGAGGGAGTCACTTCATCTGGGTGATAGGCCCAGATATATGTCAAAATGTCCTCTGTGAAGCATAGTCCTGGCAAAAGAGCTCCATCACCTGTGTGCATAGCCTAGAATTATGTCACTGTCCATGTTGGCTGGGCCAAAGTAGAAGAGCCACATAACCTAGGTGATAGACCCAGAGATACATCACAGTACCTTCTTTTGGGCATGGCTCTGGCCAAAGAATACCCTTACCCATGTGCCTGGCCTTGCGATATGTCACTATACTTTCTTTGTGCAGGGCCCATTCCATAGAGGAGAGTTACAACAACTATGAGGTGGGCACAGAAATATGTCACAATAATTTTGGTGGGCATTGGGCAGGCCAGCATGTAACATCACATAGGTGCTAGATCCAGTGATATGTCACAATCCTAAGAGAAACACCCAGGCAGGATAGTCACATCACCTGGAGGTTAGCCTACGTAGATATCACAATCCCATATATGGATTGAAAAAAGTCTGGAGAGTCAAATTACACAGGTGCTTCACAAACATTTATATCACAATCACACTGTCAGAAAATTATAAATATGAATACCACACATGTCCTGTTTTCATGTGTGATATTTGGCTTCATCCATTTGAGATGATGACAGTGCTTACTGTGAGCTGGGTGTGCATACAAGATTCACAATTTCCCCAGAGTTACGAGCCCTGCTTTGACTCTTTCTGTATAACCCAAAGACTTTGTAAAATATGTGTGAATGTTGTAATCTTTTGTGGGCTTTGTATGACAAGGTGACCCAGGCCATCGCGCATGTCCCTAAACCTAGTGACAAGAGTCAAAATATCCTCTGTTGGCTGAATACATATTTTACAGCCATGATGATGGTTGTGAGCCATGCCTAGGGATATGTTATAATTTATTCTGTGTTTATGAAGCAGGCAGAGCAGCCATGTCACCTAAATGCTGGACCAGAAATATTCCAAATATCTCTTTGTAGGCAGTGTTCTGTCAAGAATGTCACATAATGTCTAAGATAGGACCAGCTAAGGGGCACAATGTCCCTTGTTGGCAGTGTTTAGTCAGGAGAGGAGAGTCATATCACCTAAATGATGGGAGCAAAAACATGTCATAATGCCTTCTGTTGACAGAGTCCAGGCAAGAGGGTCATATCATATGGTTCCAGTTCTTATAAATGCTGCAATTACCAAAGGAAGCAGGGTACCAGCAGAAAAGGAGAGTCATGTAACTTAGAAGATGGGTGCAGAAATATGTTGCATTCCCCCTTGAGGACATTGTTAAGATAGCACAGTCAAATCACCAAAGTGCTTGGACCAAGTATTTGTCAAAATCTCATTTGTGGTCTATACCTAGACAGACTTATTAAATTATCCAGGGGCTGGGCGTAGGTATATGTCAAAATTTCACTGTGTAAAAGTTAAAAATAAGAGTCACCATCCTGCACATGTCCTGGGTCCAGGCACATGAGTTGTTATTATGCTTTTGTTATGGTCTCAGGTATATGGGCACAATATCACCTGTGGCCAGAAAGAAGGCAAGAAATTCACATCACATACGTGGGTGCAGGTCTAAAGAGACATCACAATCCACCTTGTGGGCAGGACCCTGGCCAAACAGTCACATCACCTAGATGCTGATTTCAGTGTCATATCAAAACTGATTCTATGGGTAGAATTTGGCAGAAATAAGACACACATCACCCAGGCAATTGTCCTAGATATATATCAAAATGCCCCTTATATATAGTGTCAAGGCTGGAGAGTGACCTCACATTGGTGCTGGTCTCAGCAATATGTCACAATCTCCCTGTGGTCAGGGCCCAGACCAAAGTGAAGAAACATCACCTAGGTGTTGAGCCAAGTGATTTGTTATTCTTCCTCTTGGCAGAACTCAAAGAGGGGAATCACATCAACTAGATGAAGTATCCAGTTATATGTCACAATGGCACTGCAAGTGCAGGGCCAAGGCAGTGGAAGGGATTCACATCACTTACATGATGGACCTAGGTATAAAACATAATTCTCTTTGTACACAGATTTCAGGGAGATAATTCACATAACTTAAGAAATGGCCCCTGTTATATTTAAAAAGTGCCATTTTTAGGCAGAGCCAGGGAAGGTGTTATACATTGCTTAGTTGCTTTTTCCACATATGGCCCAATTTTATCTATGGTCTGGGCCTAGAAAAGAGGGTCAAATTATTCATGTGCTAGGAAAAATTACCAGTCCCAATCACACTCTCACAAAGTTTCAGAAATATCCTACAGAAGTCCTGGTTTCATGTATATAAATTCACTCTCTATGAGTTGGGTCGAGATAGAGAAGTCACAATCTAAAAAATGGGCAATATCCATGTATATGAGCCCCAATTCCATCTTAAGACTGTTCCAACAGGGAAGTCACAGCACCACAGTTGTGCTGAATCATAATTCAAGTGTTTCCAAATCACCTGTGAATCAGATCCATGTATGAGAGTAATTTTTACAGCCTTCAACTCTTTTTTATGCGTTTCATTTAGCTCCTCATTTCTAGGCTCTCTTCATGTGTGAGAATGATAACTGTATCATCTAGGTGTGCATACAAGAATCACATTCTCACTTAGTTGCTGGTCTCTGTTATGACACTCTTTGTATCATTAAGGCTTTATATGATATATCTGAGTGTTATAATTCTTTGTGAATTTCATACAAGTGAAAAATTTAAGACTTCACCCATGACAGTGAGACTGAATATGAGAGTCAGAATATCTCTAGTGGCTAGGTGTAGGTATGAGAGTTATTTTTGCACATGTGTGCTTAACTCAACTATATGTCACAATTTCCACTGTCAGCAGAGAGAAGGGAGGAGAGTCTCATTACTTGGAAGCTGAGCCAGTAATACAGTATAATCTCAGTCATAGGCTGGACCTATTCAGAAGAGCCACATCACCTGGGTACAGCCTCAAATAGCATATCACCAAGCACACTATATGCAGGGTAGAAGAAAAGAGGAGAGTCATTCCATCTAAGTGCTGAGGTCTGCAATATGTAATTATCCCGTCTCTTGTCAGACTCTAGAATATAAAAGAGAGTCATAACATACAGATTTCAAAATGAGCGCTATGTTACAATTCTTGGGTGAGCAGGACACAGACAGGAGAAGAGAGTCACATTGCCTAGATGTTAAGTCAAATGATATTTTACAATGTCCTGTGGGGACACAGCAGAGGCAGGAGAAAAAATAATAATCTACCTTATAGGTCCAGAGATATGTGATAATATCCCCTGTTGGCAGGGCCCAAGGAGAAGGGTCACATTATTAATATTCTATCCCACTGATGTGTCACAATGCAGCCATGGGAAGGAATTTAAGCCAAGAAGTCTCAACAACTGGGTACTAGCCCTAGTAATATGCCAAATTTCATTGTATTGGAGGGTGACATATTTTACTGTGAGCTGCATGTGTATATGAGTGAACAATCTCACTTGTTTTCTGGCCATGGTATGACAATCCACAACATTCAAAGTGTTTAAACAGCATGCTAGAGAGTTGCAAGCCACTCTGAGGCCTACTTGTTCAAATGGATTCACAACATTACATATTGCCCTAAACTCAATTATAACAGTCAACATCTCTCATGTAGGCTGAATTCAGGAATGAGACCAATTATTATGCCTGTGACCTGGATCCAGAAATGAGTCACCACCCCACCTATGGCCAGATCCACATATGAAGTTCACAATTCCAACTTTGTACTGTATTCACTTGTTAAACTCAGGAGCTTAACATTGGGCTTTGGACATGTGTGATGCTGACAATATTTTCTTTCACCCCAATGTGTAATCGAGAATCCAAATCTGGTCTTTTTGCTAGTCTATCTCATGAAGCTCTCCATATCACTCAGTAGTATAGATGTTATGAGATAGTGTTGTAAAGTTCTGTGAGCTTGGTACAATTATGCAACACAAGACCTAACCTATTGTCCTAAGCCTAACAATGAAAGACAAAATATCTTCTATTGGCTGAATCCCAGTACAAGTTTTACCATCATGCTTGTGAACTAAAGTCAGGTATATGTCATAGTCCCATTTGTGGGCAAATCAAGGGAGAACGGTAATGTCACTTATGTGCTGTGCCAAGCACTATGTCACATTGCCCTCTTCAGGCAGACTATAGGAATCAAAGTCACACTACCTGGGTGCTGAACTCAGTAATTGACACCATCCCACGTGTGGAAAAAACCCAGACAACTTATGAGGACCAGAAACCTACATAATGGGCTCAGAATATGTCAAAATACCTTCTGTGACTCTGGTACATGCCTGAGAGTAATATTATCAGGGTGCTGGGTCCAGCATGATTGTTTCTATATGCATTAATACTCACTATATGCAGGACCCAGGAAAAAGAAAAACATTATCTGCATGTTGGGCCTTGTAATAGGTGAAAATTTTTGTTTGTGGGCATGGTTTGAAAATAAAAGGAGTGTCAAATAACCTGAGTGCTGGGATCAGCAAAGGTCACAATCCCCTCATTTTAAAGACCAAGCAGAAAAATACAGTCACTTCACTTAGATCATGGGCTTATAGATATATCCCAGTGTCCCCAGTAGGCAGGGACCATGCATAAAATGAGAGTAGTATAACCTAGGAGCTTCCCTAATTACATATAACTAACATGTGGACAGAAACCAGGAAGGAGATCCATATCACCTGGTACAGACTCAAGTAATATGTCACCATGCCCAATGTAGACAGGTTTATAAGGAAAAAAGAGAATTACAAAACATGGGTGCTGGGTTCAGCAATATGTAGTAACTTCCTTTCTTGGCAGATTCCAGGAAAAAGAGGACGGTAATGAAATCTAGATTTTTCACCTAGCGGTATGTCACCATTTCATCAGTGGGCAGCACCAACCAGGAGAGGAGATTCTAATTACCTTGATGCTATATCCATTGATATGTCACAGTGTACCCTGTAGACAGGGCACTGGCAGGAGAGCCATATCACCTAGCCTATAGACCCAGAGATATGGGAAAATATGACCTGTTGGCAGGGCCTGGGGAGAAGAGTCACATTATCATGATTCTGACCCAGTGATATTTAACAATGGCCTTATGAAAAGGAATTTATATCAATAAGTCTCAACACCAGTGTAATAGGTCAAGACACATGACAATCTTTTCATCTCTAAAGTTGACACCATTAAGTGTTAAATAGTTGTGTATATGACAGTCACAATCCCACATGTTTATTGAGGATTGTATGACACTCTCTGCAACATCCGAGTACTTTATACAACATGCGTAAGAGTTGCAAACCTCCGTGAGGCGTACACGCTGACGTGGACTCACGATCTTACATATTGCCCTAAACCCAGGTATGATAATTAACATCTCTCCTATAGGCTGGCTTCAGGGATGAGACCATTATTAAGCCTGTTAGCTGGGTCAAGAAATGAGTCACCTACCCACCTGTGGGCCAGAAACACTTACAAAATTCACAATTTCAAGTTGGTGTTGTATTCATTTGTTAGACTCAGGACTTCAACAATAGGCTTTGTAAATGTAGGATGGTAACAACTTTTACTTTCACCTGAGTGTGTAGTCAACAGCCACAACCATAACTTTTTGCTGGGCTCTGTTATGAAACTCTCTGTAACACCCAAGAAGTTTTCATGATATGAGTTAGTGTTGTAAACTTCTGTGAACTTTGTATCCATATGCAATGAAGGACCTTACCTATTGACCTAAACCAAGTAGTGAGAAGCAAAATATCTCCTATTGCATGAATCTTAAAATAAGCTTGATCATTATGCCATTGAAATGAATCATGGTATATGTCCTAATCCCATTTACGCACAGAAAAATCTAGGCAGAATTTTTACACTTAGGTGCTTTACCAAGCAATATGTCACAATGCCACTTCTAAGCAGCACCTAGGAGACAGGGTCACATTAACTAAAGCCTGAAGCCAGCAATATGATACAACCACACATGGAAGAAACCCAGCAAAGTGATGAGAGACAAAACACTTACAAAATGAACCAAAGTAATCTCAAAGTATTTTTTGTGTCACAAGCAGGAGAGTCACATTTTTATGTTGCTGCGATAAGCAATATGCCACAATTTCCAATTTGTGCACCACCTAGGGAGAAAAGTAACACGTCATAGTCTTCCAATTCTAAAAGCCCAGACAGAATCAAAGAGTCACATCACAAACATCATTGACTCAGAGATATGGCCCAATGTCACCAGTAGACAAGGCTCAGGAAGAAAAGGAGAGTCATAACACAAAGGTATTTTTTAAGTGTATGTCACAATTTAATATGTTTTCAGAAACCAGGTTGAAGAGCTATATCACCTAGTCCTGGGTCCTGAAATATTCACATACCCCCCCTCAGAAAAGGACCCAAGCAAGAGAGTTACATCACCTAGGTGCAGGTTCCACTCTTATGTCACAATGCTCCATGTGGGCAGGACCAAACATAAGTCACATCACCTAGGTGATTGACCCAGAGATATGTCACAATGCTTTGCTTAAAGTGTGACCCTAGCATAACAGAACCATCACTTTTGTGTCTGACCTAGCATTATTTCACTATTCAAGCGGACAGGCCTGAAGCAGAAGAGCCATATCACTTACAAGATAGGCCTTGTGATATGTAAAAATGCCCTCTTTTGGGCATGGCACTGGAAAAGAGTATCATCATTGTTGTGCCCAACCTAAGAATATGTGACTATCCTGCTCTTTCTTCAGGGCCCATTCCAAGGAGGAGAGTTGCAACTTCTAACTAATGGAAACAGTGATATGTCACAATGATGTCTGTGATCATGTTTCAGGCAAGAATGTGTTTTCACATGGATGCTAGACCCAGTGATGTCACAATACTTACTGAGAGCAGGGCCCAGGCAGAAGTGTCACATCACTCCAAGTTTGGTCCAAGTAGATATCAAAATCTCATATAGACCAGCATCCAGTCTGAAGAGTGAAATCACACAGGTGCTTGGCAAAGACAAAATTCCTGTTGGCTGGATCCACATATGACAGTCATTACCATGGCTGTTAGCTGTGCATAGCTATATGTCAACTTCACCTCTGTGGTTCTTAAACAAGCAGGATAAATCCATCACATAAATTCTTTTTTATTATTATTATTATTATTATTATTATTATACTTTAGGTTTTAGGGTACATGTGCGCAATGTGCAGGTTAGTTACATATGTATACATGTGCCATGCTGGTGCACTGCACCCACCAACCGGTCATCTAGCATTAGGTATATCTCCCAGTGTTATCCCTCCCCCTTCCCCCCACCCCACAACAGTCCCCAGAGTGTGATGTTCCCCTTCCTGTGTCCATGTGTTCTCATTGTTCGATTCCCACCTATGAGTGAGAATATGCGGTGTTTGGTTTTTTGTTCTTGTGATAGTTTACTGAGAATGATGATTTCCAATTTCATCCATATCCCTACAAAGGACAAGAACTCATCGTTTTTTATGGCTGCATAGTATTCCATGGTGTATATGTGCCACATTTTCTTAATTCAGTCTATCATTGTTGGACATTTGGGTTGGTTCCAAGTCTTTGCTACTGTGAATAATGCCACAATAAACATACGTGTGCATGTGTCTTTATAGCAGCATGATTTATAGTCCTTTGGGTATATACCCAGTAATGGGATGGCTGGGTCAAATGGTATTTCTAGTTCTAGATCCCTAAGGAATCACCACACTGACTTCCACAATGGTTGAACTAGTTTACAGTCCCACCAACAGTGTAAACGTGTTCCTATTTCTCCACATCCTCTCCAGCACCTGTTGTTTCCTGACTTTTTAATGATTGCCATTCTAACTGGTGTGAGATGGTATCTCATTGTGGTTTTGATTTGCATTTCTCTGATGGCCAGTGATGGTAAGCATTTTTTCGTGTGTCTTTTGGCTGCATAAATGTCTTCTTTTTAGAACTGTCTGTTCATATCCTTCACCCACTTTTTGATGGGGTTGTTTATTTGTTTCTTGTAAATTTGTTTGAGTTCATTGTAGATTCTGGATATTAGCCCTTTATCAGATGAGTAGGTTGTGAAAACTTTCTCCCATTTTGTAGGTTGCCTGTTCACTCTGATGGTAGTTTCTTTTGCTGTGCAGAAGCTCTTGAGTTTAATTAGATCCCATTTGTCAATCTTGGCTTTCGTTGCCATCGCTTTTGGTGTTGTAGACATGAAGTCCTTGCCCATGCCTATGTCCTGAATGGTAATGCCTAGGTTTTCTTCTAGGGTTTTTATGGTTTGAGGTCTAACATGTAAGTCTTTAATCCATCTTGAATTGATTTTTGTATAAGGTGTAAGGAAGGGATCCAGTTTCAGCTTTCTACATATGGCTAGCCAGTTTTCCCAGCACCATTTATTAAATAGGGAATCCTTTCCCCATTGCTTGTTTTTCTCAGATTTGTCAAAGATCAGATAGTTGTAGATATGCGGCATTATTTCTGAGGGCTCTGTTCTGTTCCATTGATCTATATCTCTGTTTTGGTACCAGTACCATGCTGTTTTGTTTACTGTAGCCTTGTAGTATAGCTTGAAGTCAGGTAGTGTGATGCCTCCAGCTTTGATATTTTGGCTTAGGATTGACTTGGCGATGCGGGCTCTTTTTTGGTTACATATGAACTTTAAAGTAGTTTTTTCCAATTCTGTGAAGAAAGTCATTGGTAGCTTGATGGGGATGGCATTGAATCTATAAATTACCTTGGGCAGTATGTCCATTTTCACCATATTGATTCTTCCTACCCATGAGCATGGAATGTTCTTCCATTTGTTTGTATCCTCTTTTATTTCATTGAGCAGTGGGTTGTAGTTCTCCTTGAAGAGGTCCTTCACATCCCTTGTAAGTTGGAGTCCTAGGTATTTTATTCTCTTTGAAGCAATCATGAATGGGAGTTCACTCATGATTTTGCTTTCTGTTTGTCTGTTGTTGGTGTATAAGGATGCTTGTGATTTTTGTACATTGATTTTGTATCCTGAGACTTTGCTGAAGTTGCTTATCAGCTTAAGGAGATTTTGGGCTGAGACGATGGGGTTTTCTAGATATACAATCATGTCATCTGCAAACAGCGACAATTTGACTTCCTCTTTTCCTAATTGAATACCCATTATTTCCTTCTCCTGCCTAATTTTCCTGGCGAGAACTTCCAACACTATGTTGAATAGGAGTGGTGAGAGAGGGCATCCCTTTCTTATGCCAGTTTTCAAAGGGAATGCTTCCAGTTTTTGCCCATTCAGTATGATATTGGCTGTGGGTTTGTCATAGATAGCTCTTATTATTTTGAGATACATCCCATCAATACCTAATTTATTGAGAGTTTTCAGCATAAAGCATTGTTGAATTTTGTCAAAGACCTTTACTGCATCTATTGAGATAATCATGTGGTTTTTGTCTTTGGTTCTGTTTATATGCTGGATTACATTTATTGATTTGCGTATATTGAACCAGCCTTGCATCCAGGGATGAAGCCCACTTGATCATGGTGGATAAGCTTTTTGATGTGCTGCTGGATTTGGTTTGCCAGTATTTTATTGAGGATTTTTGCATCGATGTTCATCAAGGATATTGGTCTGAAATTCTCTTTTTTGGTTGTGTCTCTGCCCGGCTTTGGTATCAGGATGATGCTGGCCTCATAAAATGAGTTAGGGAGGATTCCCTCTTTTTCTATTGATTGGAATAGTTTCAGAAGGAATGGTACCAGTTCCTCCTTGTACCTCTGGTAGAATTTGGCTGTGAATCCATCTGGTCCTGGACTCTTTTTGTTGGTAAGCTATTGATTATTGCCACAATTTCAGCTCCTGTTATTGGTCTATTCGGAGCATTTTTTTCAGCACCACACCACACCTATTCCAAAATTGACCACATACTTGGAAGTAAAGCTCTCCTCAGCAAATGTAAAAGAACAGAAATTACAACAAAGTATCTCTCAGATCACAGTGCAATCAAGCTAGAACTCAGGATTAAGAATCTCACTCAAAACCGCTCAACTACATGGAAACTGAACAACCTGCTCCTGAATAACTACTAGGTACATAACGAAATGAAGGCAGAAATAAAGATGTTCTTTGAAACCAATGAGAACCAAGACACAACATACCAGAATCTCTGGGATGCATTCAAAGCAGTGTGTAGAGGGAAATTTATAGCACTAAATACCCACAGGAGAAAGCAGGAAAGATCCAAAATTGACACCCTAACATCACAATTAAAAGAACTAGAAAAGCAAGAGCAAACACATTCAAAAGCTAGCAGAAGGCAAGAAATAACTAAAATCAGAACAGAACTGAAGGAAATAGAGACACAAAAAACCCTTCAAAAAATTAATGAATCCAGGAGCTGGTTTTTTGAAAGGATCAACAAAATTGATAGACCGCTAGCAAGACTAATAAAGAAAAAAAGAGAGAAGAATCAAATAGATGCAATAAAAAATGATAAAGGGGATATCATCACTGATCCCACAGAAATGCAAAGTACCATCATAGAATACTACAAACACCTCTGTGCAAATAAACTAGAAAATCTGGAAGAAAAAGATAAATTCCTCAACACATACACTCTCCCAAGACTAAACCATCACATAAATTCTAAGCCAGAAATATTCCAATATTTTCTTTGTAGGCATGTAATAAAAAAGTCACAAAACTTGGGTGCTGAGCCCAGCTGTATGGCATAATGCTTCTTGTGGAGAGTGCCCAGGCAGGATAAGAGAGTCATATCACCTAAATGATGGTGCCAGACACGTGTCACAATGTCTCCTGTTGAAAGAGCCCAAACAATAAAGTCATGCCATTTGGATGCAGTGCTTAGAAACTCTACACTCTTCACTGGAAGCAGTGTTCATTCAGGAGAGGAGAATCATATAATCTAGATGATGGGTCCAGAGATATGTTAAAATCCCATTTGAGGACACTCTTAAGACACAAGAGTAAAATAAGTGAGGTTTTTGGCCCAGGTATATTTTAAAATGTCATCTGTGGGCTATTACTAGGAAAAATTATTAAATCACTCAACAGGTGGGCAAAGGTAAATGTCACAATAACACCCATGGAAATAATCAGGGATGAGAGTCACCAGCCTGCTCCTCCTGGCTCCAGGTACAAGAGTCATTATAAGGCCTTTGATTTGGTCTCAAGTTTTTGGCACCATGTCACCTGTTGGCAGAGAGAAGAAAGGAAATTCACTTCACCTAAGTGGGTGCAGGACCAGTGAAATGTCACAATCTTCATTGTGGGAAGGACTCTAGAAGAAGAGTCACATCAACTGGATGTTGGTTTCAGTGATATATCCAAATCCTCCCTGTGGGCAGGGTTTAGGCAAGAGACAAGACAAACTTCAGCTCTTCATTTGGCCTGAATATATGTCACAATGGCCCCTGTGTGAAAGACCAAAGCAGGAGAGCAACCTCACCTTGATGCTGGGTTTAGCAATATGTCACAATCTGTGTGCTGGAAAGGTCTCAGAAAAAGAAAAGAAAGATTACATAGTTGCTGAGCCAAGTGATATGTTACAAAGCTTTTCACTGGGAGAACCCCCCTCAAAGAAGCACCAAACAACTTGGGTGCAATAACCAGTTGTGTGTCACAATGCATGAGAAGCACAGGGCCAAGGCAGTAGAAGTAAGTCACATCACTTACATGATTGACCTAGATAAAAGCCAAACATGCTAGTTGTAGGTAGGGTTCAGGCTAAGATTTCACATCAGCTGGTTGCTGGTCCAAGTGGCACATAAATGTGTCTTTTGGCACATGGCCATAGAAGGTGTTATACATTGCTTAGATGCTTGGTGTATGTATGTCAAAATTTCAACTGTGCTGTGGGCCTAGGTAGGAGAGTCAAAACACTCAGATGGTGGGTAAAGTCATAATTGTCAATCACAAACTCAAAAATATTCAGAAATATGTTTCACAGTACCACACAAGTCCTGACTTTGTGTTTGAGAGCGAACACCTTGTATGAGTTGGATTGAAGTTCAGGAGTCACAATCTCAACAATAGCCAAGATTCAGGTAGAAGATCCCCAATCCCACTTGAAGATTGTGTTCCAGTAGGAGAGTCAAAGTGCCACAGGACTGGAGAATCATGGTTCAAATATCACCAAACCACCTGTGGATCAGATTCATATATGAGAGTAACAATTTCAATCTTCAACTGCTTATGTATGAGAGATTTAGTACCTCATTCATAGGCTCTGTTTATGTGTGAGAATGACAATCGTGTCTGCTGGGGTAGCATCCAAAAGTCACAATATCACCTGGTTGTTGGTGTCTTTTATGACACAGTTTGTACCACTCAGGCTTGGTATAATATGCCTGAGAAGCATACTTTTCTGTGAATTCTTACTAGTGAGTGATCTAGAATTTTTTCCGTGGCCGTAAGACTGGCTATGAAAGTCAAAATATCACCCCTGGCTGAGTCTAGGTATGTGAGTTACTATTATGCATATGAGCTGAATCCAGTTATATGTCATAATCTCACCTTTGGACAAAGACAAGACAGAAGAGTCACATCATCTTCATGCTTAGTGAGGGATACATTATAATCTCTTCAGTAGTCAGGACCCAGTCAGTCTTTCCATCTGGGTAAAATCTCAAACAATATGTCATCATGCCCACTGTATACAGCGTTGAAAAGATGTTGGATAATCACAGCTATTAAGTGCTGCACTCAGCAATATGCTATTATTCCCTCTTTTGGCAGAGTCCAGGACAAAGGGGAGAGTCAATTTGCCTAGGTTTTGCACACAATTGTATGTCACAATGTCTTCAGTGGTGAGGATCCAGGCAAGAGAAAGAGTCACATTACCTAGTTTCTATATAAAGTGATATGTCACAATGTAATCTGTGGGCAGAGCACTGGGAGGAGAGATATATCATCCAGCTGATAGGCCCAGAGATATATGATAATATCCCCTGTTGGCTGAGTCCAAGCGGAAGAGTCACAGTATTATGAATCTAACCTAGCAATAATTTAAATTGCACCCATGGAAAAGAATTTAAGCCAAAAATTCTCAACTCCTAGGGATATTGGCCTTGTGATATAAAATAATTTTATCACCTTTTAAGTGACACCTTTAACTGTTAGCTTGGTGTGTATATAAAAATCACAATCTCATGTGAGTACTGAGTCATTGTATGACACACTACAATGTCCGAAGCCTTTATGCAACATGCAGGAGAGGTGCAAACCAGTCTGAGGCCTACATGCTTACATTGAATCACAATCTTACATATTTATTTAAAGCCAGATAAGACAGTCAACAGGTCTGCTATAGGCTAAGTTCCGATACGAGACCCACTATTACACCTGTGATTTGGGTCCAGAAATGAGTTACCATCTCACCTATAGCAAGATCCACATACCAAAGTCACAATTCCCTCTGTGTTCTTTATTTACATATTAGACTCAGGACTTCAACCCTGGGCTTGCTAAATGTGGGAGGGTGACAAATTTTGCTATCACCTGGCTTGGTAATCAAGGTCCGAATCTTCACCTTTTCCTGGGCCCTGTTATAAAACTCTGTACCACCCGAGGAGTTTTTAGAATATGAGTTATTGTTGTAACTTTCTGTGAACTTTGTTCCAATATGCAACTCATAACAGTACCTATTGCCCACAGTGTAGCGATGAGAAGCAAAATATCTACTATTTGTGGCATCCCAATTTAAGTTTGATCAGCATGCTTCTGAATTCAAGCAATGTAAATTTCACAATTGCATTTGTAAGAAAAAATCTTGTCAGGAGGGCAGCACAACTTTGTTGTTGTGCCAAGCAGTATGTCACAATGCCATTTTTTTGTTTGCTTCTCTGGCGCAGTCCAGAGAGTTATATCATCAGGGTTGGGGTCCTGGCAACATGCCATAAAAGTATATCACAATGGCCACTATGTGCAAAACAAAAGTATGAAAGTGACATCACCTTAGCACTGGTTTAGCAATATGCCACAATCTTCTATGTGATCAGGGTGAGGCAAAACAGAAGAAACATCACCTGGTTTCTGAGCCAAGTGATATGTTAACAAAGCCTTCTGTTGGCAGGACCCAAAACAGAGTCACATTACCTGGGTACAGTATCCGGTTATGTGTCACAATGAACTATAAGTGCAGGCTCAAGGCAGTAAAATGGAGTCACATCACTTACAAAATGAATCTAAATATAAGCCAGAATGCTTTTTATAGGCAGGGGTAAGGCAAATAATTCACTTCACCTGGGTGCTGGTCACAGTGATATGTAAAAGTGCTCTTTGTAGGCAGTCTCAGACAACATTGTTTATGTGCATGGACCACATATGTCACAATTTCATCTGTCATCATGGCCTAAAATGGAAAGTCAAATTATTCAGAAGCTGGACTAACTTTTGTATTCTAATCAAACCAAACTGAATATTTAGAAATATGCTTCACAGTTCCACAAAAGTCCTGGCTTTTTGTATGTGAGTCAACACCTCCTGTGAGTTGAGTCGAAGCAGACAAGTCACAATCTCAACAGTCAGCCAAGAGATTAGAGCCAAAACACCTACAGAATGAGCCAAAGATATGTCAAAAATACTCTCTGTTCCTCTGGCACAGGCAGGACAGTAGCATCATCAGGGTGCTAGGCCTCCCAGTATGCAATAATTCCCGCTTTATTGAGGTCTCTGGCAGAAGAGTAACATCGTCTGTGTGCAATAGGTCAAAATTTCCCTTTCTGGGCATGTTTCAGAGAAAAGAGTATAGTCAAATGACCTAAATGCTGAGCTCACCAATATGCCACAATCCCACCTTATTAAAGGCCCAGGCAGCATAAAAGAGTCATATCACTTAGGTCATGGCTCAGAGACATGTACCAATATCCCCAGTAGGCAGGACGTGGCAGAAAATAAGAGTTGTATCACCTAGGTGCTTCTTTAATTCTATGTCACAATATAACAAATGGGCAGAAATCAGGCTCTGGGTCCTTATATATGTTGCAAGTTCCCTTAGGACAAAACAAGTTGAAAGAGTTAATCGCCTTGATGCAGGTATAACATTTATTTCACAATGTCCTAATGTGGAAGAAGTCAAAGCATTGAGCTACATCACCTATGTTATAGGACCAGAAATATGTCACAATGTCCTCCCTGAAATATAGCCCTGGCAAAAGACTACTATAACCTTAGTGACAGCCTAGCAATATGTCACTACCACCTGCTGTGTTCAGGACCCATTCCAGAGATGTCATAATTATTTCTGTGGGTATGGCCCAGGCAAGAATGTAACATCACTTGGGTTTTAGATGCAGGGATATGTCACAATCCTTACTGAGAGAACAGCCAAGGCAGAGGTATCACATACGTTCAATGGGAAAATCCTCATTGAAGACTCCTCAGTATGATTGAAAGAATGTTGTTCAATCAATCATTGATAGATGCACAGCGAAGTAACTTCTGGTTTTAATTGGGTACTCTCAAAGCTAGGATTGAAACCTCTTGGTTCTAAACTCACATGATGTGGAGTTATACTATGCTGTCCTTTTCTGCACGTTTAGTTACAGTCACAATTGTTTCAACTCGCCAATGAATAGAGTAGAAAATTGTTTCCCTGAGACCTACCCATCTCCCTTTCATAGGTTTTTAGATTGTGCATTTTTCTTATTTCTTATAAGATCATGATCACAGAGATCATATTTGTCAAGATAAAGCTCTGTTGCACCAGGATTAAGTAAAGGTGTTTACTACCCAGTATGAAGCTCAAAAACCATTACTGAAGCCAGAAAGTGAAGACAGAAGTTAAGGGCTACCCACAGGAAAAAGCAAAATGCTTTCGCTTTCTTTCACTTTCCAAGTGGTCACTGCTTATCCTGACATTAAACTTGCATCTATGTTTCTTATTCATCTTTCTTGGTATTCGACTAAATGTGCATCTAATGAAAAGAGACATGGATAAGAGTAGCAAAGACAGTAACAGCATTTTTCTATAGATGATGCCTTAGTGAGCTTTGAAGCACATTGAGCAGAGCCTGAATTCTTCCTCACTTTTGGGTAAGTTGTGTCAAATTTGACACTCATGTAAATGGTACCAGGTTTAATATGTCAAAGAAGAAACTCAGAACCAGTGAATGAGATGGAGTTTCATTCTTGTTGTCCAGGCTGGAGTTCAATGGCCCAATCTCAACTTACCACAAACCCTGCTCACCAGGTTCAATTGATTGTCTTGCTTCAGCCTTCCAAGTAGCTGGAATTAAAAGCATGTGCCAGCACACCCGGCTAATTTTGTATTATTAATAGAGGCAGGGTTACCATGTTGGTCAGGCTGGTGAAACCCCAACCTCAGGTGATCCACCCACCTTGGCATGCCAAAGTTCTGGGATTACAGGCATGAGCCACTGTACATGGCCAGGCTACTGCTAGATTTTTTAGGTTGGAACTTGAACACGAAGATGCATTTTTTTATATAATATCAGTCTTCAGCTATGCCAAAGTCAAGTTAACATTGTCAACTGCATCCACCATACAGGCTGGTTCAGGCAATGGAGATTCTTCTTCCTGAGACTCTAGATTCAAAAAAGGTTTTGCTGATTCTTGAGTAGCTGGTTTGACAGGAGTTTATCTAAAAGACCTTATGTGTGTGCACATTGCTGGTATGGTTGTCTAAGTTAATGAGATGGCTTCTTAGTTGGCAGGTCTGTTTCAGCTACAAGTGTGTACAGGCTGCTGAGGTGCCCCTTTTCCAGATTTTCATTGGAGCATGACATTCTGGAGCCCTAGTTCAACTATTTTCCAAGGTGGGACATGCTCAATGAGGCCCTTAAATTGTGGTTCAGGTGATCAGGCTGAGGTTGCCCTTTAAAAAACAGAACTGCTTTGTTTATTTCTTATTTTACTTGTCATTCTAACATATCTTTTGGTATGGAGAACAGAAAAGAATGTGAATATGTGACAGCACTCTTCCTAGAGTTGGGACTATTTATACATGACACTTAAGTGTCAAGGTAGGTTGACAGATCTATCTGCCTGGTGCAGCCTGTGTAGGATAGAGCACTGTGACCCCTATAGCTCAGCTCATGCAATACTTCAGAGGAATTTCAAAAACCACAGGATGTGGGGGATAGAGAAAGAGCTGGTATAAATAACAAGTTGTAAGTGAAATAATTGGAGGCAGGAAGATAATGGAACCTGTTTGGAACAGTATACATACTACTTGCATGCAGCTGAACAACCAAGCCAGTTCTCTGATTTGGGTTGTGTGCCATGGAATTAACAGGCCCACTTCTGCTCTGGCCTGGATGCTGAACTCTTTGGTTCTAGAATCAAATGTGAGTTCTGGATTCTGGAAATCCAGTTCAGTTTCACAGACCAATAGAGTGAGGATGGCAAGGTGGGCCAACAAATGTGGCTGTCGGTGGGCTTACCACACATGACTGGTTGTGTCTGTGCCTACACTCACAAGGAAGAGGGATCTTCTTTCTCAAGACAATCCCAGGGAATTTTAATACAAGCCCAGGGAGGTGTCAGGCTTATGGGAGCCAGTGAAGAAAATAGTTCATGCCTCAGCCCAGTGCTTTTCCTATCCTGGCTTGTGGCTTTGGGGGCTCAATATGATCATCAGAAAAATAAACAATGAAAGCCCCTCAGTGACTGGCTGCTCACCCCACTTTTACCAGGCCACCGCACAGTACCCACCCGACAGCTCCAGGTATATATAGCCTGTGCTTCAAAATGCTGGGGGATTTCTGGGCTGAGTTCAGGGCCCTGAGAGGGTTCCCCCCTCACAGGGTTCGCTCATGCCAAAACCTCTGTGTGCACTGGATAGCTCAGCATGTCTGCTATATGCTACCCTTATTACCTGCTCTTGTCAAGCCCATGTCTTCCTGGGTTGGCAAGGGGCACATGCTCACTGAAGCCCATGTGGCCTCTCCATCCTTCCTCCAATGCACAGCCTCAGGGAGGTGTCATCCAGGTTCCCTCCTAGATTGTGATCTCAGCGGGTAAAAACAGCACATTCTTCTCCAACTTATTTACTAGTAAATTAGTTCACTTAATGTGCCAAGATGGGTGTGGGCCTTGATACTCTTGATCTCTTTCCTCTATTGGGGCTTTATTGGGGGTTGCCATCCTGATTTCCTTGTGGAAATAGCCAGCAGGTGAGGCAGAATGCAAGGGCCACCTAGGTAGGAGGTCTCAGTGTATTTCCAGGCCCCTTTCCTAAGTCAGTGTCCATATCCCCTTTCTGGGCCTCTAAGAATGGTTTACTCTATCTGCAACCTGCACCCACTGCTCTGTAGGTGGTGAGCATCCATCTATCTTTTTGGATTTGATGTTGTCCTTCATTTCCATTGGATGTCCTCCTGGAAGAAATGCCCAGGGAATCCTGAGCCTGTGCTGAAGGTTACCTAAGAGCCAAAGTCAGTAAGAAGTTTTTAAATATAATTAATAGTATTTTCTGCACGTTGCTATCTCATAGTTGATTTTACCACATAATGTGAAAAAATAAATATTAAAATTTTATCCTTTCCCTTATTTTAATTAGATCATCATACAAAGCTTTTAGTTTTCTGAAACTTATTTTTATGCCAATCGTTGAATTTTTGTTTCCACCTTTGTTCAAATTGTTACATGCTTCAGAGGCATAATCTTAAAAATCTATGCTACAAAAATACTAACAGGTGATAGCAATTTATTTAAAATGTAATTAAGTTTCTTAAATAAGTAAATAATTACAGTTAACTTAGTTTATATTATTTGCATAAATTATTTTTTATCTTATCCCCAATCTTCAAAAAATGTTAGTTTGGTATGCGATTCAAAATTAACAGATTTCATTGTAGATTCTGGATATTAGCCCTTTGTCAGATGAGTAGGTTAGGAAAATTTTCTCCCATTTTGTATGTTGCCTGTTCACTCTGATGGTAGTTTCTTTTGCTGTGCAGAAGCACCCTAAAACCTACAGTATAATAAAAAAAAATTAAAAAATTAACAGATTTAATTGGAGGATTTGGCCCATTTATGTTTAAGGATAATATTGTTATGTGTGAATTTGATCCATTCATTATGATGTTAGCTGGTTATTTTGTTCATTAGTTGAAGCAGTTTCTTCCTAGCCTTGATGGTCTTTACAATTTGGCATGTTTTTGCAGTGGCTGGTACCACTTGTTCCTTTCCATGTTTAGTACTTCCTTAAGGAGGTCTTGTAGGTAGGCCTGGTGGTAACAAAATCTCTCAGCATTTGCTTGCCTTTAAAAGATTTTATTTTTCTTTCACTTGTGAAGCTTAGTTTGGCTGGATATGAAATTCTGGGTTGATGCAAATAAACTAGAAAATCTAGAAGAAATGGATAAATTCCTTGACACATACACCCTCTCAAGACTAAACCAGGAAGAAGTTGAATCTCTGAATAGACAACCAACAGGGTCTGAAATTGAGGGAATAATTAATTGCCTACCAACCAAAAAAAGTCCAGGACCAGATGGATTCACAGCTGAATTCTACCAGAGCTATAAAGAGGAGATTGTACCGTTCTTTCTGAAACTATTACAATCAATAGAAAAAGAGGGAATCCTCCCTAACTCATTTTACGAGGCCAGCATCATCCTGAAACCAAAGCCGGGCAGAGACACAACCAAAAAAGGATTTTAGACCAATATCCCTGATGAACATCGATGCAAAAATCCTCAATAAAATACTGGCAAGCTGAATTCAGCAGCACATCAAAAAGCTGATCCACCATGATCAAGTGGGCTTCATCCCTGGGATGCAAGGCTGCTTCAACATACACAAATCAGTAAATGTAATCCAGCATATAAACAGAACCAAAGACACAAACCACATGATTATCTCAATAGATGCAGAAAAGCCCTTTGACAAAATTCAACAGCCCTTCATGCTAAAAACTCTCAATAAATTAGGTATTGATGGGAATTATCTCAAAATAATAAGAGCTGTTTATGAAAAACACACAGCCAATGTCATACTGAATGAGCAAAAACTGGAAGAATTCCCTTTGAAAACTGGCATAAGACAGCAATGCCCTCGCTCACCACTCCTATTCAACATAGTGTTGGAAGTTCTGGCCAGGGAAATAAGGCAAGAGAAAGAAATAAAGGGTATTCAATTAAGAAAAGAAGAAGTCAAATTGTCCCTGTTTGCAGATGACATGATTGAATATTTAGAAAAATTCATCGTCTCAACCCAAGATCTCTTTAAGCTGATAAGCAACTTCAGCAAAGTCTCAGGATACAAAGTCAGTGTGCAAGAATCACAAGCATTCTTATACACCAGTAACAGACAAACACAGAGCCAAATCATTAGTGAACTCCCATTCACAATTGCTTCAAAGGGAATAAAATACCTAGGAATCCAACTTCCAAGGGATATGGAGGACCTCTTTAAGGGATATGGAGGACCTCTTTAAGGATAACTACAAACCACTGCTCAGTGAAATAAAAGAGGGCACAAAAAATGGGAGAACATTCCATGCTCATGGTTAGGAAGAATCAATATTGTGAAAATGGACATCCTGCCCAAGGTAATTTATAGATTCAATGCCATCCCCATCAAGCTACCAATGACTTTCTTCACAGAATTGGAAAAAACTACTTTAAAGTTCATATGGAACCAAAATAGAGCCCACATTGCCAAGATAATCCTAAGGAAAAAGAACAAAGCTGGAAGCATCACGCTACCTGACTTCAAACTATACTACAAGGCTACAGTAACCAAAACAGCATGGTACTGGTAGCAAAACAGAGATATAGACCAATGGAACAGAACAGAGCCCTCAGAAATAATGCCACACATCTACAACCATCTGGTCTCAGACAAACCTGACAAAAACAAGAAATGAGGAAAAGATTCCCTATTTAATAAACGGTGCTAGGAAAACTGGCTAGCCATATGTAGAAAGCAGAAACTGTGTTCTTTCCTTACACCTTATACAAAAACTAATTCAAGATGTGTTAAGGACTTAAATGTTAGACCTAAAACATGAAAATCCTAGAAGAAAACCTAGGCAATATCATTCATGACATAGGCATGGGTAAGGGCTTCATGTCTAAAACACCAAAAGCAATGGCAACAAAAGCTATAATTGACAAATGGTACCTCATTAAACTAAAGGGCTACTGCACAGCAAAAGAAACTACCATCAGAGTGAACAGGCAACCTAAAGAATGGGAAAAAAATTTTGCATTCTTCTCATCTGACAAAGGACTACTATCCAGAATCTACAAAGAACCCAAATAAATTTATAAGAAAAAAACAAACAACCCCATAAAAAATGCGTGAAGGATATGAACAGACACTTCTCAAAAGAAGACATTTATGTAGCCAACAGACACATGAAAAAATGCTCATCATCACTGGCCATCAGAGAAATGCAAATCAAAACCACCATGAGATACCATCTCACACCAGTTAGAATGGTGATCATTGGAAAGTCAGGAAACAACAGGTGCTGGAGAGGATGTGGAGAAATAGGAACACTTCTACACTGTTAGTGGGACTGTAAAGTGGTTCAACCATTGTGGAAGACAGTGTGGTGATTCCTCAAGAATCTGAAACTAGGAATACCATTTGACCCACCCATCCCATTACTGGGCATATACCCAAAGGATTATAAATCATGCTGCTCTAAAGACATATGCACACTTATGTTTATTGTGGCACTATTCACAATAGCAAAGACTTGAAACCAACACAAATGTCCATCAATGATAGACTGGAGTAAGAAAATGTGTCACATATACACCACAGAATACTATGCAGACCTAAAAAGATGAGTGCATGTCCTTTGTAGGGACGTGGATGAAGCTGTAAACCATCATTCTCAGCAAACTATTGTAAGGACAAAAAACCAAACACCACATATTCTCACTCATAGGTGGGAATTGAAAAATGAGAACATTTGGACACAGGAAGGGGAACATCACAACTGGGGCCTGTCATGGGATGAGGGGAGTGGGGAGGGATAGCATTAAGAGATATACCTAATGTAAATGATAAGTTAATGGGTGCAGCAGACCAAGAATGCACATGTATATACATAGGTAACAAACTTGCATGTTGTGTGTATGTACCCTAGAACTTAAAATATAATAAAAATAAATAAATAAATAAATAAATAAATAAATAATAAAAATAAAAATAAAAATCACCAAATTCATACTCCAAACAGGAACCGGTCTTACTGAGTTTTACTACTTGTAGAAGGTGGGTTGACATAGAACCTGACAGACCATAACCACTTTTTATATATCACCCAATTGCCCATAATATACCCAGAATTGAAGGCTGATCTCGTCAATTCCTTAGAAGACAATCTTGACACACACACAATTTTCTATTAAGATTGTTTCCTACTTTTACCTTCCAGTAATACTGTCAGCCCTACACTTCTGAGAATCCGGGACAGCAGGGCACAAGTAAAATCTCCTTTAATTGTGGCAAATGTTTGGTTTTGTTCTTCCATATCACACAGCTTTTCTATCCTCAGAAACAATAAGTTGAAAATGTGTTGTGTCAAGATCTAGAATCAAGTCTGGGAGTCGTGGCTCATGTCTGTAATCCCAGCACTTTGGGAGGTTAAGGAAGGAAGATCACAAGGTCAAAATATCTAAACCATGCTGACTCATATGGTAAAACCCCATCTCTACTAAACATACAAAAATGTAGTCAGGCGTGAAAACCCCTTCCTGTAGTCCCAGCTACTTGGGAGGCTGATGCAGGGAAGTCACTTGAACCCAGGAGATGGAGGTTGCAAAGAGCAAAGATCATGACACTGCACTCCAGCCTGGGTGACAGAGTGAGACTCTACATCAAAAAGTAAGTAAATAAATAAATCTAGAATCAAATCTACATGAAAAGCCTTGATAATTCCATCTAAGCCAGAATTTAGAGAAGGAAGAAAAAAACTATACTTTGTTAAACAAAATGAATAGAATTCTGACCATACATGTGGTAAATAATGTTAACATGTGTCAGACATTTCAAGTTTGACTGGATAGACTTGTGCACTACTTCTCTCAGTGATGTTTACATGTAGAAACATAATCTGAAAATTTTACAATGTTTTCACTTAGTTTTGCTAAAATGTCCATCTGTTAATCTTGTTTCAACTTTGAGATGCAGTCTTGCAGCATTGGTACAATTATGATGTCTTCATATGCAAAATTAATGTCATTTTTTTTACTATAGATATTTTAAATGTTTCACTTGAGACCACAGGCTAATTTTAAAAAGAATACTTATTTATAATTATGTAGCTTCCTTTACGTAGCTAGTATTGCCTTTGTTTACTTCATGTATATGTCAAAAAAACTTCATGACTTATTAAGCGTTCTATTGTTCACCTGAATATATTGGCCCAATAAAATTAATAAACTCAATTATGTCATTTTTGTAGAGTAAAATAGATAAAAACTAAACAAATATTGGATTATTGGATTAAATAGAATTCTATAATTGAAAAATGTAAAATGTACAAAATAAATAACATACACACACTGTAAAATTACTCACATGTGAAAATTATTTTCTGAAAAGCATTAAATTTTATCTAAGTCACTTTCATAATTTCTGAGGTGAGTGTAGAAAGAATGCCTTTTTGTTTGTTTGTTTGTTTTGAGATGAAATTTTGCTTCATTGCCCAGGCTGGAGTGCAATGGCACCATCTTGGCTCACTTTAATGTTTGTCCCCTGAGTTAAAGTGATTCTCCCTTACTCAGCCTCCTGAGTAGCTGTGATTACAGGAGCCCAACATCATAGCCAGATAATTTTTGCATTTTTAGTAGAGAAAGGGTTTCACCACATTGGCCAGGCTGGTCTCAAACTCTAGATCTCTGGAGATCCACCTGCCTTGGCTGCCCAAAGTGCTGGAATTTCAGGCATGATCCACCAAGTCCAGTCCAAAGAGTGTTCTATGAAATTAGATGAAAAAATTTATATATTATGTTTAGGGTGAGCAACAGGCAAACATACAAAAAAAGAGAAATATTTGCAGAAGATGATTCTAAGCCACTAGCAATAATATTTTACATCATGGAGTTTAATACAAAGCAGAGAAAATAGATTTGCTTTGAAAATCTTGAAGTTTCTGGTTTGTTTGTAAGATATGAACATTTGTAAAATTATCTGTTTTATTCTAATATTTTTCTTTTCTTCTCTATGTAACCAATGATAAACAAATATGATTATTTTCTATCAATGTATTACACATCTAAAGTTTATTTTACAGTAACATATTTCTTATATTTAAATTCATGTAAATCAAAACTAAAGTACTGTATGTGTTTATCAGAGCAGAGATGTCATACATTTAATAGAACAAAAGTAGGATAAAATTTCTAAATAGTTGTTCAATATTCAGAAACATATATCTCCATTATACTAATTTGTATCTTCATTACCACCATCATAATAACCTGTAGGTACAAAGAAAACAAAAATATAAGTTTTAAGAAACATACTTTCCAAATTATTTTAAGTTAAAAAACACTAACAACACAAAAATATTACTAGAGATGTTATTCCACTGTTCCCCAGTAGCGTATTGTTACCATCTCTTACCTACAGCCTTGGTTAAGATGGGATAACTTAACATCACTGGCAAGATACACATTCAATGTACAATAGCTTTAACATGACAACAACAATACTGGTTTATTAAAACAAATAGAGTCCACATATTATCATTAAAAAGGCATTTTGGAATTCACTTTATTTTGATTACCTTAATTTGCAAATGGTAAAACAATTTCCAACTAAAAATCAAATTGTTTCTCTTACTCTGCAGAATGTTGCCCTTACCACACTCCTATCATACTGTCATTTATGATACTCAATTAAACCATCCACTAAGTTGCCTCTGCACATATAAATTCTTCAAGTATCTTGGATTTGTGTTTTCCTCACTTTCCATGGAAAAGTATATAAATCTGTCCTTCTAATATAGAAGAAACTCTCATAACTCTGGTGCAGCAAATATTGACCATGTTCTTTCACACACATTCCAGAAATAAAGATATACTTTCAAAGGTAAGAGATAAATTACATCAATATTTGTTTTTGATAATATTTATTTTCAAAAAATATTAAATTATTTTAATATAGATTCCCTTTAGAGGAAAGTGATCAAGATTGCTGACTAGAAAGAGGCAGCTAGAATGCATAGTTCCCATAGACAGGAAGGCAAGGTGTGCATAAATACATAACTTTCAGTGGAAACTTCTAGTTATTTCCATTAGGACTGATCAAAGAAGCAACTTAACATAAGGAGAATGGAGTAAAGCAAGACAAGACACTGGGACTCCTGAAAACAACATGGAGTCAGGGAAACTGTCACACCCAGTAAGGCAGTAAGTGAATGTGTGATCCTGGGAACCCATGATTCTTTCACAGATCTTTGCAATCCTCTGGTGAGGTGATCCCCTCATAAACCCACTTCACGAAGGCCTTCCGTATAGGACACATAGCTACATGGAGTCTCAGCAGAGCAGCTGCTCAGGACTGTGCAGTGATTCAAAAGCCTTACATATGATGTTTCCAGGCTTCCCAGAAAAAGTAGCTGCAACTCCAGAAAAGAAGGATGCTACAACCCTGTACATACACATAGGAAAAAGGCAGAATCCAGGGGGCTTAGCAGTGATGGTCTCTAGGAAACATTTTCTTAGTGTCTCACAGATGTACTGGCTTTGAATTCCAGCCAATGATCGGTAGCAGCACTACCCCTCCTTGGGATGAAGCAATCAGAAAGAGGAGTTGGCCACAATCTTTGCTGCCTGATAAAATTAGCCATTCCAGTCTTCAGGCTTTGAGGAGCCCAAGCTTACTAGAAGCACAAAGGATCTGTTAGCCCAGTACAGGTGCTCTAAAAAGACATGGCCAGACTGCCTGTTAAAGCAGGTACCCAATCTCCTTTCTCCTCACTGAAAAGTACTTCCCGATGAGTGTCTCCGGCTAACATCACTGGCCCTGTTTGGTAGATGGAATTTTGAAAACTTTTTCTGCTATAGTTCCTAGAGCAAAGAGTGGGCTGCCATTTTTTCCTGTTTATGTGACTTAGCTGATCCAGCCTTCTGGCTTTGGAGAATCCAAATAAACTGTGAATGGAAGTGGCACCTCTGCACAGCAGAGGTGTTCTACAAAAATATGGCTAGACTTTCCCTCCCTCCTTCCTTCCTTCCTTCCTTCCCTCCTTCCTTCCTTCCTTCTTTTCTTCCTTTCTTTCTTTCTTTTTCTTTCTTTCTCTTTCTTTCTTTCTCTTTCTTTCTTTCTTTCTTTCTTTCTTTCTCTTTCTTTCTTTTCTTTTCTCCTTCCTTCCTTCCTTCCTTCCTTTCATTCTTTCTTTCTCTTTCTTTCTTTTCTTTTCTTTTCTTTTCTCCTTCCTTCCTTCCTTCCTTCCTTCCTTTCTTTCTTTCTTTCTTTCTTTCTTTCTTTCTTTCTTCCTTCCTTCCTTCCTTCCTTCCTTCCTTCCTTCCTTTCTTTCTTTCTTTCTTTCTTTCTTTCTTTCTTTCTTTCTTTCTTTCTTTCTTTCTTTCTTTCTTTCTTTCTTTCTTTCTTTCTTTCTTTCTTTCTTTCTTTCTTTCCTTTCTTCATTTTGAAACAGAGTATTCCTCCTGTTGCCCAGGCTGGAGTGTACTGGGGCAATCTCAGATCACTGCAACCTCTGCCTGTTGGGTTCTAGCAATTCTCCTGCCTCAGCCTCCCGACTACCTGGGATTACAGTCATGTGCCACCATGCCTAGATAATTGTGTATTTTTAGTAGAGATTCAGTTTCACTATGTTGGCCACACTGGTCTCTAACTCCCAATTCCGATTGATCAGCCCACCTCAGCCTCCCAAACTGCTGAGATTACAAGCATGAGCTGCTGTACCCAGCAGACTTCTTTCTTAAGTGGGTCCCCAATCACTTTCTTTTCACTAGGGAATTCCTTTCAACAGGTATTTCCAGCTACAACCTACAGGTGTTTTTGGGCTGAAAACAGGTCTGTACCTCCCTGGGATGGAGCTCCCAGAGAAAAGGGCATGCTGCCATTGTTACTTTTTTGCACATTCACTGGTGATAATTTCAGGTACTGGAAATTCTATGGTGACTAGATACTGCAGTGGACACCCAGCCTATTGCAGTTGCAGCAGCTCTTTACAAAAGCGGACAGACTGTTACATGTGTTCTTGCTCTCATATATTTTCACTGGGCAGGTTCTTCAGGCCTGGGCCACTAGCCAATCATTGCCACAGCTGTTGAGCTAGTAACAACTTAAGAACTCCATGGACAGAACTTCCAGGGGCAACTGGATATATTTATTCACTGTCTCTGCAGTAGAACTGTCCTTACTGCCCTGAAACTAATGAAAAATCCAAAACCCTAAGTGCCTTATTCACACCTCAAACAAGCTGCAGCATACCCAAGGAGAGGAGGTCAGTCCATTCTCCATGGGTCCCACAAACTCCCCAATGCTCCTCACAAGACAGTGAGTCCCTAACTTGGCCAAAAGCACAGATTTTCCATCCAGGACTGACTGCACTGAGGGATTGATCACCTACATCTCTCTTAGATGCAGCCCTTCAGAAGACTGGCAAACAGGTGGGGCAGAGAGCCAGCTTATGTGGTTTCCAAGGGTTTGGTGCAAGAGCCTCTATAGCAAAATATGGCCAGTGATGGCCAGTTCTCTAGGCTAAACTTTCTCCTATAAGACACTTTAGGCTGAGGGGAACTGTTGGAACTAATTTCTACAGGATGATGTTGCAAATCAGAAGGGGGTGGTCCAACTGAGCACTCCTTTGCCATCTGGCCTCTCCCAGGGTCCCAGTCTAGCTAAAGCTTCTTACAGGGCAGTCTCAGGTATCCTAGAAACCCATACCATAGCCTAGAAGCCCATACCATAGCATCTGCCTGGTAATCAATGCTTGGCTCCTGAAGAGCTCCAGGAAAGCAGACACTATCACTGCAGTTTACATGTATCTTCCCCATTCTGCAGCCTACGTGTATCTTTCCCATACTGCATCTTCCCCTGACACCATGGCAACTCCCCATATTACTTTGCTGGCACATGTCTGCAAAGGTGGGTTTGACTTTGCTTGCCCCACCAGCAAATGGGAATGCAGTATGCTTCTCCTACCCTCAGGAACTCCTACTGTAGATAAACTTTTGGTAGGCAGAAAGCCAGAAAGCCTCATCTGTGCTTTTCTGCTAACACTGTGGGACAAAAAGTGTATTCTCCCACACTCTGAGCAATTATTACTTCATGGGTGGGGGGCAAAAATAAGGCATCATAAACTTCACTGGCCAGCATCCTGCCCAAGCCAACACCACCTTTAGTGCAACAGACCACACAGTCTCCAGCAGGTACAGCTGACTCTCTCTCAACTGCTTTGTTTCTGCCACTGAGGTGAATGCCCAAAGACAGGGAGATACCCCATATCCACTATCTTCTAAAGCTGTGACACCTTAGTGACAAAGAGTGACTGACTCCAAATATCAAGGAGCCAGAGAAGAGAGTTGGAGCACAATACAATTTCCCCAGAGTATGCAGCCTCTGAATTGTGAGCTGTGCATAGCCCCTCCACCACCAAAAAAAAAAAAAAAAAAAAAAAAAAAAAAAATCCCAGGAACAAAGTTTGTTGGTTGCAAACACCTTATTCCACATCAAATACTCAAGACCATTAAATAGGATAAAAAAATTCAAAGGTCAACAACCTCAAAGATATACATGCAAACATTAGACAAAATCAGTACAAAAATTTTGAAAACACAAAAACCCATAGTGACTTCTTTCATCCAAATGATGAAATTACATTTCCAGTGAGGCCTAAGATGACAGAAGTAGAATTCAGAATATGGAACTTAATAAACTTCATTGAGCTACAAATTTAAGTTGCAACCCATTGCAATGAAGGGGAAAAAATGCAGGAATAGATAGAAAAAAACAGCCAGTTAGGGGGAAAGTGTGACCAATCTAATAGAGCTGAAAAAACACAATACAAAATCTTTATGATTTAATCACAAAAATTAACAGCAGAATAGGACAAGCAGAGGAAAGAATCTCAGAGCTTCAATACTGGCTTTCTTAAATTAGACAAGAAGAGTGAAAACAATAATAATAATAATAATAATGAGGAGGAATGAACAAAACACCTAAGATATACAGGATTATGAAATGAATCCAAATCTATGGTTAAAAAGAGTGTCTGAAAGGCATGGGGAGAATGAAAACCACTTGAAATACATATTTCCACATATTATCCATGAAAAGCCAGGTCACCTCTAAATGAAGGCCATCAAACAAACAATAAACCTTTCAGCTGAAATTCTACTTGTCAGAAGAGATTATGGGCCAATATTCAACATTCTTAAGCAAGAATTTTAAACCAAAAATTTATATCCAATGAAAGTAAGCTTCAGAAATAAAAATAAATATGATCCTATTCAGTTAAGCAAATGCTGAGGAAATCTTTTACCACAAGACCTGCCTTATAAGAACTTCTAAAGAAAACATTAAATAAGAAAGAGACTATAACCAGTCACTACAAAAACACACTAAAATACATAAATTGCTGACACTATAAAGCAACCACATAAATTTGCAAAAGAGCCAGCAAAGATCATAGTGATAGAATGAAATCCACACACATGAATACTAACCTTGAATGAAAATTGGCTAAATTCCCCAATTAAAAAACAGAGTGGTGCCAGGTGAGGTGGCTCACGCCTGTAATCCCAGCACTTTGGGAGGTCAAGGTGGGCGGATCATAAGGTCAGGAAATCAAGACAATCCTAGCTAACACGGTGAAACCTCATCTCTACTAAAAATACAAAAAATTAGCCATGAAAATTGGCCAGGTGTGGCGGCATGTGCCTGTAGTCCCAGCTACTCAGGAGGCTGAGGGAGGAGGATGGCATGAACCCAGGAGGCTAAGCTTCCAGTGAGCCGAGATTGCACAACTGCACCCAGCCTGGGCAACAGAGCAAGACTCTGTCTCAAAAACAAACAAACAAAACAAACAAACAAACAAAAAACAAACAAACAATAAAAACAGAGTGGCAAGCTGAATAAACAGTCAAGACCTAATGGTATGCTGTAATCAAGACACCCATCTCCAATAACCTCAAATGAAAGGAGAAAAAGAAAAATCTACCAAGCAAATAGAAAACAGAATAAAAGCAGAGGTTGCACTCCTAGTTTCTGGCAAAAGAGACTTTACATCAATATAGGTTTTAAAAAAAGACAGAGAAGGACATTACATAATAGTAAAGGCCTATATATATATACACACACACCCCAAAAAAAGCACTCAGATTTTAAAGCAACTTCTTAGAGACCCTCCTAGATCATAAGTTAAATGTTCTTCAACAGCCATTAGCTTTATGTTGCATTGGTTCAGTATAAAGTTTCTGATGTTGAACACAAAATGAGGACTTGAAGACTTTTCCACATTTTGAACACTTATGGAGCTTCTTTCTAGTGTGAATTATCTTATGTTTAATGAGATGTGACAATGAGCTCAATGCTTTGCGACATTCTTCACATTTGTAGGGTTTCTCTCCAGTGTGAATTATCTTATGATTAGTATGGTCTGAGAAGCACTTAAGGGTTTTGCCACATTATTCATATTTGTAAGGTCTATCTTCCATATGAATTATCTTGTGGTGAATAAGGGTTAAGGAGTGGGTAAAGGCTTTGCCACATTCTTCACAGATATAGGGTTTCTCTCCAGAATGAACTATTTTATGTTTATAAGGGCAGAGAACTACATAATTGCTCTTCCATGTTCATTGTATTTGTAGAGTTTCTCTCAAGTATGAATTATCTTATATTTGGTAAGGTCTCAGAACCACCTATAGGCTTTGTTACATTCTTCACCTTTGTAGAGTTTCTCTTCAGTATGAGTTATCTTATGTTTATGAAGTTCTGAGAACTATTGATTGGCTTCATTACATTCTTCACACTTGTAGGGTTTCTCAGTAGTATGAATTTTATTATAATTAGGAAGGTTTCAGAAGCACTTAAAGGCTTTGCCACTTTCTTTGTGTCTGTAGGTTCTGTCTCCAGTATAATTTCTCTTGTGTTTAATAAGAGTTGAGGAGCAGGTAAAGGTTTTGTCACATACTTTTCATTTGTAGGGTTTCTCTCCAGTTTAAACCCTCTTATGTTCAGGACAGTTTGAAAACTTTTAAAGTCTTTGCCACATTCTTCACATTTGTACCATCTCCCTGTGTATGAATTTTTTTATAGTAAAATCTGAGAACAGCATACAGATTTTGCCACATTCTTCACATTTGCAGCATTTCTGTCTGCTAAGAATTTTTTCTGTTCAGTGAAGATTGAGCAAAACTCAAAAGCTTTGCCATATTTATTAGGTTGTCAGGTTTTGCTATGGATAGTTGACAAATATTGATGTGGGCCATTATAATCGCTTTTCTGCACCTTGGAATTACCCACACTTTGGTAGTCTTTCTTTAAATTTAAATTATGAAGATCACAGCTTCCAAATTTTATCAGGAACCCTTTTTGAAATGATTCTTTTATGTCATACTCCAGCAATATATCCACAGTAAGATAAAATGAGCAGCTAAAAAATAAAATAAAATAACTAAAAATTTCTCTCTCATTAGACCCAGGTGAATACACTTTGCAAATATGTAATTAAACAAAGCACATTAACAAGGTGACAATAAAATATTACAGGCTCTAATTCTTTGATATAAATTTATACTTAACAGCAATATACTGATCCAAATGCCTTTGTGAGAACTCTAAGAATCAGGTACAAATTTGCAGCACCCTAAGTGAGCAAAATGCAAAAAACCACATAGTAGTTTAAAAAAAGTATTTTGTATTTACCCACGACAACCATTCTTCATCCTATAATGACTTTAAATATAGACTCCCTACTTCTGTCTCCCCTGTCCAACAATAAGTAAAGTATTGGCACCTGCGTCCATGTTTCTAGGTTTCTGAGACCTTGCCATAGGCTAATTTCTATATTCCATGGTAGTGTTGAAAGGAAAGTTGGTAACTGACAGTTTTGGATAGCTAAGATCAAAGATAAATGACTGTTACAAGTGAAGAAAGACTTTAGTATCAAAGACAGACAATGGGTATAGCAACTGACAACAGGATTTCAATAAGAAACATGGGGAATGCTGGGAGTGGTTGCCCACATCTGTAATATTGGCACTTTGGGAGGCTGAGGCAGGCAGATCACCAGAGGTGAGAAGTTCAAGACCAGCCAGGTAAACATGGTTAAAGCTTGTTTTCTACTAAAAATACAAAAATTAGACGGGTGTGGTGCAGGTTCCTGTAATTCCTGCTACTCAGGAGGCTGAGGCCAGCAAATATCTTTAACCCAGGAGTTGGAGGTTGCAGTGAGCCCAGACTGCGCTATTACACTCCAGCCTGTGTAACAAGAGTGAAGCTCCCACTTAAAGAAAAAAGAAAGAAAGAAAGAAAGAAAGAAAGAAAGAGAGAAAGAAAGAAAGAAAGAAAGAAAGAAAGAAAGAAAGAAAAGAAAAGAAAGAAAGAGACAGAAATAAAAGAAACAAAAAGAAAAGAAGAAAAAACATGGGAAAACTTTTTTTTTTTTTTTTTTTTTTTTTTTTTTTTTTTTTTTTGAGATGGAGGCTTGCTCTTATTGCCCAGGCTGGAGGGCAGCCCGGCTTACTGCAACCTCTGCCTTCCAGATTCAAGTGATTCTCCTGCCTCAGCCTCCCCAGTAGCTGGGATTACAGGTGCCCACCACCACACTTGGCTAATTTTTGTATTTTTAGTAGAGACGGGGTTTCACCATGTTGGCCATGCTGGTCTCAAACTCCTGACCTCAGGTGGTTCACCCACCTCAGCCTCCCAAGGGAAAACTTTTTCAACTAAAAAACACACAAACCCAGACAAAACATCCATAGAACAGGCTTCAGAGATCCAAGAATATCTAGACTAAAAATTTGTATTATATTCCCCCAGATAATAAAAAACTTAATAAAGATTTTGATGCCACTTTTTATTATACAAATTGCAACGTAAGATTATAACATATTCAAAACATCAAGATAATGTGGTTCATTCAAATATAAAAATATACATCCAGAAATCAATTAAAAAAATGATGATGTAAAAATTACCAGAGACAATTTGAGTTAAAGTCTAGATACATTGTTAAAAAGAAAAAAAAAAAATTACCCTTAAAAATTAGCATTACCATCTCACTGATGCTCAATGAATAAAATGGAAATAAGGAAATTAAGAAAATGGAAATAAATGAAATAACACAAATTAAACCAAAAAATAAAATAAAAAGCTCAAAAAGAAACAAAAATCATAGAGTGGAAGTACAAAAAAGACTAATATGCACTTCAACATTAGAAATAAATATGAGAAAATCAATAAGCTCAGCAAATTTCAAATAAAATTAACACAAAAGAGATTTATGAGATACAAGTTTTGAAAGTCACAGAAAAGAGAATGAGAAATGCAGGAAGAAAAAAACAGATGTATTATTTCTATTCATGCTTCTGCAAGATTACCAGTAAATTTATGAACATAAATCTTTCAAGCAAGAAGGGGGTAGCATGACATAGTTAAAACACTGAAAGAAAAAGATGTAAGCAAAAATACTATATTTTGCAAAAGTATCCTTCAAAATAAAAAAAATAACTCTAAATATAATATGATCTATATTAACATCGAACTATGTCATGTCTTCAAAAAGACTCACCCATATCTAACAAAAACAGACTAAAAATGGCAGGATAAAAATACATTTCATTCAAGTGTTAACCAAATGAGAGGTGAAGAGGCAACACTTCATTAAGGTGAAAATTTCCATAGTTCATATAATTTACTTTAAGTCATAATTTACAAGAGACAAAGTAGGACATTCAATTATAATAAGAGGGTTCATTCACTAAGAACTTATAAATATCTGACAATTTTCCCAAACACATAAAGCAAACATTGACAGAATTGACGCCAAAATAGACAGCAATATAGTAATGGAATAATACATCAATATTTCACTCTCAGTAATAAATAAAGCATGACAGAATATCAATGAAGGAACGAAAAACTTGAGTGCATTATGCAATAATGCATTATACAATAATTACAGCTAGCAAATGTACACAGACAACAGAATACACATTCTTTTCAATACCTCATAAAACATTTTTCTAGATGGACCACATGTGACACCACAAAAGAAGTCTTAATAATTTTTAACTAAAATTTTATAGTTATTTATAGCTCAAATGGAAAGAAACTAGAACTCAGTAACAGCAGAAAAGCTGGAAAGTTCAAAAATTATAAAGATTAAACAACACAGTTTCCTGTTTTGTTTTGTTGAGATGGAGTATCACTCTCTCACTAGGCTGAAGTGCAGTGGTGCAATGTCAGCTCACTTCAACTTTCACTTCCTAAGTTCAAGTGATTCTTCTGCCTCAGGCTCCTAAGTAGCTGGGATTACAGGCATGCACCATCTTGCCCAGCTAATTTTATGTATTTTAGTAGAGACAGGGTTTCACCATGTTGGCCAGGATTGTCTCGATCTCCTGAACTTGGCATGCCCCCTCCCTAGCCTATCAAAGTGGTGGGTTAGAGGCATGAGCCTCCCCACCCAGCTCCAATGCCCTTTTTATCATGCTCTTTTTCAATGATTGGAATACCTAACGTTGTGAATATGTCCATGCTGTTTAAAGTGACCAACACATTCTTATATATTGCTCTAAACCAGGTTTTATAGTCAACATCTATAGGAAGGGTTACGGGAGAAGATCCATTATTGTGCCTCTGGGCTGGGTCCAGAAATGAGTCACCATCTCCCCTGTGGACAAATCCACATAAAAATATCACAACTTTAACTGTGTGCTATATTCTTTTGTCAGGCTCTGGACCTCAATAGTGGCCACTGCAAATGTGGAATGGTGACAACTCTTAATTTCATTATGGTGTGTAACCAAGAGTTCCATTCTGAACCTTTCTCTGGTCCCTGTTATGAAACAGTTTACCACCAAAGAGTTTATACAATGTAAGTTAGTGTTGTAAGCTAAGGTGAGCTTGGTACAAATATGCAACCCAGGACCTTACATATTGCCTTAAGCCAAACAATGAGAGGAAAAATATCTCCTATAGGCTGTATCCCAATATAAGTTTAATTTTCATGCCTGTGAACTGAAGTGAGGTATATGTCACAATTCCATATGTGAGCAAAAAACAAGACATGAGGTTAACATTACATAGATGGTGTACTAAGCAATATGTCACAATGCCTTCTCTAGGCAGGGTATAAAAAATTTAGGCCATGTTAACTTGGTGCTGGACTCAGCATTGGACAACATCCCACATGTGGAAAATATCAAGCCAAGTTATAAGATGCAAAACACTTACATAATGGGCCAAAGATATGTCAATGTATATTTGGTGGCTCTGGCATGGGCAGAAGAGTCACATCATAAGGGTGGTGGGCCCAGCAATATGCAATATGCCATAATTTCTCTTTATGCACAATCCAGGAAGAAGAGAAAAAATTACATGGTATTGGGCCATGCAATAGGTCAGAATTCCTTCTTTCTTGTTATAATTCTGGAAATATAGGAGGATCACATGTCCTGAATGCTGGGCTCAGCAATATGCCAAAATTCTCCTATTTTGAAGGCCCAGTTTGAAAAAGAGAGTCACATCACTTAGGTGAAGGGCTGAGAAATATTTCAAAGAGTCCCAAGTAGGCAGGGCTCAGGCAGATGAGGAGAATCATATCACCTAGGTGCTGCCCTAGGAGTATGTTACAGTGGAATATGAGAGCAACATCCAAGCAGAAGGGCCACATCACTCAAGTGCTGGGTGCTGAGGTATTTCACAAGTATCTCTTAACACAACACACTACAAGGAGAATTTCGTCACCTAGTTGAAGGTTCTCTGCTTGTGCCACAATGCCCCATGTGGGTAGGACTCAAGAAGGGACTCATATCTCCTAGGGGATATGCACAGAGATGTGTCACAATGTCCTCTGTAAAGCATAGCACTGGAAACAAGAGTACCATCACCTGTGTGCCTGGCCTAGAAATATGTCACTCTCCAGGTTCACAGGACCCAAGCAAGAGTCCCACATAGCCTAGGTGACAGGCCCAGAGATATGTCACAATGCCCTTCTTTGGGCATGACTCTGGCAAAATAGTTCTCTCATCTGGACTTGCAATATGTCACTCTACTTCTTTTGTGCAGGGCCCATTTCAGAGAGAAGAGTTATATCACCTGTGGAGTGAATAGAAAGATATATCACAATAATTTTTGTGGGCATGGCACAGGCAAAATTGTAACGTCACCTGGGTGCTAAAAGCAGTGATAAGATACAATCCTTACCGAGAGATGGACCCTGGGAGGAGAGTCACAAAACCTTGATGTTGGCCTAGGTAGATATCACAATCCCATATATGGGCTGAAAGAAGTCTAGAGAGTCAAATTACACAAGTGCTTGGCAATAATTTATATCAAAATCACACTTCCAGAAAATTCCAAAGGTGAGATTTACAATACCAAACATGTCCTGTTTTCATTTTTGACAGTTGACTTCATCCATGTGAGGTAATGTCAGTTCTTACTGTGAGATGGGTGTGCATACAAGACTAACAATATCACCTGTGTGCTGATCCCAGCTTTGACTCCTTCTGTATAACCCAAAGACTTTGTAAAATATGTATGAGTGTTGGAATCTTTTGTGACCTTTCTATAAAAGGTGATCCAGGGCATCAGGCATGTCTCTAAAACTAGATATAAAAGTCAAAATTGCATCTTTGCATGAGTCCACGTATGACAGTCATTATCATCCCTGTCAGCCATGCCTAGGTATAGGTTTCAATTCCGTCTGTGGTTATGAAACAGGCAGAACAGGCACATCATGTAAGTGCTGGGCCAGAAGTATTTCATATTCTTTTTGTAGTCAGGGTTCTGTCAGAAATATCACATACTTGTGTGCTAGGTCCAGCTCTGTGTCACAATGTTTCTTTTGGGCACTGTACAGGCAGGAGAGGATAGTCTATCATCAAAAAGATGGGCCCCAAAATATGTCACAATGCCTACTGTTGACAGGGCCCAGGCAAGAGAGTAATATCATTTGGAAACAGTGTTTAGAAATGTTACAATTACTAAAGGAAACAAGGTACAGGCAGGAGAGGAGAGTTATGTAACACAGAAGACAGCACAGTCAAATCACCAAGTTACTTGGCTAAGGTTCTTGTGAAAAATCTCATTTGTAGGCTATACTTATGCAGAATTATTAAATCACTTAAGAGCTGGGTAAATGTATAAGTCACAGTTACACTTGTGGAAAGGTTTAAGAATAAGGGTCACTAACCTGCATATGTCCTGGCTCCACTCCTATGAACTGTTACAGGCTTTTGCTGTGGTCTCTGGTATATGGCACAATGTCACCTGGCCAGACAGAAGGCAGGAAATTCACATTACCTACATGGGTATGGCTCCAGTGTGATGTCACAATTTACCTTTTGGACAGGACACTGGCAGAAAAGTCACGTAACCTGAATGCTGATTTCAGTGACATATGAAAACACCATCTGTGGGCAAGACTTTGGCAAGAAAGAGACTTACTTCACCTGGGCAAATGACCTAGATATATGTCACAATGTCTGTTCTGTGCAGTACCAAAGTTGCAGAGTGACTTCATATTTGTCCTGGGACCAGCAATATGTCACAATCTCCCTGTGGTCAGTGTACAGGTAAAAGTGGACAAACATCAGCTAGGTGCTCAGCCAAATGATATGTTACAATGCTTTCTATTTGCAGGACCCTTGAGAAAGAATCTTATCACCTGGGTACAGTGTTGTGTGTCACAATGCACTGTAAGTGCAGGGCCAAGGCAATAGAAGGGAGTCACATTACTTATGTGGTGGATCTAGATATAAAACATAAATTATCTTTGTAGCCAGGTTTTGGGCAGATAATTTACATCTCCTGGTAACAATATGAGTGGTATATAAAAATTCCCTTTGTAGGCAGAACCATGATAGATGCTATATATTGTGTAGGTGTTTGTTATAGTTATGGCACAATTTCATCTGTGGTCTGGGCCTAGGAAAAGAGTCACATCATTCATGTGCTGGTAAAAGTTGCCTGCCCCAATCACACTCTCAGAAAAATTCACAAATAAGTTTCACATTCCATATAAGTTTTAGTTTCCTGTATGTGTGTCAATACTTTGTATGAGTTTGGTGGAACTAGGAGTCACGATCTCAACAATGGGCAAGATGCATGTACAGGAGCTCCAATCCCATTTGAAGATTGTGTTCCAGTAGGGGAGTCGCAGCACCACAGACATGATGAATCATGGTTCAAATGTGACCAAAACACCTGTGAAATTAATCCATGTATGAGAGTAATTATTTCAGTCTTTGACAGCTTTCATGTGTGAGGTTTAGTGCCTCATTACTAGGCCCTGTTCATATGTGAGAATCACAATTGTATCAATTAGGTATGCATACAAGTCACATTCTTACCTGATTGCCGGTCTCTGTTATGACACTCTTTTTACCATAAAGGGTTTAGATGACATACCTGACTGTTATAATCCTTTGTGAACTTTATACAAGTTAAAAACTCAGGACTTTTTCTTTATCAATAGAATGGCTATAAGAGTCAAAATATCTCTATTGGCTGGGTCCAGAGACGAAATTTAATATAGTGAATGTGTGCTTAATCAAGGCATATGTCACAATTTCACCTGTGAGCAGAGTCAAGGCAAGGGAGTCACATCAACTGGGTGCTGAGTTAGTGATACACGATAATCTCATTACTCAGCTGGGCCTAATAAGAAGAGTCACATCACAGCCTCAAATAGTATTTCACCAAGCCCACTATAGACCGTGAAGAAGAAAAAAAGAAGAGTCAGCCAGGTGCAGTGGCTCATGCCTATAATCCCAGCACTTTGGGAGGCCAAAGTGGGGAGATCATGAGGTCAGGAGTTAGAGACCAGCCAGCACAACATAGTGAAACCCCATCTCTACTAAAAATACAATATATATATATTGCAATATTGCAGGGCATGATGGTGGTGCCTGTAATCTCAGCTACATGGGAGGCTGAGGAAAGCAAATTGCTTTAACCCGTGGTGCAGAGATTGCAGTAGGCTGAGATTGCACCAGTGCACTCCAGGCCAGGCAAGAGTGAGAGACTTTGTCTTAAAAAAATAAACAAATAAAGAGAGAGAGAGAGAGTCACTCCTCCTAGATTCTGGGCTCAGCAGTACGTAATAATCTTTCCTCCTGGCAATGTATAGAATACGAAGGAAAGTCACATTACTTAGGTTTTGCAATCAGAGGTATGTCACAATTTATTTGGTGAGCAGGACCCAGGCAGGAGAGGAGAGTCACTTTACCAAGTTTTTAAGTCAAATCATATTTCACAATTTGCTCTGGGGGCAGGGCACAGGCAGGAGAGACAAATAACCTAACTAATTGTCCAAGAGATATGTGATAATATCCCCCGCTGGCAGGGTCCATGCAGAAGAGTCATATTATTATGATTCTAACCCAGAGATATGCCACAATGCACCAAAGATAAGAAATTTAAACCAAAAAGTCTCAACACCTGGGTACTAGGCCTAGTTACATGCCAAATCTTCTTGTCTTTGAGGGTGACACCATTAACTCTGAGCAGAATGTGTATATGAGATTCACAATCTCACAAGTTTCCTGGGTTGTTGTATAATATTCTACTGCATATGAAGGCTTTATACAGCATGCATGAGATTTGCAAACCACTCTGAGGCCTACATGCTCCTATGGATTCACGATCTTACATACTGCCCTAAAACCACATATAATAGTCAATATCTCTACTGTAGCCTGGGTCCAGGGATTAAAACCATTATTATGCCTATGAGCTGGATCCAGAAATGAGCCACCATCTCACCTGTGGCCAGATCCATATATGAAGGGCACAATACCAACTAGCACTACATTCACTTGTTAGAATCAGGAACTTAACAGTGTGTTTTGGACATACGGGATGGTGTCAACATCTGCTTTTACCTGGGTGTCTAATCAATAGTCCCAATCTGGACTTTATGCAGGTCTTTTTCATAAAACCCTGCCAACTCTGTCCCACAGAAACTGCCCAAGTGATGGATGGATGAAAGAATATCACTGACACAGGTATTTTTCCTGGAAGTGTGGTTAGCTGACTGTATGTTTAACACTGCCGAAGAGAGTGCAGCAACAGCATCAGGAGAAGGAGTAGCTGAGAGTGTAGCCACCAAGAAGAGAGTGCAGCAGCCACCAAGAGCATGCAGCAGCTGATTACAACATGCTTCTACGCAACAGCAGTGAAGTGTGTAGAGCAGCAGTAGCTGAGAGTGCAGTGCTGAACTTTCAGCGATGCACACATTTATTTAGTAGAGATTTAATAACAAAGGCTTGGAGCAAACCCAGTTTGTGGTTAATAAACATTTTCCACTTCCCAAGTAGAGAGCAGTCCTGCATGCAAATGATCAAAGGTTGGTTTCTGGAGACATATGTAAACCAAAGTATGTAGATAAGCTCCTTTATATTCCCTCATTATCTTCCGTTTACTCTCAGGCTCTGAGTAAGAGTTTGGCTGCCTTCAGACAAAATTCTTTTCCAAAGATTTTGCAAGACATCCCAGTGTTCCAGGAAAATTTGCATCTTTCCTATCATTTTTTACATCACACACTGACTGACATCCTACATCTCCCTCTTTTCTTTCTTTTTTTTTTTTTTAAATCAAGTTTTGTTTACTGAAGACTACAGATGTTTGCAGCAACAAGATTGCCAGATACAGTGGTTATAACTGGTATTTTGGCTTTGCATCCTAGAATTACTAAATAACAGAAGACAAACATAAATATAATCATAAATATTCTATTCCAATCAAGGAGTGACATGTAGTGTTAATTGACACCTCAGTTCAATGTGTGCTGTTACTAAGGAATCCCACTGAGGGTATTTTAACACTTTCTAGCCAAGCAGTTGCATTGTCAGAAGCTGGGAAGGTGGTTTTTGTCTAACTAACAGGACAGTAGAAAGGCTGATTTAAAAGATGTGCCTAATAGAGTGTAGCAGATATGGGATTCAGGCAAAGTGAGAAAATAACAAAGGTTAATAAAACATTGCAAGGAACAAATTTTCTGGAGTGAATTGTGTCTGTGTCCAGAGCAGGATTCACTCAGCCTTCTGAGTTGTCTTCTTCAGCCTCTCTCTGGTAATGTCTGGGGCCTGAGTTGTATAAGTAAGCCACATTTTGGGGGGCTGTGGGGTTTGCATGGTTATTTCCTTTATTTCTGGTACAAGGTTGCATTTTAGCTATGCTATGTTTAGATTTGATGCATTGCATTGGAATTCAAAGAGGGCCTGAGGAAGTGTGAACATAAGCATATCCTCTTCCCCACATTAGCAAATTATTTGGACCATACCATATGCAAGTAACCACATCTTTCTATAAAACTGTGGGTTTTATGTCTTGACAGGTTTTAGCAAAGTTCTTTTCTATAGCTGAAATTTGTCATCTAAATTTAAGAAATTAAGGGTAAAGAAAACTTGTACTAGTAGTGTTGCAGGGTCTTTACTTATATTCCTTCTTCTTTTTTTCTGAGCCTATCTTTAAGAGAGCAATGGACATATTCTGTCCTTGGGGTTTACATGGGATGCCTGTGGAATGTAGGACACTCTGTATATGACAAAATTGTGTCAGTTGTGAGCAGCCATAAGCCAGAATAATTCTGCAATTAGGCAATCCTTTTTTACTGGGGATCAAAGCCTGATTTACATGATACTGTCCCATGGTAGTGTTACCAGTGGGTCTTTTTTTTAGAGCTCCCAAGATGGTGGCAGGCAACTTCCAAGGTGGTGGCAAGCCTTTTGTTCTCTGACCAAGGGTTCTTGGCCTCCTGGATTCCAAGGATTGAAATTTTGGACCATGTGGTGGATGTTATAACTCTATTAAAAATTGTAGGTCATGGAAGAGAATGGTGGAACACAGCAACTAGTGTTCAGCTTGATTAGGATGAACCTGAAGTCAGTGGCAGGTCTGTGATCGTGGTGACCAGCAGTGGCGGATGGCGAACAAAAGCTCATCTCAAGCTGGAACAAACGTGGACCAGAAGAGTGTGCAGTTTCAAGATTTATCAGAGTGAAAACAGAGCTCCCATACAATGGGAGGGGACCCAAAGGGGCTTGCCTCTGCTGGGACAAGTGCCTGGGGATATATCCCAATAATTATCCCTCCCCCTGTGCTGTCAGGTGATAGATGATTTGATTATTTCTTTACCTCCTGCTTTCAGCCTAATTGGTATTTTAGGGAGGTCTCTTTACTACCTGATTGGTTGAGTTTGAGCTGAGTTACAAGCCCCGGGATTAAAGGTGGGTGTTGTCACCTTCCCCAGCCAGGCTTAGAATTCATAGTTGGCCTAGGAAATCCAGCTAGTCTTTTCTCTCAGTAGGACAGCTGGGCATCCCTTGAGGAAGTATTTTCTAATGAAGTCTGTGAGCTGGCCTTTCATTATTGAGAGCTGCTATGGTAAATGCAAATTATTATGTTCTGTTCTTCAATGGGAATAGCATAAAAGCAGTCTTTTAAGTCAATAACGACCATAGACCAATCTTGAGGAATAGCCACAGATGAAAAGATCCCCTGTTGAAGGGTTGTGCAAATTAGCATTGGTAGGCCATAAATCATGCACAATCTCCATTTGTGGACATTTTGGGAAGGAAGAAAAAGGGCAAATTCCAAGGGATGTTTGACGGCTTTATATGGCCAGCTTCTGATTGCTTCTCAGCTTATTCATGGGCTTGTTGTAACTTCTCTCACTTTAAAAGTTTCTGTTCTACCCAAATTGTATTTTAAGAGAGCCATGTCAGGGGTAGGGGAGGAATAACAGTGGCCCTTATAAGAAAGAGATCTGTAAAGTAACCTTGATTAACCCTCTCATAGATGGGCTAGTGGTTACATTTTCTCTAATGCTTTTTCTTATTTCTTTATGTACGTGATTGCCTTGTTGATCTTGCATTACTTAGCAGGACAAGATTTTCCCTTTTAATGCCACTTGCTTAAGACAGGTTCCCATACCTGTGACATATTCCTTGTCCTTTTTCTTATTTATTGAGGGAGGGAGCTCAGGGGAAACCTCCATTTTCTCTGTGGCAATTTTACTCTCAAATAATGGAACTGAGGGAGGAAGAGGAGGTTGTAAGGTAGGTGATGATTCTTCCTCCCTTCTCTTCTTAGGCTCTTCTGTGTAGAGTGGGACAAAATCAGTCCTAACATTAAAGATGTTACTGGAAACTGTTGCTCTTGTGCCTGATGTTGTTTAAGATTTCTGCTGACTTTTTCCCAGAAGTCTATGTCTAGTGTGCCTTCTTCTGGGAACAATTGGTCATGAAAAAAAAAAAAAAAAAAAACAGTTTGCCTTAGGTTCCTTAATTGAGACTTTGAAACTGAGGCTCCATTAGCTTTAAGCAGCTGTTTCACTGTTTTTATATACTGTTGCTGTTGAGCTAATAACTGATGTCCCATGATGAAACCCTAGTCTGAAAAATTCCCTCTAATTTGGAAATCCCAAGAAGGTACCAATGACTTATTCACTGCACAGTCTCTTCACCTTCATTTTTGAGGGTTTCATCATGATTTGTTGCGCCATTCCTCACACAGGGCACCATCTGCTGAGTCTGTCTCATGGACTCTGGCTGAGCAATGGATGAAAGAATTTTGCTGACACGGGTATTTTGCCTGAGAGCTCCACAAAGGGACTGCATGCTCAGCATCACTGGCAAGTATGCAGCAGCAGCAGCAGCAGCCAAGAGTGCAGCCACCATGAAGAGAATGCAGTAGCCACTGATACAGTGTAGCAGCTGCCGAGAGTGCAGCATAACAACAGCAAGAGTGCAGCACCCAGAAGCCAGTGACACTTGCATTTATTTAGTACAGAATTAATGACAAAGGCTTGATGCAAGCAAAATTTTTGGGTAATAAGATTTTTGACTCCCTGCATAGATAGCATTCTTTGTTCATTCATGTGAATGAAAAAAAGATTGGTTTCTGGAAACATAAGTAAACCAAATTATCTAGATAAGTTTCTATACATTTCATTGTTATCTAATATTTGCTCTCAGGTTCTGGATAAGAGAATTTGTCTGCTTTCAGCCCAAATTATTTTCTGAAGAGTTTGTGATATCTCCCAGCCTTCCAAGAAGGTTTGCGTTTTTCCTATAATTTTTCCACCACCCTGACAGATCTCCTACAAAACTCTCTGTACCACCCAAGGAGTTGGTACATTGTGAGTAAGTGTTGTAAAGTTTAGTGAGTTTGGTATAAATATGAATCACGGGACCTTACCTATTGACCTAAGCCTAGAAATGAAAGGCAAAATATCTCTTATTTGCTGAATCCCAGTATAAGTTTAACCATCACGACTTAAAACTGAAGTAAGGTATTTGTTATAGTCTCATTTGTGGGCAAAAAACTATGCCAGAGAATGACATCAATTGGGTGCTGTGCCAAGCAACGTGTCACAATGCGCTCTCTAGTCAGGATATAGAAATTAGAGTCACATTAACTTGATACTAGATGCACTAATATGACACAATACCATATGTGGGAAAAAAAATGCCAAAAGATGAGAGCTAAAACACCTACACAGTGGGCCAAGGATATGTCAAAATACCTCATGTGGCTCTGGTACAGTAATGAAAGTAACATTATCAGAGAATGGGCCTAGAATATGCCATAATTTTCTGTACATACAGGACTCAGGTAAAAGGGTAACATTATATGGGTGCTGGGCCTTGTGATAGATCAAAATTTCTGAGTGTCAGCATGGTTTGGGAGAAAAGGGAGTGCCAAATAACCTGAATGCTGGGCTCAGCAATATGCCACTATCTCTCCATTGTAAAGACCAGGCAGAAAGAGAGTCACAACACTTAGGTCATGGGCTCAGCAATTTATCCCAGTATCCCCAGTAGGCAGGCCCAGACAGAAAAAGAGAGTCATATCACCTGGGTGTTTCTGTGGTAAAAATGCACCTATGGGAAAGTATTTGAGTCAAAAAGTCTCAATACCTGGGTACTAGGCACAGTGATATGACACAGTCTCTTCATTTTGTAGGTTGACACCTTTAACTTATAGCTGAGCATGTACATTAGAGTTACAATCTCACTTGTGTGCTGGGTCAATATATGGTACTGTCTACAACATCTGAGTGGTTTATAAAACATGCATGAGAATTCCAAACATCTCTGAGGCCTTCATGCTGGTATGGACCCACAATCTTACATGTTGCCCTAAACCAGGTTTTATAGTCAAAAATATCTCCCAAAATCAAGGTTAAAGAAGAATACCCATTATTCTGTCTGTGGGCTGGGAATGGAAATGAGTCAGCATCCCCCTTGTTGCCCAATCCAGGCATAAATGTCACAATTCCAACTTTGTGCTGTATTCCCTTGTTGGATTTGGGACCTCAACAGTGCTCATTGTAAAAGGATAGTGGACACTTTTAATATGACTTTTAACTGAGAGTCCCAATCTGAACATTTTGCTGGATACTGCTAAGAAACTCTCTACCACCAAAGAGTTTACAAAGTATAAGTTAGTGTTGCAAGCTTCTGTGATCTTGGTACAAATATGCAATGCAGGACTTTACCTATTGCCCTAAGCTTAACGATGCAAAGCAAAATACCTCCTATTCATTGCATCCCAATAGAAGTTTGATCGTTATGCCTGTGAACGGAAGCAAGGTATATGTCATAATCCCATTTGTGGGCAAAAAAGTAGGCAGGAGGGTAGCATCACTTAGGTGCTGTGCCAAGCAATATGTCACAATGCCTTCTCTAGGCAAGGTATAAGAAATTGAGTCACATTAACTGGCTGCTGGACCCAGCAATATGAAACCAATCCCACATGTGGAAAAAAACCAGCCAAGTTATGTGAGCCAAAACACTTGCATAATGAGCACAAGATATATCAGAATACCTTCAGTGGCTCCAGCACAGGCAGGAGGGTCACATTAAGGTAGCTGGGCCCAGCGATAAGCAATATGCCATAATTTTATCTTTATGCAGAATCCAGGCAGAAGAGTAACATCTGGATTATGCACCTTGCAATAGGACAAAATACCGTTTTAGTGGACATGATTTGAAAACATGAGAGTCACATATTCTAAGTGCTGAGCTCAGCAATATGTCAAAATACTTCTATTATGAATACACAGGGAGAAAAAGGAAGTCAAAACACTTACATCAAAAACTCAGAGATATGTCCCAATATGACCAGTAGGCAGAGCTTAGCCACATGAGGAGAGTCATATCACATAGGTGCTTCCCTAGGAATATGTCACAATTTAACATATTTACAGAAACCAGGCAGAATAGCCATATCTCTTGGGTGCTTGGTTCTGAGATATTTCATAAGACTCTCTTAGGACAGCACCCAGGCAAGAGGGTTACATAACCTATGTGCAGGTTCTTTGCTTATATCACAGTGCTCCTTGTGAGTAGGGCCCAAGGAGGGAGCCAGTTTACGAAGGTGATAGGTCCAGAGATATGTCAACATATTCTCTATGAAGCATAGCCCTGGCAAAAGACTACCATAACCTGTGTGCATGGCCTAGAAATATGTCACTTTCTGGGTTGACAGGGCCCAAACTGGAGAGCCACATAATCTAGGTAGTAGGCCCAGAGTATGTCACAGTGCCTGCCATTGTGCATGGCTCTGGCAAAAGAGTACCCTCATCTGTGTTCCTGGCCTTGCAATATGTCACTATCATTCCTTAGTGTGGGCCCCATTCCAGAGAGAAGAGTCGCATCACCTATGAAGTGGACACAGAAGTATGTCACTATGATTGTGGTGGGCATGGAACTGGCAAGAATGTAATATCACCTGGGTGATAGATCCAGTGACATATCACAATTCTTACTGAGAGAAGTTCCCAGCCAGAAGAGTCACACCACCTCAAGGTTGGCCTAGGTAGCTATCACAAGCCAGATATAGCCTGAAACAAGTCTGGACAGTCAAGTTACACAGGTGCGTGGCAAAGATTTATATCATAATTACACTGTCAGAAAATTCAAAAGATAAGATTTACAATACCATTCATGTCCTGTTTTCAAAGGTGACCATTAACTTTATCCATGTGAGATCATGACCATTCTTACTGTCAGCTGGGTAGGCATACAAGACTCACAATTTTAAATGTTTACTGAGCCCTGCTTTGACTCTGTATAACCCAAAGACTGTAAAATATGTGTGAGTGTTGTAATATTTTGTAACCTTTGAACAAGAAGGTGATCCACAACATCACGCATGTTCCTAAACCCAGTTTTAAAAGTCAAAATATTCTCTGTTGGCTGAGTCCACATATGACAATCTTAATCATGCCTATGAGCTGGGCCTAGGTATATGTTACAATTCCCTCTGTGATTATGAAGCAGGCAGAACTGCCACATTACCTAAATGCTGGACCATAAATATTCCAATATTCTCTTTGTAGGCAAGGTCTCATCAGAAAGTCACATAACTGTGTGCTAGGTCCAGCTATGTGGCACAGTGTCCCTGTGTGCAGTGTCTAGGAAGAAGAGGAGAGTCATATAACCTAAAATCTGGGTCCGAAAATGTGTCAAAATGCTTCTTGTTGACAGGGCCCAGGCAAGAGTGTCATATACTTAGATGCAGTGTTTGTAAGTGCTACCATCTCCAAATAAAGCAGGGTGCAGTCAAGAGAGGAGAGCCATGCAACCTAAATGATTGGTCCAGAAGTATGTTACAATCCCACTTTGGCACCTTTTTATAATAACACAGTTAAATCACCAATATGCTTGTCCCAGGTATTTGTCAAAATCCCATTTGTGGGCTACACCTAGGCAGTATTATTAAATCACTCAAGAACTGAGCAAAGGTGTATGGCACAATTACACTTGTGGAAAGGTTTCAGAATAAGAGTCACCATTCTGCACTTATTCTGGCTCCAGGCATATAAGTTGCTTCTAGGCTTGTCTTATGGTCTCAGATATGCAGCACAATATCACTTGTGGCCAGAGAGAAGGCAAGAGAGTTACATCATCTATGTGGTAAATCAAAACGATTTATCTGGGCAGAAATTTGACAAGAGAGGAGACTAACTTCACCTAGGCAATTGGCCTAGATATATGTCACAATGACTTTTATGTGCAGTACCAAGCCTGGAGCATGACCTCATGTTGGTGCTGGGCACAGCAATATATCAAAATCTTCCTGTTGTCACAATATAGGCAAAAGGGAAGAAACGTCTTGTAAGAGCTGAGTCAAGTGATATATTATATAACGCTTCCTGTTGGCAGAACATAAAAGGAGAATCATATCACTTGGGTGCATTACCTAATTATATTTCACAATGCACTGTAAGTGCAGAGCCAAGGCAATAGTCAACTCCAACTTTGTGCTGTATCCCCTTGTTAGACTCAGGACCTCAGCAGTGGGCTTTGTAAATGTGGGATGATGACAACCTTTAATTTCACATGTATTTGTAACTGAGTGTCCCAATCTAAACTTGTTGCTGGCCCCTGCTTTCTCTGAAGGCCCTTTATACCACCAAAGGGCTTATACAATATAAGTTAATGTAGAAAGATTCTGTGAAGTCCTTACAAATATGCAACCCAGGACCTTATCTATTGCCCTAAGCCTAACAATGAGAGGCAAAATATCTCTTATTGGTTGAATCCCAATATAAGTTTGATTATCATGCCTGTGAACTGAAGACAGGTATACATCATAATCCCATCTGTGGGTAGAAATATCAGGCAGGAGCGTAACATCATTTAGATGTTTTGCCAAGCAATTTGTCACAATGCCTTCTCTAGGCAGTGTATAGGACATTGGATTACATTAACTTGATTCTTAGCACACTAATATAAACTCATTGCACATATGGAAAATATCAAGCCAAGTTATGAGAGCCAAAACACCTACATAATGGGCCTAAGATATGTCAAAATACCTTTGCTGGCTCCAGCATAACCAGGGCAGTCACATCCAAAAGATGCTGCACCCAGCAATATGCAATATGCCAAAATTTCCTCTTTAGGCAGAATCCAGGCAGAAGAGTAACATAATCTGGGTGTTTGGCCCTGTAATAGGTCAAAATTACTTTTTTGTGGTCATCGTTAGGGAAAAAGATGAGACTCACATACCCTGAGTGCTGGGTTCAACAATGTGTCAAAATCCTCCTATTTTGAAGGCCCAGACAGAAAAAGAGAGTCACTTCTCTTAGGTTATGTACTCAGAGTTATATATCAATGTACCCAGTAGGCAAGAATCAGGTCAACAAGGAGAGTCATATCACCAAGTGCTTCCCTAGAAATATGTCACAGTGTAATATGTGGGCAGAATCCAGGCAGAAGAGCCACATCATTTGGGTGCTGGGTCCTGAGATATGTCACAAGCCACTCTTAAGAAAAGCCCAGACAAGAGAATTACATCACTTTGGTGCAGGTTCTCTGCTTATGCCACAATAATACATGTGGGTAGGGTCCAAGGAGGGAGTCCCTTCACCTAGGTGATAGGCCCAGAGATATGTCAAAATGTTTTCTATGAAGCACAGTCCTGGCAAATGAGTACCATCACCTCTGCACCTGGCCTAGAATTATGCCACTCTCCAGGTTGGCGAGGCTGAAGCAGGAGAGTGACACAATGTATGTGATAGGCCCAGAGATATGTCATAATGTCCTCCTTTGGGTATGGCTCTGGCAAAAGAGTACTATCATCTGTTTGCCTGACCTTGTAATATGTCACTATCTTTTATTTGTGCAGGGCCCATTCCAGAGAGGAGAGTAACAACACCTGTGAGGGGAACACAGAAATATATCTCAATAATTTTGGTAGGCATGGCACAGCAAGAATGTAACATCAATTGGATATTAGGTCCAGGGTTAAGTCACAATACTTACTGTTAGAAAAACCCAGGTAGGAAAGTCACATCACCTCAAGGTTGGCCAAGGTAGATATCACAATCTCATATATGAGCTGGAACAAATCTGGAGAGTCAAATTACACAGGCTCTTGGCAAAGATTCATATCAAATTCACATTATCAGAAAATTCCAAAGATGAGATTTACAATACCACATGTATCCCGTTTGTGTGTGTGACAGTTGGTTTTATCCATGTGAAATGATGATTGTACTTACTGTCAGCTGGGTTTGCATACAAGACTCAAAATTTTAAATATGTGCTGAGACTTGCTTTGACTCTGTCTGTATAAACCAAAGACTTTGTAAAATATGTATAAGTGTTATAATATTTCATGACTTTGTACATGAAGGTGATGAAGGACATCACACATGTCCCTAAACTTAGTTGTAAGAGTCAAAATATCCTCTATTGGCTAAGTCCACGTATGAGAGTCATTATCATGCCTGTGAGCCATGCCTAGATATATGTTATATTATATGTTATATTAATATGTTATATTTTGCTGGTCCCTGTCGTGAAACTCTCTGTACCACGAAAGGAGGTTATAAATTATGAGTTAATGCTGTAAAGTCCTGTGAGCTTTGTAGCAATGTGCAACTCAGGACATTAACTATTGTGCTAAGTCTAATGATGAAAGGCAAAAATGTCCCCTGCTGGCTGAATCCCAGGTTAAATTTGACCATCATTCCTGTGAACTGAAGTCAAGTATAGGTAATAGTCCCATATGTGGGCAAAAAACTAGGCAGGAGGGTAATATCACTTGGGTGGTGTACCAAGCAGTGTGTCACAATGCCCTCTTGAGGCAGAGTATAGGAATTAGAGTCACATTAACTGGGTGATGGACTCAGCAATATGACACCTTCCCACATGTGGAAAAAAAATGCCAACTTATAAGAGCCAAAATACCACGTAATGGGCCTAGGATATACCAAAATACCATCTGTGGCTCCTGCACAGGCATGAGCATCACATTTTCAGGTTGCTGAGCCCAGTAATATGCCCTAATTTTCTCTATATGCAGGTTGCAGATAAAAGAGTAACACTGTCTGCTTGCTGAATCCTCCAATACATGAAAACTTCTGTTTGTGGGCATGGTTTGAGAAAAAAAGGTGAATCAAATAAACTAAGTGCTAGGCTCAGCAATATGTCACAATCCTCCCATTGTAAAGAGCAGGTAGGAGAAAAGAGTAACTTCACTAATATCATAGGCTCATAGATATATCCCTGTGTCCCCTATAGAAAGGTTCCAGGCAGAAAAGTGAAGTCATTTTGCCTAGGTGCTTCCCTAGATACATGTCACAATCTCATACGTGGGAAGAAACCAAACAGAAAAGCTATGTCACCTGGGTGCAGCCTGATGTAATGTCACCATGCCCAATGTAAACAGATTTGAAGATATAAAAAAAAAATAGAACCACAACACCTGGGTGCTGGGCTCAGCAGTATGTGATAATTCTCTTTCTGGGCAGAGTCAAAGACGAAGAGTAGAGTCATGTCACCTAGGATTTGCACTCAGTGGCATGTCACAATTTCTTCAGAGGGCAGAATCCAGGCAGGAGAGGAGAGTCACATTACCTAGATGCTACATCTATAGAATGTCAGTGTTCCCTGTGGGTAGTACACTGGCAGGAGAGACACTGGGGGCTTCAGCCAAAAATACAATAAAAACCACATGAGGAAGAAATCCAGCAAATTGACAACAGCTAAAAAACCTACAGAATGGGCCAAAGATATTTCAAAATACCTTTTGTGGCTCTGGCACAAGCCAAAGAGTCACTTCATTAGGGAGCAGGGCCAAGCAATATGCCATAGTTCCATCTTTATTAATGACCTAGGCAGAAAAGAAACAGCATCCGGGTTCTGGGTGCTGAAATATAGCAAAAGTCCTGTTTGTGGGCATTGTTCAGCAACAAGACAGGTGTCAGTTTACCTAAGTGCTGAAGCTGGACTCCTCAATGTATTACAGTCCTGCCATTGTAAAGGCTAAGATAGAAGAAGAGAGTCACATCCCTTAGGTCATGGGCTCAGACATATGGCTGAAAGCCAGCAGTAAGCAGGGCTCAGGCAGAAAAAAACAGTTATATCACCTAGATGCTTATTTAGGTATATGCCACAATTTTATATGTGGGTAGAAACCAGGCTGAAGAGCTACATCACCTGGCCAAGGTACCTGAGTTATTCACAAGCACCTCTTAAAAAAATAACCCAGGCAAGGGAGTTACATCACCTAGGTGCAGGATTCACAGTGCTTCATGTAGGCAAGGCCAAGCCATAAGTCACGTCACTGAGGAGATAGTCCCAGAGATATGTCACAAAGCCTTCGTTAAGGCATGTCCCTGCCAGAAAAGTACCATCACCTTGGTGCCTGGCCTAGAATTATGCCACTATTCAAGCACAAAATTCCCAAACAGAAGAGCCATGTAACTTACATGATATGCCCTGTGATATGTCAAAATGTCCTCTTTTGGAAATGGCCCTTGCAAAAGAATGTCATCACCTGTGTGCCTGGCCTAGGAATATGTCACTATTTTGCCCTGTGTGCAGGGCCCATTCCAGAGGAGAGTTATGTCTCGTAACTGAGGGACACAGTGGTATGTCACAATCATGTGTGTTGGAATGGTGCAGGCAAGAATGTACCATCACCTGTGTGCTAGTTCCAGTGATGTCACAATACTTACTGAGAGCAGGGCCCAAGAAGAACAATCAAATAACTTCAAGGTTGACCAAGGTAAATATCAAAATTCCATTTGTAGGCTGGCAACTGTCCGAAGAGTGAAATCACACATGTGCTTGAAAAACATATATATCACAGTCACAGTGGAAGATAATTCTAGGGCTTAGATATACAATACCACATAAGTCCTGTATTCATGTAGGAGAATTGCCTTCATCCATCTGTGATGGATAAAGTCTTTAGTGTCAGCTGGGTGTGCATATGAGACTTACAATTTCCTCTGTGTGCTAGGCCCTGTTATGACACTCTTTATACAGTGCAAGGGTGTTATAAAATATGTGTGAGTGTTTTAATCTTCTTTGACATTTTTACCAGGAGACCCTGCACTCATGTCCCTCAACCTTGTTATTAAAGTGGCCTTATTGGCTGGGTCAACATATGAGAGTCATTATCATGCCTCTTAGCTATGCATAGGAATATGTAACATCCCCACTGTGGTTATATAATAGGCAGACAAACATATCACCTAAATCCTAAGCCACAGATATTTCAATATTCGCTTTGTTGGCAGGGCGCTAAGAGAAATATCACAAAACTTATGGGCTATGCACAGCTTTAAGGCATAATGTCCCTGTGGAGAGTGTCCAGGCAGGAGAGGAGAGACATATCACATAAGGGATAGCCCACAGATATGTGACAATGCCTCATGTTGAAAAGGCTTAGGCAAGAGGATCATGTAATTTGTATGTAGTGCTTAGAAATGGTATGTTATTCACTGGAAGCAGGGTTTACACAGGAAAGGAGAGTCACATAACCAAGATTATTGATTCAGAGATATGTTAAAATCCCATCTGAGGACAGTGTTAGGACATGATAATCAAATCACTGAGGTTTTTTGCCCAGGTTTATGTCAAAATGTCATCTGGGGGCTGTAACTAGGAAGGATTATTAAATCACTCAGAAGATGGGGACAGGTTAAACTCACAATAACCCCTGTGGAAAGATTCAGAGATGAGTGTCACCATCCTGCATATCTTGGCTCCAGGTACGAGAGTCATTATTCAGCTTTTTATTAGGTCTCAGCTATATGGCACAATATAACCCATGGGTAGGGAGAAGAAAGGAAAGCCTCATCACCTGCGTGGGTGCTGGTACAGTGAAATGTTACAATTATCCTTGTGAGCAGGATATTGGTAGAAGATTCACATCATCTGGATGCAAGTTTCAGTGATATATCTAAATCCTGCCTGTGAATAGGACTCAGGCAGTGGAGGAGACAAACTCTACCTAGGCTATTCGTCAGGATATGTGGCAGAGTGGCCCCTATGTGCAGGACCAAGGCAGGAGAATGATCTTAACTTGGTGCTTGGTTCTGCAATATGTCACAATCTCTGTGCTGCTCAGGGCCCAGGAAAAAGAGAAGACACATCACCTAGGTGCTAAGTCAAGTGATATTGTACAAAATTTTCTGTTGGGAGAATCCTCCCAAAAAAGAGTTACATCACCTGGGTTGAATAACCAGTTATGTGTCACAATGCACCCTAAGTGCAGGGCCGAGGCAGTAGAAAAAAGTCACATAATTTATGTAATGGACCTAGATAAAAGCCACAGTGCTCTTTGAAATCAGTGTTAAGGCCAAGATTTTACATCAGCTGGGTGCTGGTTTAAATGATATGTAAAAGTACCCTTTGCCACATTGCCAAAGAAAGTGTTATTTATTGCTTAGGTCCTTGGTGTGCTTGTGTCATAATTTCAAATGTGTTCTGGGCCTAAAATGATAGTCAAAGTACTCAGATGCTGGGTAAGGTCATACTTTTCAATTACATCCTCGAAAATGTTCACAAATAAGTTTCACAGTCTCACACAAGTCCTGGTTTTTGGTATGAGAGTCAACACACCCTATGAGTTGGCTTGAAGAGTAACAGAAGTCACAGTCTCAACAATGATCAAGATCCATGTATCATAGCTTAAATCCCGCTTGAAGATTGTGATCCAGTAGAAGAGTCAAATCACCAAACATCTGATGAATCACAGTTGAAATGTCACGAAACCATCTGTGGATCAGATTTATGTATGAGAGTCACAACTTCAATATTCGACTGCTTATGTGTGTAAGATTTAGTACCTCACTGGTAGGCTCTGTTCATGTGTAAGAAATACAATTGTGTCAGCTAGGTGTGCATCCAACAGTCACAATACTACCTGGTTGCTGGTGCCTCTAATGATGCTCTTTGTACCCCTCAGGCTTTATATGATATACTTGGTAGCATACTTTTCTGTCAATCCTTTCAGGTGGGAAATCTAGGACTTGGCAAGCAATATGTAACAATGCATTCTCTAGAAATGAGGGTTTCATTAAATGGGTACTGGCCCAGCAATATGACAAAATCCCAAACATAGAAAAAGTAAACCCACCCAAATAATGAGAGCACAATCACCTACAGAGTGTGCACAAGGTATATAAAAATACTTTCTGTTGCTTTGGCACATTCAAGACAATTACATCATCAGGATTGGGGTGGGGGCAGAAATAGGCCATAATTATCTCTTTATGCCTGACCTAGGCAGAAAAGGAATATCATCTGAGTGCTGGGCCCTGAATTACATCAAAATTCCTTTTCTTGGGCATTGTTTGGGACAAAAAAGCAATGTCATATTACCTAAGTATTCAGCTTAGCAATATGTCACATAAACACATTTCAAATGCTGGCAAAAGAAAAGAGTCACATCACTTATGACTCAGGCTCACATGTATGGCTTGATGTCCCAAGTAGGCAGGGCTCAGGCAGAAGATAAGAGTCATATCACCTAAGTCCTTCTCTCCTTATAAGAAAAAATCTAGCATGTGATGTGAAGCCAGGCAGAAGAGTCACATCAACTTGATGGCGGAACCTAAGATATGTCTCAAGGCTCCTTTAGGACAGGACACAGGCAAGAGTGTTACAACAAATAAGTGCATGTTCTACCCTTATGTAACAATGCCACCTGTGAACAGGACCTAAGCAGGGAGTCACATCACCTAGGTGATAAGCCCAGAGATATTTCACAATGTCGTCCTTGAGACATGGCAGTGCTGAAAGACTATCATTACCTGTGTGCGTAGCCTAGCAATATGTCACTATCTAGGTAAGCAGGACCCAAGCAGGAGAGCAATATCACCTATGTGATAGGCCCACAGATTTTTCACATTGCCCTTTTTATGACATGGCCCTAGCCAAACAGTACTGTCATCTGTGTGCCTGGCCCAGCCATATGTCACTATCCCCCACTGTGTGCAGTGCCCATTCTAATGAGGAGAGTTACATCACCTAGGTGGTTGACACAGTGATATGTCACAATGATTTCTGTGGGCATGGTTCAGGCAATTCTTACTGAGAGTAGAGCCCATGCAGGAGGGTCAAATCACCTAAAGATTGGCCCACATTGATTTCAAAATAACATAACTGGGCTGGAAACAGTCTGGAGAGCCAAATCAGACAAATGCTCAGAAAATATTTACATCACAATCACACTGGCAGAAAATTCCCAGGATGAGGTTAACAATACCATACATGTTCTGTTTTCATTAGTGACAATTGGCTTTATATATATGAAACAGTGACAGTCCTTAGTGTCAGCTGGGTGTTCATATGAGACTCACAATTTTCCCTTTCTGGCAGGTTCTGTTATGACACTTTCTATACAAGACAAAGCCTTTTTCATATCACTTATAGTGTTATAATCTTCCATGACCTTTTTACCATAGAGATTTAATCACTTGTGTTTCTAAAGCAAGTTAAGAGAGTCAAAATTACTCCCATTTTGGCGGGGGGGAGTCTACATATGAGAGTCATTATCATGCCTGTGAGTTGTGCTTAGGTATATGTCCCAATTTACTCTGTGGTAATGAAACAGGCATGAGATCCATATAATCTAAATGCTGTGGCAGAAATCTTCCAATATTCTCTTTTTTGGCAAATTTCTAGAAGAAAAATCACATAACTTTGGGGCTAAGCCCAACTGTATGGGACAACAACCCTTGTGGGCAGTGTTTGACAGAAGAGGAGAGACATATCAAATAAATGATAGGTCCAGAGATAAGTTATAGTGTCCCTTGTTGAAAGGACCAGGCAAGAAAATTATTTCATTTAAATGCAATCCTTAGAAATGCTACAATCTCCAGTGGAAGCAGAATCCAGGCGGGACAAGATAGTGAGGCACCTAGATTATGGGTCCAGAGACATGTTACAAAGCTGCCTAAAGATATGTTAGGCCAGGAGAGTCAAATCACCAAAGTGCTCAGCTGAGATATACGTCAAAATCTCAATTGTGTGCTACACCTAGGCAGGATTACTAAATCACTCAGGGTCTGGGCAAAAGTATATGTCACTATAACACTGGTGGAAAGTTCCAGGAATAGGAGTCACCATCATGCATATGACCTGGCTCCAGGTTTAAGAGTCATGATTAGTCCTCTTATCTGGTCTCAATTATATGGGACAGTATCCCTTGTGAGCAGAGAGGAAGCAAAATATCACATCACCTGGGTGGATGTTGGTCCAGTGAGATGTCACAATCATCGTAGGCAGAATTCTGGAAGAAGGGTCACATCACCTGGATGCTGGTTTAAATGATATATCAAAATTCCCCTTTTGGGCTGGGCTTAAAAAGGAGAAGATACTCACTTCACCTAGGCAATTGGTGTAGATATGTGTCACAATGGCCGCTATGTGCAGGACAAATGTTTGAAAGAGATCACAACTTGGCCCTGGATTTAGCCGTATGTCACAATCTCCCTTGTGGTCAGGCCAAGGCAAGAGAGGAAAAACATCACCTAAGTGTGGTGCTGAGACAAGTTATATGTTACAAAGCTTTCTGATGGCAAAACCCAAAATGGAGAGTCCCATCACTTGGGAGCAGTACCCTGTTATGTGTCACAATGCACTGTTAATGAAGGGCCAAGGCAGTAGAATTGAGTAACATCACTTACTGATGAACCCGGATGTAAGCCATAGTGCTTTTTTAGGAAGGGAATAGGCAAATAATTCACATCACCTGGGAGATGGTCCTAATTGACATGTAAAAGTGCCCTTTTTATATAGGTCCAAGTATATCACAATTTCACCTGCGGTCATAGCCTTAAAAAAGCAGTCAAATTATTCAGGAGCTGGACTAACTTTTATGTCCTAATCACACACTAGACAATATTCAGAAATAAGTTTCACAGTCCCACACAACTCCTGGCTTTGTGTATGTGAGTCAACACCTCCTGTGAGTTGGGTCAAAGCAGAGGAGTCCCAATCTCAAAAACTGGTAAGATCCATGTATAAGATGCCTAATCCCACTTGAAGACTGTGTTCCAGTTGGAGAGTCACAGCCTCACAGGTGTGCAGAATCATGCATAACCAAACCACTCATGAATCAGGTCCATGTATAAGAGGAACAATTTCAACCTTCAATTGTTCATTTGTGTGAGATTTAGTACCTTATTTGTAGATAATATTCTTGTGAGAAAATGACAATCATGTCAGCTAGGTGTGCATCCAAGAGTCACAACCACACCTGGTTAGTGGTCCCTGTTATGACAGTTTTGTGCCACTCAGGATATGCCTGAGTATCATAATCCTTTGTGAACTTTGCACAATTAAGTGACTCATTTCTTTACTTATGGCCATGAGGCTGACTATGACAGTCAAAATATCACTCCCTTCTGGGTAATGGTATGATAACTAAATTTGTGCATGTAAGCTGAACCTATGTCAAAATTTCACCTGAGGACAGAAACAAAGCAGCATAGTCACATTAACTGGATTCTGAGCACAGAATACATTATAATCTCCTTCGCAGGCAGGCCAAGTCAGAAGAGTCATGTCAAATGGGAACAACCTCAAGAAATATGGCACCATGCCAACTGTAGACATGGTTGAAGAAAAAGAGTCACACCACATAGGTGCTTAGCTCAGCAATATGTAATAATTTCCTCTTCTGGCTGATACCAGAATAGAGGAGAGTTACATTACCTAGGTTTTGCACTCAGTAGTATGTCACAATTCCTTTTTGAGAAGAACCTAGGCAAGAGATGAGAGTCACATTTCCTAGATGCTATGACCAGCAATGTCACAATGTGCCTTGGGGCAAAAGCAAAGGAAAAATATGCAAATCATCTAACTGATAGGCTCAGAGAGATCTGATAATATCCCTTGCTGTCAGGGCCCAGGCAGAAGAGTCACATTTTTATGATTCTCACTCAATGATATGCCAAAATACACACATGGGAAACAATTTAAGCAAAAGTTTTAACACATGAGTACTTGGCCCAGTGATATGACACAATATCCTAATTTTTTTTTTTTCTGAGATGGAGTCTTGCTCTGTCACCCAGGCCAGAGTGCAGTGGCAGGATCTCAGCTCACTGCAAGCTCCGCATCCTGGGCTCACACGATTCTCCTACCTCAGCCTCCTGAGTAGTTGGGACTACAGGCACTCACAACCACGCCTGGCTAATTTTCTGTATTTTTAGTAGATACAGGGTTTCACCATGTTAGCCAGGATGGTCTTGATCTCCTGACCTTGTGATCCACCCTCTTGGCCTCCCAAAGTGCTGGGATTACAGGCATGAGCCACCGCGCCCAGCCCAATATCCTAATTTTTGAGAGTGACACTTTTAACCATTAGCTTGGTGTCTATAACAAAGTCACATGGTCATATGTATGCTGGGCCACCAAATGACACCCTCTACAACACCCAAGGGCTTCATATGGCATGCATTATATTTGCAAGCTTCTCTGAGGCCCATATGCTCGTATGGACTCACAATCTTATATATTGCCTTAAATTCAGATACGATAGTCAATATCTCTCATTTAGGCTATGTTCAGGAAGGAGAACCATTTATAAACCTGTGAGATGGGTCCAAAAATAAGTCATGATCGCATCTGTGGCCAGATGCACACGTGAGAGTCACAATTCCATTTTGGTACTGTCTTCTCATGTTAAACTTAGTAACTCAACAGTGTACTTTGTAAATGGGGATAGTGACAACTTTTATTTTCACCTGGGTGGGTAACTGAGAGTCAATATTTTAACTTTTTGCTGGACTTTGTTATGAAAATCTCTGTACCACCCATAAAGTTTATACAGAATGAGTTATTTTTGTAAACTTCTGTGAGCTTTGTACAAATATGCAACCCAGAATTTTTTCTATTGCTGTAAGCCTAGTGATGAGAGGCAAAATATCTTCTATTGGCTGAATCCCAATATAAATTTGATCATCATGTCTGTGAACTGAGCAAGGTATATTCCATAATCCCATTTGTGGGCAAAAAGTTAGAAAAAGTGTAATATCACTTAGGTGATGTGGCAATCAACATGTCACAATGTTCCCTCTAGTCAGAATCTAGGAAGGAGGGTCACATTAACTGGGTGCTGGATCCAGCAGTATGTCACAATTCCACATGTCAAAAAACATAACAAAGTGATGGGAGCCAAAACACTTAATGAATAAGCCAAAGATATGTCAAAATACTCTCTGTGGCTCTGGCATAGGCAGGACAGAACTACAGTGAAAGAGTTATATTACCTTGGTGCAGGTTTAACTTTTATGTAACAATGTTCTATGTGGGTGAGGCCCAAGTATTCAGTCATATCACCTAGGTGATAAGCCCAGAGATATGTCACAAGGACTTTCTTGAAATATAGCTCTGGCAAAAATTATCATCACCTGTGTTCCTGGCCTACCAATATGTCACTATGATCCTCTGTTTTCAGGGAACCTTCCAGAGAAGGGAGTTACATCACCTAAGTGGTGAACACAGTAATATGTCACAATGATGTCTGTGGGTGTGGTCCAGGCAAGAATGTAACATCATCTCGATGTTAGATACAGTGATATGTCATGATCCTTACTGAGAAAAGGGACCAGGCAGGAGAATGACATCACCTAGACATTGGATCAGGTAGAGATCACAATCCCATATATGTGCTAGAACCTGTCTGGAGAGTCAAATCACACAGATGCTTGACAAAGATATGCATGACATTCACACTGGGAGATTATTGCAGAGATGAGATTTACAATAACATACATGTCCTGTTTTCATGTTTCACAGTAGTCTTCATATATATGAGATGCAGACAATACTTCCTGTCAGCTGGGTATGTATATGAGACTCGCAATTTCATCTTTTGGCTGGGTTTTGTTATGGCATTATCTGCACAAGCCAAAGGTTGTGAAATATCTGAGGCTGTTATAATCTTCTGTGAACTTTTTACCAGAAAGATTATCTAAGACATCACTTGCATTGCTAAACCAAGTTACAAGAGTCAAACTTACTCCTATTTGGGGGGTCCACATATGAGTCATTATCATGCCTGTGAGCTGTGCCTAGTTATTTGTCAAGTGTTACTCTGCAGTAATGAAACAGGCATGACAGCCACATAACCTAAATGCTGGCAGACATGTTCCAATATTCTCTTTGTAGGCAGGTTTCTCACAGAAAAATCGCATAACTTTGGGTCTATGCCCAACTGTATGGCACAGTGTCTCTTGTGGGTAGTGTCAGGCAGAAGAAGAGAGTCATATCACCTAAATGATAGGCCCATAGATATGTTACAATGCCACCTGTTGAAAGGGCCAGGCATGTATCATTTATAATTACAGTCATTTTATCTGGAGTCATTTGGTAACTTACTGTAGCTTTGATTTGCATTTTTCTAATAATGTTGAGCATCTTTGCATGTGCTTGGCCATTTCTATGTCTTCTTTGTAGAAATATCACTTGGTATGTCTTGACTATTACTAAATTTTCTGTTATTTTTGCTTTAAGTTTCCTATATATTCTTTATATTTTTCCATTGTTGTATGTATATTTTGCAAATATATTTTCCCACACTGTAAGTTGTCCCTTCACTCTGTTAATTTATTTTTGCTATGTAAATTTTTTTTAGATTCTGGTAATTTTGTTTGTCTGCTTTTGCTTTTCTTGCCTGTTCTTTTGAGGTCTTATTTAAATTTTTTTTTCCTGTCCTATTTGGTAAAGAATTTCTCTATGTTTTATTCAAACAGTTTTATAAGTTTGAATTTACATTTCAATCTTCCACTTATTTTTATTTACATTGTTTTAATATGGTAACAGGTAGGAACCTAGTTGTATTCCTCTGTATTTAAATAATCAATTTTCCCAGTACCATTCATTGAAAAGATTGTCTTTTCTTAAATGTATGTTCTAAAGCACTTAAAACTTACTTGGCTCTAGGTTTATGAATTTTATTACTGGGATCACTAGATACTTTGGTCTACGTGTCTGTTTTCTATGCCATTATCATGCTGTTTTGCTTGTTATAGCTTTGCAGCATGTTTTGAATGAAGGTAGTTTGATGTTTTTAGCTTTGTTCTTTTTTCACAGGATTATTTTAGCTATTTCAGGAGTGTTTTTTTTGTTGTTGTTGTTCCACATAAATTTTATGCCTCTTTATTTCATTTCTCTACAAAAATATTCATGGTATTTTTATAGATTTTGTATGGAATCTGTAGATTTCTGTGTAGCATAGCTATTTTACCTATATTTTTTATAACTCATGAGAAAAATATCTAATGTTTTTTACATTTTTACCAATGTTTTATAATTTATTGTGTAGAGACTTTTTCTCTTTCTAATTAAGCTTACTGCTTAATTAATTTTTTATTAATTAATTTTTTATTCTAGATAAAAAATTAATTAATTTTTTATTCTAGATAAACAAAAAGTATTTGGAAAATTTTACATGCCTTTGTAATTAAAACAAGTTAACAAATTACATATAGATGATATGTACTTCAACACAGCTAAGGCAAAATATGACAAATCAATAGAAGTTATTGTTACTGGTGGGTCTTCTTTATTCTCAGAGCTCCAAAGATGGTAGTAGGATGCTCCCAACATGAGATGCACAGCTCCCAAGATGACAGCAAGCCTTTTGTTCTTTGACCTGGGGTTCTTGGCCTCAGGGATTCCAAGGAATGGAACCTTGGGCCATGTGGTGAGTGTTATAGCACTACTAGAGACCATGGGTCATGGAAGAGAACCATGGAAGCCAGCAACTACTGTTCAGCTCGATTAGGACAAACCCAGGCACTTACCCATGCAGGAACAATGGTGAGCCTGTAGCCCAATCATGCGTGGCAATGGACACCTAGCTGGATTAGGAGCTCCATGAACACCCTGCCAGATCCAGAGGGGTGGAAGTCAGTGACTGGTCTGCCATGGCAGCATTTAGCAGTGGTTGTCAGTGAGCAAAAGCTCAGCTCCAGCAGGAACAAATACAGACCAGAAGACTGTGCAGTTCCAAGATTTAATAGAGTGAAAACAGAGCTACCATAAAATGTAAGGGGACCCAAACATGATTGCTCCTTCCTGCTGGAATGCCAGGGTTTATATCCCAATCATTGTCCTTCTCATCTGTGTTCTTAGGTGATATATGATTTGACTATTTCTTTATCTCCTGCTTTTGACTAATTTGTATTTTAGTGAATCCTCTTTACTATCTGATTGGTCGTGTGTGAGCTGAGTTACAAGCCCTGTGTTTAAAGGTAGGTGTGGTCACCTTCCTCAGCTAGGCTTAGGAATTCTCAGTCAGCCCAGGAAATCCAGCTTGTGCTATCTGTCATCCCCCCTCTAAACAGGAAAACAAAAGTGCTATTGGGCAGGTTGGACAACGATGGCTCTTAATTATTTCCTGTTGAATTGGGGTGTAGTAGGGGTTGTGCAGTTGAGATTTCCTCAGAAGGGGTGCCTTTAATGTCATTAACATTAGATCATGGGATTGCAGGCAAGTCCTGTTGTCCAAGGCAGATCTTAGTCATGGACTGCATCTGGAGCTCCATTTGAAGAGTGATTTGTAATTTTACAGCTTCAATTCTGGAAGAGAAAAACTTAACAAGAAGGTTAAAGGTACAGAGATTGAAATGTAAGGCCTGAAGTGCAGGGGATTATTTCTTTGGCACACTTCACAGGCCCTGACTATCTACTTGATAGTTTTGAAAAGGCCTGGTCCAGTAAATAATGATTTGGCCATCTGATGGATGCTATCAATGCCTAAATGAAAGGTTAGGTGAAGGGTTTGAAGTAATTTCCATTGGTTAGCTGCAGGCAAAATTATTTTTTCTTCTTCAGTGGCTAGCCATCCTGAAGGGTGGAAACTATGTCGTCATGAGGTTCCCCATTCTATTTCTTCTGCTAAATACTGGGGATTGATTTCCCAGAGGGAATTACGCCATACTATGGGTCCTTCTATAAGCATTTCTAATGAGGTCCCACATTGTGGCTCTTTTGCCTTCAATATCTGCATGGCAGTCCCCTTCTATTTCCCTTTCTTTTCCTTTCTGATGACCCTGGCAGTGTAAGAATGCCACCTCTTTAGCTTTCCATACAGCCAGTAATAATTTCCTAATGGTTTTCTGATGTTTGATAGGTATTCCCTAGGAAGTTAGGAATTCCCTTTCTTTTCATATTGCTGCATGGGCATGGAGGACTAAATGGGTATTGGCTTTCTAAGCTTCTTTAATTAGTGTGTATAATGGCCTGGCTATTTCACTGTATCTGGGAATCCATATTCAGTAGAAGCCTGATAATGGGAAGGAGCCCTCTTAGTTGACCCAGTGTTTTGGGATAAGCATAAGGAAGCATAGGCTGGATGGATTCCTCACTGAGGAATCTGGTGCTTTTTGATAAATTTTAGCCCTAAGTATTTAACCTGTTGTAAGCACAGCTGAGTCTTTGGTTTGGAAATCTTGTAGCCACAGGTGGCAAGGAAGTTCAAGAGCATGTGAGTGGCTTGATGGCATGAGATTTCTGAACGGGTGGCTAAAAGTAAATCTTCTACATACCGAAGGACAAGAGTGTCTAAGTATGAGAACTGTCTCAAGTCTTGGGCTAATGCCTTGCCAAATAGATGGGGGCTATCCCTGAACCTTGGGTAAAACAGTCCAGGTGAGTTGAGACATTGGGTTCAAAGGATCTTCAAAGGCAAACAAAAATTGAGAGTCAGGATGTACAGGGATGAAGAAAAAGGCATCCTTGAGAACCAGGACTGTAAACCACTCAGCTTCCTCTGGTATTTCGGAAAAGTAGAGTATAAGGGTTAGATACATCTGAGTGTAGATGGACAATGGTGTTATTGATAATCCTGAGATCTTGAGCTAACCTACCCTATCCATTTGGTTTTTGTACTCCTAAAATTGGAGCATTGCTGGGACTATTGCATGGTTTTACCAGGACTTGGCCTTTTAGGTCCTTAACAATCTTTTGGAGTCCTTGTTGAGCCTTGGGTCTAAGGGATTACTGCCTTTGGTAGGGAAAGGGGGAAGAATCCTTTAGTTTAACTTTAATGGGATGGGCAATCTTTGCTTGTCCATATTGTTCTTCTGTTGCCCAGACTTCAATATTATTTCCTTCTTCAAGTAAGGTAAAACAAATGGTGTACCTTCTTGAAAGGCATGTGAAAGTTCTGTGAGGGTGATGGCATGTGCTTCCACTTGCCCCAGGCACCATCAGTTCTGCTGCTAGATCATCTGGTTAGTGTCTTCTGACTTGGAGGACCTTTGTCCCTTGGGGCAGTGGTCTTCCAGTGATTCCCTTGACATAAGGTACATGGACAAGGGGGAGCTTATTTCTATTCGGACAATCTTTATTAAAATGTCCTCATAGACTGCACTGGAAGCAAGCCCTATTAGGCATTTGATTTGCCCAGGCTTTCCCTGTTCCAGAGCCTCCAAAGTCCAATTGCCTGAGGACCATGACTAAAGTAGTAGCCTTTTATTTATTTATTTTTTAAATCACGTATGTCCCATTTTGCCTGCTCCTCCTGATCTTTATTATAAAAAACAGAGGCTGCCAAGTTCAATAGGGTTTCTAAGTTTTGCTCTGGTCCTAAGGCAGACTTTTAATTTTTTTGTAATGTCTGCAGCTGACGGAGTGATAAACTAATCTTTTAAGATTAGTTGACCTTCAATAGAATCAGGTGACAGAATGGTATGATTGCTCAATGCCTCCATTAGTCTTTCCAGGAAAGCAGTAGGATTTTCTTCCTTTCCCTTTGTTATAGTGGACATCACCAAATAATTCACAGGCTTCTTCCTAGTTTCCCTTAGTTATTCTAAAACACAAGTTAGCAAATGTCTGTGACACCACTCTCCATGTTCTGATTATGCATTCCAATGAGTGTCTACACTGGGAACTGCCTGCTGGCTTGTGGGGAATTGTTCTCTTTCCTCTGTTGTCATCTTATCATTGACCTGACTGAGTTACTAGAAGTCACCAAACTCTCGGGCTGCTGTTATGGAGGCACTTCTCTCATTTAAGATGAGTGCCTGATCTAGTAGTAACATTATGTCTCTCCATGTAAGATCAAAGGATTGCCCTAACCCTTGTAAAACATCAATAGAGCCATCAGGGTTATTTGATAATTTGCCTAGGTCTATTTTGACTTGTTTTAAGTCTGAAAGGGAAAAGTACATATACTCTGACTGGGCCGAATTCTCCAGAATATATCATAGGGGCATTTTTGACTTAGGGAGAATGATTCTCATCTGAAAAAAGAACACAGGGATGCCAACACCCCTAGTCATTTTCTCATAAGTGTTAGTTCCTAGAGCATCCTCTATGGTCCTAATGCTTATTCTTTTACAAGGTGCATAACCACACATGTACCTCTGTTTATCAGATTAGTGACACTCACTGATGTAGCAGTACTGTACCCCTTTTCCCACCTTTCTTGACCACAAACAAATGGGTCCAGGTTGCTGGAATCTAGTGGTCCTTTAACCAGCATGCCCAACATTGCCTTTGTGCTCAGAGGTGAGTTTCTTTCTAGGGTGCATAATCACCCATGGACATCTGCTTATCAGATTAGTTATGCTCACTGATGTAGAAGTTCTGAACCCCTTTTTCTGACTTTCTTGACAACAAGGAAAGAGAACCAGGCTGCTGGATTCTAGTGGTCCTTTACCAGCATGCCCAACATTGCCTTTGTGCTCAGGGGTGAGTTCTAGAGCTGGGCTGGGTTTCTGAGTATTTAATAACAACCAAGTTGCCCCATCAAGATGCATTCCCATAAACAGTTTTTATGAAAATTTGCTTCAGAGATGGTGTAGGTAACATTTTGAGTCAGGATTGAGATAGAGTTTTTTGATTATGTAAGTACTTTAAGGCTTGGCTGAGTGCAAACAGCTTGCACGTTTGAGCAGACCAGTTATTAGGCAGTTCTCTTAATTCTGTTCCCACAAGAATATCCTTAGCAATTACTGAATACCCATTGTGCATTTTTTGTTTGTTTGCTTTTTCTCAAACACCCGGGGTGAACCATCTATCTTCCTGTCCTGAAGGGAGTTCCTCCTAGATGTGGTCAGATATTTGTATGGTAATTAAAATTTAAATCACCTGTTAAAAAATCTGCTGCATTAAGGGAATTTTCAGTGATTAGTGTTAAATCAATTTTATCTACCAGAATAGCCCCATACTTTAAGATTTTTGTGTTAGTAAGCTAATTTTTGCTTTTTTTTTTTTTTGATTTAGGATAGCTCTGAAGCGGTAAGTTGTGCTCACAATGAGGTTTGCTCTAAAGGTTAGTTTTCTACTTTTAGCAAAGCAGTTGCTGGTACCGGCTGAATGCATTTGGTCCATCCATGAGTTACTAGGTTAAGGATTTTTGATAGGAAGGCTATGGGTTGTCAGCAATCTAAGTGTTTTCAAGCTATGCCCTTGTTTATACTGACAACAAGGTAGAATTGGAGAGTTATAGGGTCATGGAGAAGACATTCTATTATCAATTATAGGTTTTAAATTTAGCCTGTCTTTTAAAATAGGGCACATTGTTTTTTCTTTACTACTTTACCTTTCTCTTTCTCTCTTTGTCTCCCTTTTGTCTCTCTCTCTCTCCTCTCTATGTCTCTTTCTGTTTCTCTCTCTCCAATTTGTTTTTCTCTCTCTCATCTTTGTCTCTCTCTCTCCTTTCTGTATCTCTCTGTCTACTCTCTGCCTCTCTCTCTCTGTGTCTCTCTCACATTCCTCTCTGTTTCTGTCTCCTCTCTCTCTCTCTCTCACTCTCTCTTTTCTCCTCTCTCTCTCCTTTCTGTCTTTGCAGATGGATTTTGGAAACACAGTGGAAGGATGGTTGCTTGTTGCTCCAATTTTCCACTATAGGAATATGGGCCACCCTTTAGTTACTCAATTTGGGAGAGAAAGTGAAAGTCTGAAGCATTAGTATCTAGGAGGCAGGGATCAGAGGAAATAGATTCAGAGGTAAGGACAATTTTGTCAATACATTTTCAAGAAGTCATGGTCAGGACCCAGGAGGTATGGGTCAGGAGAGGTAGGGGTGCATGCATGGGTGACTGCTGAGTAGAGACTTCTGGATGTGCCATGATCTCGACCAACCAATGCCAGCAGTTTGGGAAGACAGCTTTCTGCCTTTAGTTGACACTCGGCTTCCCCAGGAAAATTGTGAAAGTGGAAGCTGGTTCCAGGCAGACCAATGCTCCTAATGCAGAAGGGTTGGGGGTTGTTAGAAAGCCTTTTCCCTGAAAGCCTCACACCTGAGTCTTTAGTCTGGCAGCTACGCTAATTGTTTTTAACCAGCTGAGAAGTGCCTAGTATTTTCTTCCAACTCTAAGGAAGGATAGGACAAAATAGCAAGTGAAAGTGGTCTGATATTACTTGCCTCTTTGGAGAAGCCCCATATGGGTCATCAAATGTTACCAGTTGGTCTTTGTTCTTAGTGTTCCCAGGATGGTGGGGGGCCACTGCCAAGATGGGGTGGGCTGCTCCCAAGGTGACAGCAAACCTTTGTTCTCTGACCTGGGTTTGTTGGCCTCACAGATGCCAAGGAATGGAACCTTGGGCCATGTGGTGAATTTTATAGCTCTATTAGAAGCCATGGGTCATGGAAGAGAATCGTTGGACCCAGTGACTAGTGTTCAGCTAGATTAGGATGAATCCAGGCACTTAGCCATGCAGAAACAATGATGAGACTGTGGCCCAATCAGGAGTGGAAATGGGATCCTCACTGGATCAGAAGTGCAGTGAACACTCTGCTAGATCTGAGAGGATGGAAGTCAGCAGCAGTTATGCAATGGTAGCATTCAGTAGTGGTGGATGGTGAGCAAAAAGTCAGCTCCAGCTAGAACACAGACCAGAAGACTGTGTACTTGCAAGATTTAATAGAGTGAAAACAGAGCTCCCATACAGTGGGAGAGGATGCAAAGGGGACTTCCACCCCGACTTGAATGCCTTAGTTTATATCCCAATAATTGTCCATCCCCCTGTGCTCACAGGTGATATATGATTTGACTATTTCTTTACCTCCTGCTTTTGCCTAATTGGTATTTTAGTGAGCCCTCTTTACTGCTGATTGGTAAGGTGTGAGCTGAGTTACAAGCCCCATGTTTAAAGGTAGGTGAGGTCACCTTCCCTACCTAGGATTAGGAATTTCTTAGTCAGCATAGGAAATCCAACTTGTCCTGTCTCATTACAGCAAACAGGAAAGGAAAATGCTTTTTATTGAAGATTTGAAACAAGACAATTACATCAACTTTTACAACTTGTATTCAACAGAGTACTGGAAGGCCCAGAAAGATCATTTATGGAAGATAAAGAAATAAAGCACATCCAAATAAAAAAGTAGGACTTCAAAATATCTCTGTTTGCAGATCACATGATTGTCTCTATAGCAAAACTAAAACACTGCACTAAAAATCTTGAGAATTAATAAAAAATTCAATAAAGTGGCAGAATACCAAATTAACATACAAAAATTAGTAGAAGCAGTTTTTTTTGAGATGGAGTCTTGCAGTAGAAGCATTTTGGTATGCCACCAATAAGCCATCTAAAAAACAAGTTGAAACAAAAATACTTAAAACTGCTATATGTTTTACTTAATTTTAATTTCATGCTTGTGGAAAGGTTCAACTTTATTTGTTTGTTTGTATGTTTGTTTATTTATTTATTTTTGAGACAGTCTTGCTCTGTCACCCAGGCTGAAGTGCAGTGGCATGATTTTGCTTCACTGCAAGCTCCACTGCCCAGGTTCATGCCATTCTCCTGCCTCAGCCTCCTGAGTAGCTGGGACTACAGGCATCCACCATCACTCCTGGCTAATGTTTATGTATTTTTAGTAGAGATGGGGTTTCACCAGTTAACCAGGATGGTCTCAATCTCCTGACTTTGTGATCCACCCACCTCGGCCTCTGAAAGTGCTGGGATTACTGGCATGAGCCACAATACCCAGCCAGTTCAACTTTATTTTTTATAATTCAGACATTCAGCACTCTCTCTCTAACCAATTTGTTAAAAAGACTGTGTTTTATTTTCTCATTTTGAGTGATACAGACAGGGGATAGCCAAGGGAAATTTTTATTTTGAGTGATGAAGACAGGAGATAGCCAAGGGACCTATTCTCTTTTTCAGTGATGGAAACAAGAGACAGTCACTGGTCCTGGCCAAAACTCCGTCTTCAAGCTTAAAACAGCCTGAAGGCTGAAAAACTGGATAACTTTTTTCACACTCACTCTTTTCTAATTGCTTCTCTGTGAATAATATCTACCTCTATACTGGGAAAAGGAAGTGGAGGCATTTAAATTCACACCTTTTGGCAGGGCAGGAGCCTGAACTCTTTAGTTGGTATGTGGTGAACTTGTGTTCATCAACCTGTGAAAAGGGGCCTGTTAACAGGAATTCCACTCACTTTGCTGACAGGTTTGTTTTTTGTCTGTTTGTTTGTTTTCTTTTGCCCAATAAACTTTATTCCTCCCCCTTCAGTATGTCTGTTAGCCTATTTGTTCCTGATCATGTGACAAGATCCTGGTTTCAGCTTTCAAAAAAAAATAAATAAAATAAAATAAAGTAAAATAAAATAAAATAAAATAAAGAAAAGAAAGAAAAAAACTTCTAAAACATTTCAGTGTCTACATGTGGGGCTTGAGGAGGGGTAAGAGGTATACCAAAAAATAAAAATTCTATTTTATTTGTAAGCCTTTTCATTCTTGGATTTCTCCTGAGGCTAGAGGAAACTGCACCACCTCACCCCAACAGCCCCAGGCACATCCAATGGAGAGATGTATGGTGGCCCTTACCTTTATCTCCTTTGGGCGGGAAAATGGCAAGCATTCATGGTGTCTGCCCATTCACTGACCAAGGGATTCAGTCTCCTCTAAAAGCAATTATGTTTTTCTCTCTGTTGATGAAAACAATTTGCAAATGAATGAATATTTTCTTCCCTCCCCTTTAGCCTTTCATTTGTTTTTGTGTCTTTTTTGTTTGTTTGTTTTGTTTTGCTGCTGTTGTTTTTCTTCATACTGTCAGCAGTTTCCTTTTAAACAAAAGGGTTTTTTAAATTTTTTCTTCATAGAAAATGTTTTGCTGGGATAAGACCCCAATGATCACTGCTTATATTCTTTGTAGTGTTTTAATCATTAAAGGGTATTTGTGAGGTTGATCTTGAGCTGTGGCCAATCTGGCATGCTTTCTATGTGATTCTCTATGATTGTTAGGAAATTTTGCAGCAGGCCTCCCTCTTGTTTTATGTTTTAGAAACATGACCTGTAACCATGTTGTAATGTTTTATTTTGGCCTCTTCAATTTTATGATGGTGGTCCAAGTTTAATTCTGGCTTAGGGAATGTGTCTCTTCTGGTTTCACATCATCATGTGACTTTTGCTATTTGTAGATTCTCTTCCCCTTCACAAACTACCTCAACCTTTTTTTTCTCTGAGCACCTGGTAAGGTATCTCTGATAAAGTTTGAAAGCCAGAAATACTGGCTACTTGGTGCTTCTTGCAGCAGATAATAAGAATGTAAAAGGATTTTCTTAAAGAGTACTCAACTCAATTAAAAGTACATATCCAAATAATCAGTATGGTTAAAAGACCTTTATATTTTTCTCTTCTGGGTTCTTGTTTGACTGGGGAAAGAATTTTTTCTCAGCTAACTGAATTATTTTTCTTTATTTTGGCTTGCCACTGTCCTGCATGAATGAGAGTCCAGTAATTAAATCAGGAAAATGGTAAATAAAAAACATATTGGCTACTGGGTTTTCCTTTGCCAGTCTGTGTAGTTATATGTGTGCTGTGTGAGTGACATGTCTATAAAGACGAGCTCTAATAAATTCACTTAAAGAATGATAAGACCTTGGATCAAATATTTTTTGAAGGGAAGATAAAAGCTATATACATTTAAGTTCACATAATTTTCATCTTAGGGACATAAAAACAGCCTTAAAGGTGATCATAAAAACACAAATTTCATCAATGTATGAGTAGGTGGACTAAACTATGCAGGTCAGATACTAGGATTGCTAAATATTTTAAGGTTATAAACTGATTTTTTGATTTTAGAGAACAGTTCAATTTTGCATTAAAATTGGTAAGGCCTGAGAACAAATGGAATTAACCACACCCTTACGCTGAAAGGAGACAAAACTTTGGCTGCACTTAGTACATAATTAAAACAATTTATGTGGCATTACATTAAAGTTAAAATTGCTAGAATTTGCCATTATAACATGTAATAGAAACCAATGGAAATGTATTTACAAATGACTTAGATTATAAGAGGTCATGGTAATATAAATTCTTGGCTAGGCTTGAACAATTGTTTTGAAATAGATAAGATGAAGTTTAAAGTTCAAACAAATTGTGGAAGTATTGTAAAAGTAAATAGTGAAAAAGAAATTCTTCATGTGAACATTAATTAAATTCTAAAAGTATTATATGGGGATTTTGTAAATTAAACATTGAAATAAAAACAGCACAGTAGTCTTAATGCAATAATCTGCTTTTTAGCATAACTTTTAAAGAATTATTAAAAGTTTTTGCTTTTTACATTTCTAAGTCATTGTTTTTGCTAAATAAGTTATTTATGATAATCTGGAATTTTATTTCATAATATTAAGTGTTTTAAACCAGTAACATGTAACATGCTTCTCAAAATCAATGTTAGTTACAAAATTGTCATCCTGAATTTATGACTTTTAGATGATACAGAGCACCCATGGAGTATCCACAATAGTGGCAAACAGGATTATATGACATGATTAGTTACATGAAATTGCCAAAATGGTGTTCAATATTCTTTAGATGATGTTTTGGCAAATAATACTAGTTCATGTTTCAAAACTGTATGGGATTTCTAAAATTCCAATATATGAAGTATATGCTATCAACCACAATTAAAGTTGTTATGTTAAGTTGTTGGAACCATAGAAATAACCAAATTTTTTTTGTCAAAGAAATAGCCAAAATTTTTTGTCAATCATGTTTCTTACTGTAATTACTCTAGACATTTTGTTATACACAGTTAGATCTTTTCCTGTTTTGATTTTTTTCAAAAAAGGATTAATCAGCTATAGAACTTTGTACAGATGCTCTAAAATGCTGGTTTCTGATAAATTTGTAGATTTACATAAAAGTTAAATTAAAGTTCAAGTTAAATTAAAGTTCAAGTTAAATTAAAATTAAAGTAAAGCTAAACTTAAAGATTATGATATTTGGAAAATAGAAAAAATGTACAGGACTCAGAGAGCTAAAATGTTCATGAATATGAAACAAAACAAGAGTTAACTGAATAGACTGGAAGAATAGAGAGCCAAAGTAATCTTTCTGACTTTTGCTTGTACCATTACTGATCATTGTATTGTTTATGAGAGTCAAGGAAAATATTTTGTGTCAAGGAAACATATTCTGAGTTCCTTACAGCCTTTAATATTTGACTAAATTGTACTCTTGTGACTAAAATTTAGAGCATGTTTGTCTCTCTCTGTCTGATTTCTGCACAATTTGAAAAATAGTTCTGAGTATTTTTAACTTTAGGCAATATATCTATTTGCATAAGTGCCATAATAATCCCTTTTCTTTTGCAACAGGACACAGCTAAAGTAACTGATTATTTTCCCAAAGCCTAGACTACAATGGTATGCTTTCCTTTAAGGAGGCAAGATCTACTTGCAGAGCCAATAAAAGTTCCTTGGAAGAACTGGGCTTATACCTTGTCTTCACAATCCTTGCACAGGTTTCCTGATCTGTGGTAAGTAAAGAAAGAAACTTTCTGATAGGCCCAGTAGCTCCAAGTTTCTCTTGGGATTATAGGAGGAGATTACCCAAGTCACAACTAATTGAGGATACAAGCCGATTGCTGGGCATGACTTTTGAAAGTCCTATCTGAAATTTCTTGTGGAACAGAGTTCCATCAAATCTAACATAAAAGACCTATGGATACAAAATTATTCTTGCTGCACTTTATGCAAATAATTAGGCCTTATATAAGACTAAAGTTAATTTCACAAGCAAATCAGCCCTATTGTGATTTGTTTTTTTTAAATTAGAGGACTGGACAGAGAAAGATTATGTATCAAAACTTACTATGCATTTGTCATTAAATTCTAAAACCATGAGTTTTGAATTTTTGCCTACATTCTGGACCAACCATGCTTATTCCTGTGAAGTAACTTGTAATCTTCAACTGCAGCTGAGAAGAAACAAAAAGGGATGAGTAATGCAAAAATCTGGTTTAATATTCTAGTTCTGGGCAATTATCCTGCAAATTTTTCAGGTGATGAAAATAAATAGGGTGCCCACCCAAATCTTAGCAAGTTTAACTATTGTCGCTAGTTATCTGAGTTTGTCACAAGACTTTTTTTTTTCTCTTCCTGTGGAAAGAGGACTCAATTCCACAACTTCATCTTAGCATTCAGCTATTAATAAGGAGTCCATGCAATCCCCTGAGAAACGTTTTTGTCCCAACCTCAATTCCTAGCCTCAAGTTGAAGCCATAAGAAAGTATAATGGAGCTGAGAAACCCAGAAGTAGATGATTATGGGGGTTAAAATTCACAGTGGAGGAGAGCATGACTAATTCCAGTGGATTAAGCCAAGTCTCATATTTCATGGATAAAGGTCATGATACTATCTGTTGCATAAATGAGATCTAGTGAACGCCAGAACTACTGACAGCAGGGGAGAGAGGACATATGTAGCTAACAGCAGATATTTCCACCCCCAACAGGCCTCCATGTTAACGTGAGTGAAAGCTGCTTTGACATCCATGGATTGCTCCCTATCACAATCACTGGTATTTGGGGATACAAGGATGCAAGTGTGAAAGGCAACATTCCTTCTTCTATCCCTCAACATACACTGGATATTTGGTAGAAAGATAAAGGAATCAGGCATACCTGATCTTCTCTCTCTTTGTAGATGAGGAGCCATTCATTTTCAGTCTATATTCCTTTTAAATCCATCCTAAAATTTTGGGCCTCCTTTGAAAAAGTGCTTACTTTTTACCTTTTTTTCTCCTCTGTCCTCTGTTTACAGACAGGTAATCATGTCTTCATACTATGGGACAGTCACCTCAGATGCATCCTAGAAGTTTGGAACAGTTAATTTCCCAAACCTTAGACTGGTTGGCTTAGCTTAGGATTGGACTCAGGTCAGAAGAACACAGAACTCAGACATGCTTGCAAAAGGGTAAAAAAAAAAAAAAAAAAAAAAAAAATTTGATGTTGTGCTTTCGTTTCCTTTCTTCCTATGAACACTGGAAAAAATATCTTGGAATTTTTGCGCTGTAATTTCCACCTTCTCCTTGTTTCATTTTAATACATGATTTTTAATAACCCAGTTTGATTCTTCTCACATTTAGGCTACCAAATTTCTAACACTCATGCCACCAGAGGCTCAGACAAGGCCCCTTTCACTAGAGAAATTAAATAGGCCTCTTAGGAAAATCTGACTGCTGGTTTTTCAAAACAATGCCCCTGGCAGCAGGAAGCTTTTAAAAGTGGTGTTTGTCCTGATCCTTCTTATTCTAATGGCAGTTAGATATACTTCTTTATATGGGGAAATTACAGAGTTAGAAAACATCCAAATAGTCCTGGGTGAAACCCCACCTTCAAGCCTAAAACAGCATAAAGACTGAAAAATCAGACTGCTTCTCCTGGATGAAGCCACCCTTTTTTCAACTGATTCTGAATAATGTCCACCTCCACAATGGGGGAAGTGATTGGAGCCATGGAGCCATGGAGTGTTCACTCTTGTGCAAGGAGGAGACTGGTCTCTGAAGTTCTTGTGTGATAGTTTAGTGTTAATCTGTCTGGGAGGTGGGGCCTCCTCGTAGGACTTCCACTCACTTTGTTGACAGTTTATGTGTTCTTCTTTTGATCTTTTTACCCAATCAACTCTACTCCTCATCCTTCAGAGTATCCCTGAGCCTCATCTTTCATAGTCATGTGAGAAGAACCCAATTTTGCTGAAGTAAGGAGAAAGCTCTGCAAAATGAGGATTGTGAAACCTCATTTATGGTAAGCTGAGTATAAGCATGTGGATTTCTTTCTGGCTTCTCTTATTGGTTTCAACAATTATTTTTCTGTCTTTATGCCAGCACCACACAATTTTGATTAATGGAACTTTGCAATATGTTTGGAAATATAAAACAATTATTCCTCTGAGTTTTTTTTTTTTCAGGTTGTTTTGTTATTTGTGGGTTTTTGAGTGTTTATAAGGCAATATTTGTTGGCTCATTCTGGTAAACCCAGAACTTTGGGAAGCCAAGTTAGGTAGATTGCTTGAGCCCAGGAGTTTGAGACCAGCCTGGGAAATATGGTGAAACCCTGTCTCTAAAAAAAAAAAAAAAAAAAAAAATACAAAAAATTTCTGAGCTTACTGGCATGCATCCGCAGTTTCAGCACTTGTGAGGCTGAGGTGGGAGAATCAATTGAGCTTTAGACATCAAGGATACAGTGAGCAATGATTATGACACTGTACACCAACCTGAGTGACACAGGTAAATATTGATTCAGACATTTTATCATAGTTTAGTATTTCTGCAAAAATTATCATTTTTAAAGAGATCTCACTGATCTGTAGGTCACTTTATATACCATTAACATCTAAAAACTTGCATGTTCTAACTCTTGAAAAATAGTATGATAAAGATTATGTCTATTTTTCAAATACATGCAAACATGCTGGATTTGTTTTAACTTCCAGTTATATTTTATTATAGTCAGAAATAATATTTTTTGTGATTACCATCTGTTTAAATATGCTAAAACTAGCATACTACCTTAGTAGTTTCCCTATTTTAGAAAAGGTGTCATATGAAATTAGTAGTAGTATGTATTATGCTATTGTTGGGTAAAGTGTTTTGTAGATTAACTTAACATCTCATTTCTCTATTTAGCATTTTTATTTCTTTGTGCCTTTGTCTTTATCTTTATTTTGTTTCTCTTTATTTTTTATTTTTTTTCATATTTTCTGTTAATTTAATTTCTATTTTTTGTCATTACATTCTCTTCATCTCCAATATACTCCAACTTGTATCTTCTTTGTAGCAGTTTATTTAATTTTATACTGTTACTTTTATTTATTTCTATGCATATTCCTTCATATTATCTTTTTTATTTTTTAATTTTTGTTTTTTTCTTTCTTCTGAAAATTTTTACTGCTAAGATCCCTGGGCATATCATCCATTGTTACAGGCCCATCTAGCGTTCAGTGTCATTGGTCATTTCTGCTGCTTTCAGAGGGCCCCTGCAAGCCTCAGTGTTGCTAGGCCTAAGCCCTGACTGCCTCTTTGTTTGTGTCCCAATGGATCCCCCAGACATAATCCAGGGTCCTGACTGCTCTTTCTTTTTTCCCAGAACAGGGTCACACCCACTCCACTCCACATCAGGGCATATCTAGACGATAAATGTGTCTTTATGTTTTTAAAAAAAGAATTTTTTTTTTTTGGACAGAGACTTGCTTTGTCATTCAGGCTGGAGTGCAGTGGCACGATCTCTGTTCAATGCAACCTCTGCCTCGTGGATTCAAATGATTCTCCTGCCTCAGCCTCCCAAGTAGCTTGGATTACAAGTGCCTGTCATTTTTAAAATTTTTAGTAGAGATGTTGCTTCACCATATTTGCCAGGCTTGTTTTGAACTCTTGACTTCAAGTGATCCACCCTTCTCAGCTTCCAAAAGTGCTGGGATTACAGTTGTGAGCCACCACTCCTGGTTGAATTTTTTTTTAAATATATGTTAACTTGACATATAACTGATTTATTATGAAAATATCAGCTTTATTGGTAGATATACATGCAAATTTGTGCAAAAATGCTAATGATATTAGGAGATGACATTTCTACATTTTATCTGATGATTTCATGGCATTGCTATTTTACTTTTTCTGGTCTTTATATTTTCAATGGGAAAATCCTCAGTGAAGACTCCTCAGTATGATAAAAAAAATGTTGTTTAATTGATCATTGATAGATGCAGTGAGTTAACTTCTGGTTTTTACTCAGAGCTCTTACAGCTAGGATTAAAAACTCTTGGTTATCAACTCACATGATAAGGAGTTATACTATGCTGTCCTCTTCTATACATTTGTCTACTGTCACAACTTTTTGAACTTGCTAAGGGAAATTGAGGGAAATTGTTTCCCTCAGACCTACTCATTTCCCTTTCGTAAGTTTTAAGGTGGTGCATTGTTTAGATTTCTTATAAGCTCATAATCACAGAGGCCATATTTGTCAACAGAAAGCTTTCTTGCTTCAGGATTAAGTAAAGGTGTTTAACGATCATGGCTTATGATTCCTCCAGAGGCAAAATGGAGCTTAAAAACCATTACTGAAGTAAAAAAGTAATAAAAGAAGTTGAGGGCTGCCCAGATGATAAAGAAAAAATGTTCTCTTTTACTTCCCAAGTGGTCACTGCTTATTTTGGCATTAATCTTGCTTCTGACCATGATGTGTTTCCTACTGATCTTTCTTGGTATTCCACTGATTGTGCATCTACACAAAGAGGCCTGGATGAGAGTAGTAAAAAGAACAATGGCATCCTTCTATAGCTGATGCCTTGGTGAGCTGTGAAGCACATTGAGCCGAGTCTGAATCCTTCCTCACTATGGGGTAAGTTGTATCAAACTCAACACCGACTGAAATGGCACAAGGATCAGGATGTCAAAGAAGAGACTCAGAACCAGTACATGAGATATGGACTTTTAGTGGAAACTTCTATAGAGGGCAGAAAGTACAGTGTCAGTGGGCTTAACTGAATAACTATGCCCACTTGCAAAAAGCCTGCAGTTCATATAGCCTTTTTATTTGGCACTTTTTCCCTGAACAAACTTTCACCTGTCAGCCTTCATTTAACAAAAATGGAATAGCCTCAATTCCATGTGTGGCCTGTGTTCCATGTCACATGATGAGACAGAACAGATGCTCAGACATTAGTTATAGATAAATAGTTATCTCCAGGTTGACCACAGCTAGATTTTTTAGCAATGGAACTATGAACAATCAGAAGCATTTGTTTATACAGGGTCAGTATTCAGGTATTCCCAAGTCAACACTGTCAGTTTTGTCCATCATACAGGCTGGTTCAGGCTGTGGAGTTTCTTCCTCCTGAGATTCTAGATTCAAAATTGTTTTTGCTTTTACTTGAATGTTTGGGTTGACAGGAGTTTATCTAAAAAGACTGATGTCTGTCAATATTTCAGGTACAGTTGTATAAGTTAATGCAATGAATTCTTAGTTGGTAAGAGCCTCTTTCTGTTACAGGTGTGACTGTGTGTTTACAGGTTGCTGAGGTGACCTCCAGATTTTCATTGGACTGTGACATTCTGGAGCCCCAATTCCACTATTTTCCATGGTGGGATATGCTGAACCAGACCCTGAAATTGTGGTTCAGTGTGACCAGGCTGAGATTGCCCTTTAAAAGAAAGAACTGCAAGGTTGGTGTCTTATTTTCTTTGTCATTCCAGTGTATCTTTTGATAATGAGACCAGAAAAGAGTATTTTGGTATGGAGACCAGAAAAGAGTGAGTATGTGACAGCTCTCCTCATAGAGTGATACTATTTATTCATGACTCTTAAGTGTCAAGAAAGGTTGAGAGAACTCTTTTCCTGGCACAGCCTGAGTAGGCTAGAGCTCTGTGACCCTTAATGATTAGGTCATGTGTTCTTCACAGAAATTAAAAAAAAAAAAAAAACAGGATATAGGGAGTAGATAAATGGTTGGTACAAATAACAAGTTGCAGGTGAAATAATTGGAGGCAGGAAGAGAATGGGATCTGCTTGCAACAGTAGACATACTGCCTAGGTGCAGCTGCATACTGCCTAGGTGCAGCTGAACAGTCATGTCAGTTCTCTGATTTGAGCCTTGTGTCTTGGAATTAACAGGTCCACTTCTGCTCTGGCCTGAGTGCTAAACTTTTTTGTTCTAGAATCAAATATGAATTCTGGACTCTGGAATTTCAGTTGGGTTTCACAGGCCAGTGGATTAAGGAGGCCCAAATCAGCCCACAAAAGGGGCTGTGGATGGCTCTACCACAAATGACTGGTTGCTTTTGTGCCCACACTCATGAAGAAGAGGCATCTTCTTCCTCAAGGCAAGCTCAGGGAGCTCTGAAGCTTACAGATGCCAGTGAAGAAAAAAGGTAATGTCTCAGGCCAGTACTTTTGCCTCTCCTGACTTGTGGCTTTGGAGGCTCGATTTGCTCATCCAAAAATGGGCAATAAAGGCCCTTCAGTGACTGACTGCTTACTGCACATTTACCAGGCCACTGCAGAGTGCCCACCCTGCAGCTCCAGGTATATCCTGTGCTTCAAAAAGCTGGAGAACCTCTGGGCTGAGTTAACAGCCCTGAGAGGGTTCTCCCACTCTGGAACCACTCCTGCCCACCCCTTTATGTCCACATGACAGCTGAGCATGTCTGCTATATGCCAACCTTATTTTCTGCTTTTGCCAAGCCCAGGGCTTCACTGATTGGCTAGGGAAACGTACTCACTGAAGCCCAGGTGAACTATCTATACTTCCTCCAATGCACAGCCTCATGCAGGTGCCACCCAGGTTTTCTTTTAGAGTGTAATCTTAGGGGGTTAGAAGGCACTAACTTATTGACCAATTAATCTGCTCTAACTTATTGACTAATAAATCAATGTTACTTAATATGAAAAGATGGGTGTGGGCCTTGATATTCTTAATCTCCTTCCTCTAGTGGGACTGCATTGGGGGTTGTCATCCTGATTTCTTTTTGGAAAAAGCTAGCAAGTGAGGTGGGACTCAAGGTCCAGGAACAGGACAGAACTCCTAGGCTGGCCTCCCACAGGGCCTTCTGAGGTCCCTGCAGGTAGGAGGCCTTAGTGGAGGTCCAGCTCCCTTTTCTAGGATGGTGAATATAGACCCTTCCTGTACCACCAAGGAGGGCCTACTCTTTCTACAAATTGCAATCTCTGGTTTCTAAGAGGTGAGATTGTGTGTGTGTGTGTGAGAGAGTGTGTGTGTGTGTGGACATGGCCTTCTGCTTCATTTCCAGAAGTTGTTTCCCTAGAAGAAATTCCTAGGGAATCTTGGGACTATGCTGGAGTTTGTCATACTGCCAAAGTCATTAAGAGTGTCTCAAGACTATAATTAATAGTGTTTTCTGTGCATTATTTTGTCAAAGTTACTTTTGCCAAATAATGTGTAAAAAAATAGTTGTTTATCCTTTACATTATTTTAATTAGGTCATCAAACAAACCTTTTATTTTCTTCAAATTTATTTTCATCACAATCATTTAATTTTTGTTTTCTTCTTTGTTCAAATTGTTACCTGATTTAGAGCCAAATATTTAAAGAATGTGATACACAAATACTAAAAAGTGACAACAATGTATTTGAGATGTAATTACATTTCTTAAATTAGTAAATAATTTCAATAAACTTAGTTTGCTACTTATATAAATTATATTTCATCTTATCCTCAATCTTAAAAAAAATTACCTAAGTATACAATTCAAAATTGAGGAATGATTTAAATAGGCAACTTAAAAATATTTTATTGGACATGTTGAGTAGTTTAATTCTCAAATATTTTATCATAGAAATCAATACACTTGACAATTGATATTCATTGTATCTATATAAGTGACATTATAAACATGCTTTTATAGTTTCCAAAATTTTAGAAGAAAAAAATCTATTCTTGTCTTCATAAGTAAAACTTTAAGATTACTGCAATGAGATTATGTTTACTGGCTAAATTACCCACAAAAAACTGAAACAGATTAATTTACTTACTCTTTATCTTTCAGTATCTGATAATGAACAGATTTTAAGATGCTCAGAATCTCCTTCAGTATAGAAATAAAGCCAAACAACTCTTCTGAAAGAATTATTAAAAATATACAGAAAAAACTGATTATTTATAATATTAAAAAAATTACCCAATTCATAATTCAAAAAATATCGCTCATACTGAGTTTTACTACTGGCAGAAGTCAGGTTTTCTTAATGACCTGACACAACATAACCACTCTTTATATATTATCTAATTGCCCAAAATCTACCCAGAACTGAAGGCTAATTCTGCCAGTTCCTAAAAAGACAGTTTTCAGACACACAGACCATTTTCATTTAAGCTTGTTGCCTACATCAACCTTCCAGTAATGTCTGTCAGAACTACACTTCTAAGAGCCCAGGCCAGTAGGGCAGAAATAAAGACTCCTTCGGTTATAACAAATATTTGGTTTTGTTCTTCCATATCACACAGTATTTCTATCCTCAGAGACAGTAAGTTGAGGATGTGCTGTGTCAAGATCTAAAATCAAGGCCAGGAGTACTGGCTCATGTCTGTAATGTTAGCATTTTAGTGTGCCAAGGTGGACAGATCACAAGGTTAGGAGATCAAGAACATCTTGCCTAAAATGGTGAAACCTCATCTCTACTAAAAATACAAAGAATTAGCTGGGCTTGGTGGAGAGTGCCTGTATTCTCAGCTACTCGGCACGCTGAGTCAGGAGAATCAAACCCGGGAGACAGAGGTTGCAGATCATACCACTGCACTACAGCCTGGGTGACAGACGGAGACTCCATCTCAAAGGAAAAACAAAAAAAAAATTAAAAAAAAAACCTAGAGTTAAATGTGAGAAAAATGGAATGATAATTCTGTCTAAGCCAGAATACGGAGGGGGAAGACTAATACCATGTTTTTTTAATCTAAATGAAAAGAGTTCAGGGAATTTTAGGTTTCAATATCTGTAGTGAATACCCTTAACATGTGTCAGCCATTGCAGATTTGACTGCATAGACTTGCCATCTGCCCTCCTCAGTAAATGTTTAAATGTATAAACATAAACCAAAAAAAATTACAAGTTTTTTATTCAATGATGCTCTCTTCTTGTGAACAATTAATGTCATTTCTTTACTACAGCTATTGTTAATTTTTCACCTGAGACAACAGGCTAATTTCAGAAAGAATATCTATTTCTAATTATGTGGGTACTACTACATAGCTAATTTTATTTTTTTTACTTCATGTATATGCCAAAAAGACTGTATGACTTATAAAACATTCAACTGTTCACTTGAATGAATTGGTCCTTTACATTTAATAAACTAATTTATATAAATTTTATAAAATAAAATGAATTATAACTAACCAAAAATATGGATTAATAGGATTTTTAATTGAAACAACTTATAAAATGTATTAAATAAATAACATACAATAATACACGCACTATGAAATTACTCATATATGAAAATTATTTTGTAAACACCATTAAATTTTATTAAAGCTATTTTCATAATCTGTGAGGAAATTATACAAATAATGTTTTATAAAATTAGACAAACACCAAATTGTGTACTATATTTATGGTTAACAACATGCAAACTGATATAAAAAAAAAATTTTCACAAGATGTTTCTAAGCCAGCAGCAATAACATTTTAGATAAATAAATTTAATACAAAGCAGATAAAACAAATTTGCTTTCAAAATCTTTGAAGATTTTGGTTTGCTGGTAATTTATCAATGCTTGTAAAATTGTTTCATTATAATATTTTTCTTTTCTTGTAAAATTAGGTACACGATCATAAAAAAAATGATTATTCTCTATAAATCTGTTACACCTAAAGTTCATTTTACAGTGATAGATTTGTATATTTAAATCCATGTAAACCAAAACTGAAAGTGTCTATATGTTTAGCAGACCAGAGAAGTCATATTTCCAAAAAAATATGGGATAAAATTTTGTAAATAGTTGTTCAGAATCCCGAAACATATATTTTCATTATATTCATAATCTTCATTACAACCATCATAATAATCTGTAGTTACAAGAAAAACAAAAATGTAAGTGGTAGAAACCATATTCTCCACATTATTTTCAGTTAAAGACCATGACAAAGTAATCACTAGAGATGTTATTCCACTGTCATCCAATAGTACATTGTTACCATATATTACCTACAACCTTGGGTAAAATGGGATAAGTTAACATCAGTGGCAAGATACATATTCAATGTTAAATAGCCTTAACACAGTAATAACAATTTTGATTTATTAAAACAAATTAAGTTCACACTTGTCATTAAAAAGGCATTTTTAAATTCACTGTGTTTTAATTACCTTAATTTGCAAATGGTAAAGAAATTTCCTTCTAAAATTCATATTGTTTCTCTTACTGTGTATAACATTAACATGATCACTTATCACACTCCTGTCATCCTGACACTTATAATATTGCTGCAAACCAACCAGTAAGTGACATTTCTACTTAGATTTTCTTAGTGTATCTTAGATTTCAGTTTCCTTAATCTCCCATTGAAAACAACATAAATTTGTCTATGTAATATAGAAAACCTCTCATAACTCTGATACAGCAACCATTGACCATGTTCTTTCACATAAATTCTATAAATGAAGAGATCATCAAATGTATGAGTTAAATTACATCAATCATTGCTTTAAAAATTTACATTTTATTTTTTGTTTTTGTTTGAGACATAGTCTCACTCTGTTGCCAGGCTGGAGTGCAGTGGTGTCATCTCAGCTAACTGCAACCTTCACCTCCTGGGTTCAAGAGATCTTCCTGCCTCAGCCTCATATGTAGCTGGGACTAAAGGCATGCACCACTATGGCCAGCTAATTTTATTGTATTTTTAGCACAGATGGAGTTTCACCATGTTGGACAAGATGGTCTCGATTTCTTGACCTCTTGATCTGTCCTCAGCATTCCAAACTGCTGGGATTACAGGTGCGAGCCACAGGCCAGGCCTAATTTCTTTTAAAGTAGATAATTAGGTTTCTTTTAGAGAAAAGTAATCAAGATTGCCGACTAGAAGCTGTTAGACTGTGTAGTTCTCACAGAGAGAAATGCAAAATGTGCAGAAATACAGCACATTCAACTGAAACATCAGGTACTTGCATTGGGATCAATCAAAGAAACGATTTATCTAATGGAGAATGGAATAAAACAAGGCCAGAAAATGGGCCACCCAGGAGAAACATGAAGCCAAGGAAAATTCCCCACCCAGTAAATCAGTAATTGCATGTGTGGCCCTGGCAACCCGTGATTCTCTCACAGATCTTTGCAGCCCTCAGGTAACGAGATACCCTCATGAACCCCCTTCATCATGGCCTTCCGTTTAACACTCAAAGGATTCCAACCAACCACTGAAACAGAATTTCACCTTCTTGTGATAGAGCTACCAGAAAGAAAAGTGGGCCACCATCTTTGCTGCTTGTGCAAGTTAGCTATTCCAGCCTTCAGGCTTTGAAGAGCCTAAGCCAACTGGGAACAGAAAGAATCTCCTGCCACGGTACAGGTGCCCTAAAAAGAAGTGGCCAGACTGCCTGTTAAAGCAGGTCTACAATCTCATTCCTCCTCACTGGAAAGTGCTTTCCAACCAGCGTGTCCAGCTACCACCACTCGTGCTATTTGGTCGATGGAATTTTGAAACATATTTGGTATATATTTCCTGGAGAGAAGAGTGAGCTGCCACATTTACTGTTTGTGTGACTTAGCTGTTCCAGCCATCTGGCTTTTGAGAATCCAAATAAATTGAGTGTGAAAGTGTTACCTCTGTCCAGCAGAGCTGTCCTACAAAAATGTGGCTAAACTGCTTTTTAAGTAGGCCCCTAATCACATTATCCTCACTGGTTAAACTTTTCAACAGAAGTTTTTAACTACCTCCTGTATGTGTTTTTGTCCTGGAAACAGGTCTATACCTCCCTAGGATAGAGTGCCCAGAGAAAAGGGCATACTGCCATTGTTGCTGCTTTTCAGCATTTACTGGTGATAACTTCAGGTACTGGAAAATCTGAGGTGACGAACTGTAGTGGACACTCACCGTACTGCAGCAGCCCTTCAGAAAGTAGTCGGACTGTTACGTAAGTAGCTGTTCTCATATATTCTCACTGGGAAGGTTCTCTAGGACTGGGCCATTAGCCAATCATTGCCAGAGCTGTTGAGCCAGTAGCAAATTAGCAATTCCCTGGACAGAGACTACAGCACCAACTGAATATGTTTCTACCACTGCTTCTGCAGTAGATCTGTCCCTGCTTCCCTCAGGCTAATGAAAATTCCAAAAACTTAAGTGCATTATTCACACCTTAAACAAGCTGCAGTTTACCCAAGAAGAAGAGGCCAGTCCATCCTCCATGGATTTCACACATTCCTCACTGCTGCTCACCAGACAGTGAACCTCTAACTTGGCCAAAAACACAGCTCCTCCATCCCGGGCTGACTGCACTGAGGGGTTGCTGACCTACATCCTTCTGAGATGCAGCCCCCAGAAAAGAAGCAAAGAGGTGGGACAGCAAGCCACCTTATGTGGTGCCCAGTGGGTTTGTCACAAGAGCATCTGTATTAATGTGTGGGCAGTGATGGCCATTTCTCTAGGCTAAACTTTCTCTCATAAGAGGCTTTAGCCCTAGATAACCTGTTGGACCTAATTTCTGCAGGATGGTTTTGCAAATGAGAAGAAACTGCTCCAAGTGAGCACTTTTAAGTCTGCTGGTCTCTCCCAGGGTCCAAGTCTGGCTGCAGCTGCTTACAGTGCGGTCTCAGCTCCCCTAGAAGAGTAGTTTACCATACCATAGCATCTGCATTGGTGGGCCATGCCTCAGCCCTAAGTGCACCAGCAAGGCAGCCCCTATGACTGCACCAGCCCATATTTATATTCTCCATACTGCAGCTTCTCCAGAGACCATGGCAACTCCTGCCATTACTTTGGTGGCACATGTCTGCAAAGGTGGGTTTGACTTTCCTTGCCCAAGCAGCAAATGGGAATGCAGTATGCCCCTGCCACCCACAGCAGCTGCCATTATAGATGAAGTTTGGTGGGCAGAAAGCCACAACTCTGCCTTTGTGTTAACACTGTGAAGAGAAATGTGTATTCTCCCACACTCTGAACCATCACTGCTTTATTGGTGGGGTACAAAAAAGGCATCACGACATTCGTTGGCCAGCATCCTGTCCCAAGCTAACATCACCATTAGTGCAATGGCACACACAGTCTCCAGCAGGTAACTCCCAGTTCCCCTTCCAGCTTCTCTGCTCCTGCCAGTAAGGTAAATGTGCAAAGACAGGCAGAAAACCCATATCCACTAGCACTTTGCTGCAGCTGTGGCAGGCTAGTCATACAGAGTGATGGACTCCAAATATCAAGGAGCCACAGAAGACAGCTGGAAAAAAATACAACTGCCCAAGAGCACGCAGCCTCTGAGTTGTGAGCTGAGCATTGCCAAACACACCACCAAAAAACAAACAAATAAAAATCTTCCAGGAACAAAGGCTATTGGCTTAATCCACCTTATACCACAGTTAAATATTATAGACAATTGAATAGGATAAAAAAATACTCCATTCAAAGATCAGCAGCCTCAAAGTTATGCCCACAAAGATTAGGCAAAAATCACTGCAAAAATGTTGAAAACACAAAAAGCTACAGTGACTTCTTTTATGCAAATGACCAAATTACATAACTTGGTCATGACAGAAGCCCAAAGATGACAGAAGGAGAATTCAGAATATGGATAGAAATAAACTTTATTGAGCTACAAATGTAAGTTGAAACCCAATGCAATGAAGGGAAAAGAATTGCAGGAATTGCTAGAGAAAGCAGCCAATCAGGAGGAAGATGTGGTCAACTGGATAGAGCTAAAAAACAAAATACAAAAACTTTATAATGTAATCACAACTATTAACAGAAAAACAGGCCATGTAGTGAAAAGAATCTCAAAGTTTCAAGACTGGAAACAGACAAAAATAGTAAAAAAGAATAAAGAGGAATGAACAAAGTCTCTAAGAAATACAGGATTATGTAATGAAACCAAATCTATGATTAAAAAGGGTGCCTGAAGAGATGGGAAGAATGAAAGCAACTTGAAATACATATTTCCAGATATTAACCAACAACAAATCTTTCAGCTGAAATCCTACAAGTCAAAAGAAACTTGTGGCCAATATTCTGCATTCTTAAAAAAAAGAATTCCAAACCAGAATTTTATATCTTACCAAAGTAAGCTTCAAAAGTAAATAATAAATATAATCATATTCAGATAAGCAAACCTGAGGAAATCTATTACCACAAGACCTGCCTTACAAGAGCTTCTGAAGAAAGCATTAAATAAGAGACTATTAGTAGTCACTACAAAGAAAATACACTAAAGTACATAAATAGCTGGCACTTTAAAACAACTACATAAAAGTGCAAAATAGCCAGCTAAGATCATAGTGACAGAATCAAATCCACACTCATAAATAGTAATGTTAAATGTAAATGGGCTAAATGCCCCAATTGAAAAACAGAGTGGCAAGTTGAATGCAGATTTAATATCTAATGGTATATTGTAATCTACACACCCATCTAAAATAAGGTCAAAATAAAGGGGAAAAAAAAATTCTACCAAGCAAATAGCATTAAAAAAGCAAGGGTTGCAATTATAGTTTCTTGCACAACAGGCTTTTAGTTAACATTGATTAAAAAAAGACAAAAAAGAATATTCCATAAGAGTAAAGTGCTATATATACATCCAACACAAAAGCATCCAGATTATAAAGCAAGTTCTTAGAGACCCTCCAAGATGTCAAATTAAATGGTCTTAAAAAGTCATTACCTTTATATTGCATTTGTTCAGTATAAAATCTCTGCTGTTGAACACAATATGAGGATTTGTTAAAGGTCCACTTTTTTAACACTTGTGGACCTTCTCTCTCGTATGAATTATCTTACGTCTAATGAGCTGTGAAAACAAGTTCAATGTTTTGCCACATTTTTCACATTTGTAGGCTTTCCCTCCAGTTTGAATTTTCTTATGATTAGTAACGTTTGAGAAGCACTTAAAGGCTTTTCCACATTCTTCACATTTGTAGGGTTTACCTCTAGTATGATTTCTCTTGTGTTTAAAGAAGGGTTGAGGAGGAGGTAAAGGTTTGCCACATTCTTTGTATTTGTAGGGTTTCTCTCTAGTATGAACTCTCTTTTGTTCAGTAAGGCTTGAAAACTTTTTAAAGGCTTTGTCACATTCTTTACATTTGTAGCATTTCTCTGCAATATGAATTTTTTTTCGAGTAAAATCTGAGAACAACCTACAATCTTTGCCACATTCTTCACATTTGTAGCATTTCTCTCCACTAAAATTTTTTTATGCTCACTGAAGATTGAGCACATCTCTAAAGCTTTGCCACATTTATTACACTGACAAGTTTTGCTATGGGTAGTTGATAAACATTGATGAAATCCATTAAACTGCTTTTCTGCCCCTTGCAATTACCCACACTTTGGTAGTCTTTCTTTAAATGAAAATCAGTAAAGTCACAGAATCACTTTTTGGAATTAATCTTTCTTTTGTGCTCTGTCAATATCTCTGCAGTTAAATGAAAAGAGCCAGCTGAAAACAAAAGACAAAATTTCTCCCTCATTAGACATAGGTGAGTACATTTTACAAATGTGTAATTATACAAAGCACATTGACAAAGTGACAATAGAATTCCATAGGCCCTAATTCCTTTATAGACATATAAATTTAACAGTAATATACTTACCAAAATGCCTTTGTGAGAAGTCTAAGAATCAGTTAAATATTTGCAGCACCCCAAGTGAGCAAAATGCCAGGAACACATAGAAGTGTAACAAAACTATTCTATATTTACACACTATGGACCTTTTTTATCCTGTGAAAAATGTAGAGACTGATAACTCCTGTCTTACCCTCCAAAAATAAATAAAATAGTGGCAACTTTGTCCATGCTTCTGTCTTTCTGAGACCTTATCAAAGACTAATTTGTATATTCCACAACAGTGTTGAAAGGAAAGGTGGTATACTTTGACAGTTTTGGGCAGTTGTGGCTAAAGACAAATGACTGTTAAAAGAAAAACACTTCAGTATCATAGACAGATGATGGGCATCCAGCTGACTGTAGGATCTCAATGAAAAACATGGGGAATTACTGGGAGCATTGGCTCACACCTGTAATTCTAGCACTTTCGAGGCTGAGGAGGGTGGATCACCTGAGGTCAAAAGTTCAAGACCAGCCAGGTCAACATGGTGAAACCCTGTCTCTACTGAAAATACAAAAGTTAGCCACATGTGGTGGCAGACACCAATAATCCAAGCTCTTAAGTAGGCAGAGGCAGGAGAATTGCTTGAACCTGGGATGCAGAGGTTGCAGTCAGCCGAGTTTATGCCATTGCACTCCAGCCTGGGCAACAACAGCGAAACTCCAACTGTAAAATAAAAAAAATAAAAAAAATAGAAGAAAGAAGAAAAAAAGAAAAAAACATGGGGGAATCTTTTTAAGAAACAAACAAACAAAAAACAGAGAAAGCATCCAAAGAACAGGCTTGAGAGACTCTAGCCTAATAAGTTGGTATGATATTCACCCAGACAATGCCACTTAATAGAGATTTTGAAATGCTGCTTTTTATTATACGAATTGCAACCTAAGAAAACAACATGTACAAAACATCAAGATAATATGGCTCAAAGATAAAAATGAATATCCAGAAATCAAGTATAAGAAAATGGAGATGTAAAAATTACCAGAGGCAATTTGGATTAAAGTCTAGGTTTATTTTTAAAAAGAAATAAATAAATTACACTAAAATTTAAAATCACCATCTCAATGATGTTAATCAGTAAAATGGAAATAAAGAAAAAAATAAAAAAAAGAAATGAAACCAACAAAAAGATAAAAATCCCCAAAGAAATAAAATTTGTGGAGTAGAAGTACAAAAACAGGCTAATTTGAACTTCAACATTAGTAAAAAATTTTAAGAAAATCAAGAAGCTCAGCAAATTTTAACTAACGTTAATAGAAAGATATTTCTAATGGGCAAAATATAAGCAATGTTGTGAAAGTCACAGACAAGAAGATAATCTGGAATTAAGGAAGAAAAAGTAGATGTGTATGTATGCTTCTGCAAGATTACTATAAATTTATGAACGTCAATCTTTTGGGCATGAAGTGTATAAGATGATGTAGTTAAAACACTGAAAAGAAAAAGCCTAAGCAAGAATACTACAGCCGACAAAAGTCGCCATCCAAATGAAAAAACAAATCTGACTATACTGTAATCTGTATCAAGATCTAACTATTTAGAAGAGGTAACTATTTATTTGGTTGAAAACTCTTATATTTTCTATAATATATTTTAAGTCAAAATTCACAAGAGACAATGTAGGACATTCAAATAAAGTAAGAGGTTTCATTCACTGAACACCTATAAAGACAGTTCTTCCAAACACAGAAACCAAACATTGACAGAATTGAATGAAAAATAGGCAGCTATATAATAATGGATGTATACATCAATATCCCACTTTCAGTAATAAATAAAGCAAGACAGAATATTAATAAAGGAACAAAAAACTGGAATGCACTATACAATAATTACACTTAACAAATGTATGCAGACAACAGAATAGATATTCTTTTCAATAGCTCATAAAACATTTTCCTAGATGTATGATCTGTGACACCACAAACGAAGCCTTAATAATTTTTGGTAGAAATTTTACAGAAAATTATTTATAGCACAGGTTGAATGAAACTAGAATTCAATAACAAAAGAAAAGCAGAAAAACCCCAAAAATATAAAAAATAAGCAACACTGTATTTATTTATTTATTTATTTTATTTATTTTTTTGACTTAGTATCACTCTGAAGCTTGGCTAGAGTCCAGTGGCACAATCTCAGTTCCACAGCAATCTTCACCTTTTGGGTTCAAGTGATTATCCTGATTCGGCCTCCAGAGTAGCTATGACTACAGGCATGCAACACCAAGCCCAGCAATTTTTTTGTATTTTAGTAGAGATGGGGTTTCATTATGTTGTCCAGTACCATCTGTATCTCCTGATCTCACTATGCACTCTAGTTGGCCTCCAAAAGTGCTGGGTTTACAGGCATGAGTCACTGCACCCAGCCAACAACGCACTTTTAAGCATGCTGTTTTTCTAGGGTTGGAAGATAAAATATTGTGAAGATGTCCATGCTGCTTAAAGTGACCCAAACCTGGAACACACACTTTTTCAATTTTTAATTTTACTTTTCCAGAATAGAAAAAACCCACAAATTACATAAGATTTCAAGAAGCCATGAAAAGCCCAACAATCTTAAAAAAAAAAAAAAAAAAAGAAAAATATTGGAAGCATTACACAGCAATTCCCAAACACTAAGCAAACCTACAGTAACAAAGGACTTTGCTACCAGTATAATGGTAGAACACAAAAGTAATGAAATAAAATGCAGCACAGATATAAACTCTTGAATAGACAGGAGAGACATAATACCTAGGTTTTTCATTCAGCCATATGTCACAATTCCTTCAATAAGCAAGACCCAGACAGGAGATCAGAGTTACATTACATAGATGCTAGTTTCAGTGATATTTCAAAATGTCCTCTGGGTGAAGGGCACAGGCTAGAGAGACACATCACCTACCTGAAAGGCCCAGAAATATGTAATAGTACCCCCTATTGACAGGACCCAGGCAGAAGAGTCACGTTATTATGATTCTGACCTAACAATATGTAACAATGAACCCATGGGAAGGAATATGAGCCAAAAAGTCTCAACACCTGGGTACTAGGATGAGTCATATGACCCAATCTCCACATCTTTGAGTGTGACAGCTTTAACTTTCACTTGAGCATGTATATAAGAGTCAGAATCTTGCATGTGTTGCAGGACACTATATAACACTGTCTACAGGAGCTGAGGGTTTTATAAACCTGCATGAGAGTTGCAAAGTTCTCTGAGGCCTACATGCTCCTATAGACTCACAGTCCTACATATTGCTCCAAACTCAGGTTTGATAGCCAACATCTTTCCTACAGGCAGGGTTAAGAAAAAAGATCCATTATTATGCCAGTGATCTGGATCCACAAATGAGTTACCATCCTAATTCTTGTCAGATTAAAATATAAAAGTCAAACCTCCAACTTTGTGCTGTATTCCTTTGTTAGACTCAGGACCTCAACATTGGGCATTGTAAATGTTGGATGATGACAACTTTTAATTTCACCTAAGTATGCAAACATGAGTCCCAATCTGAACTTTTTGGTGGACCCTGTTAGGAAACACTCTACCACCAAGGAATTTGAAAAATATAAGTCAGTGTTGTAAGCTTCTGTAACATTGGTAGAAATATGTAACGCAGGACCTTACCTATTGCTCTAACCCTAATGATGTGAGATAAAATATCTCCTATTGGCTGAATCCCAACATAAGTTTGATCATCATGCCTGTCAGCTAAACAAAGTATATGTCATAATCCCATATGTGGGCAAATAACTAGGCAGGAGGGAAATGTCCTATATGCTGTACCAGGAAATATGTCAAAATACCTTCTCTAGGCAGGGTATAGGATATAAAGTCACATTAACTGGGTGCTGGACCCAGCAATATGACCCTATTCCACACGTGGAAAATAGCCAGCCAAGTTATGAGAGCCAAAACATCTAAATAATGGGCTGAAGCTATGTCAAAATACCTTCAGTGGCTCTAACACAGGCTGAAGAGTCATATCATAAGGATGCTGGGCTTAGCAATATGCAATATGCCGTAATTTCTTCTTTATGGAAAACACAGACAGGAGAGTAACATCATCAGGATGCTGGTCTGTGCAATTGGTAAAAATTCATTTTTTTGTGGGCATGGTTCAGAAACAAGAAGAGACTTACATATTCTGAGTGCTGGGATCAGCTATGTGCCAAAATCTTCTTATTGTGAGGCCCAGTCGAAAAATAGAGTCACATTTTTAGATTATGGGCTCAGAAATATGTCCAAATGTTTCCACTGGGTAGGCCTCATTGAGATGAGGAAAGTCATATCACCTAGGTGCTTCCCTTCAAATATGAACAATGTAACATGTTTGCAGAAATCATGAAGAAGAACCACATCACTTGGGTGCTGGGTCCTGAGATATGTCATAAGGCCTTCTTAGAATATCACCAAGCAAAGAGGGTAACATAAAATTTGTGCAGATTCTCTGTTTATTCCACAATGTTCCATGAGGGTAGGTCCCAGAGAGGGAGTCACTTCAACCAGGTGACAGCCCAATAGACATGTTACAATGTCCTCTGTGAAGCATAGCCCTGGCTAAAAAGTACCCTCACCTGTGTGTCTGGCCTAGAAATATGTCACTCTCAAAGTTGGCAGGGCCCAAGCAGGAGAACCACATAACCTAGGTGATAGGCCCAGAGATATGTCACAATGTCCTACTTTCAGGATGTCTCTGGCGAAAGAGTATCCTCACATGCTGGATTGGCCTTGCAGTATGTCATTATCCTTCTTTTGGGCAGGGCTCACTCCAGAGATGAGAGTTACATCACCTATGAGGTGGACACAGAAATATGACATGGTAATTTTGATGGACATGGCACTGGCAAGAATGTAACACCACCTAGCTGCTAGATCCAGTGATATGTCACAACACTCACTGAGAGAAGTGCCCAGGTAAGAGAGCCACATCCCCTTGAGGTTGACCTAGGTAGATATCACAATTTCATATATAAACTCAGACCATTCTGGAAAGTCAAACTACGCAAGTGCTTGACAAATATGTATATCATAATAACACTGCAGAAAATGTCAAAGGGGAGATTTAACAATACCACACGTGTTCTGTTTTTATGTGTGACAGTTGGCTTCATCCATGTGAAATGATGATGGTTTTGTCAGCTGGGTTTGCATATAAGACTCACAATTTTGCCTGTGTGCTGAGTGCTACATTGGCTCTGCTTATATAACCCAAAGACTTTATAAAGTATGTGTGAGTGTTGTAATCTTTTGTGACCTTTGTAAAAGAAAGTGATCCGATCCATGACATCACAGATGTCACTACACCTAGTTATAGGACCCTAAATATTCTGTATTTGCTGAGTTCACATATAAGAGTCATTATCATTTCTGTGAGCCATGCCTAGGTATATGTAACAATTCCATGTGTGGTTATGAAGCAGGCACAACAGCCTCATCATCTAAATTCTGGGCCTAAAATATTTCAATATTCTCTTTGTAGGCAGGGTCCTGTCAGAAATGTCACATAAGTTGTGTGCTAGGTCCAGGTCTGTGGCACAATGTCTCTTGTGGGCAGTGTCCAGGCAGAAGAGGAGAATACTATCGCCTAAATGATGGGCTGAAATATATGTCAAAATGCTGCCTGTTGACAGAGCCCAGGAAAGAGAGTCACATAGTTTGGATGCAGTGTTTATAAATGTTACAATTATCAAAGGAAGCAGGATACAGGCAGGAGAGGAGTCATGTAACCTAGATGGTGTGTTCAGAAATATGTTGCAATCCCCCGTGAAGACATTGTTAGGATAACACAATAAAGTCACCAAGTTACTTGGTCAGGTATTTGTCAAAATCTCATTTGTGGGCTATACCTAAGGAGAATTATTAAATCTATCCAGAGCTAGGCAAAGGCATGTGTCACAATTTCACTTGTGGAAAGATTTAAGAATTAGAGTCACCATCCTGCACATGTCCTGGCTCCAGTCATATGAGTTGTTATTAGGCTTTTGTTTTGGTCTAAGTTATATGGCATAATATCACCTGTGGCCAGAGATAAGGCAAGAAACTCATATCATCTACATGGGTGCTGGTGCAGTGAGACGTTACAGTCCACCTGGTGGACAAAGCCCCTGCAGAAGAGTCACATCACTTGGATGCTGGTTTCAGTGATATATAAAAACCATTCTCTGTGGGAAGGACTTTGGCATGAGAGGAGACTCACTTCATCTAGTCAATTGGCCTAGATATATGCCACAATGACCATTAACTGCAGGAATAAGGCTAAAGAGTGACCTCACCTTGGTGCTGTGCCCAGCAATATGTCACATGCGACCTGAGGTCAGGGAACAAGGAAAAGTGAAGAAACATCACCTTGGTACTGAGGGAAGTTATAGGTTACAATGCTTCCTATTGGCACCCTCCAAAAAAAATCACATCTTCTGGGTGCACTACCCTGTTATGTGTCACAAAGCTCTGTAACTGCAGGGCCAAGACAGTAGAAAGAAGTCACATCACTTACATGATGGACCTAAATATAAGACACAATTCTCTTTGTAGGCAGTTTTCAGGCAGGTAAATCACATCACCTGGGTGATGGTCCTAGTGATATATAAAAGTGCGCTTTGTAGGCAGAACCAAGGATGATGTTATGTATTGATTTGGGACTTGTTCCACATATGGCACAATTTCATCTGTGGTCTGGGCCTAGAAAAGTGCATCAAATTACCCATGTGCTGGGCAGAGTTACCTGACCCAATCTCACTTTCAGAAAGGTTCAGAAATAATTTTCAGTCCACACAAATCCTAGCTTCAGGTATGAGAATCAACACCTTCTATGAGTTGGGTCGAAGTACAGGACTCACAATCAGCAATGGGAAGATTGATATGTAAGAACCCCAATCCCACTTGAAGACTGTGTTCCAATAAGAGAGACACAACACCACAGTTCTGCTTAATCATGGTTGAAACATCATCAAACACCTGCGGATCAGATTCATGTATGAGAGTAACAATTTCAAGCTTTGATGGCTTATGTGAGTGAGATTTAATATCACATTGGTAGGATCTGTTTATGTGTGAAAAAAAATTGTGTCAGCTGGGTGTGCATCCAAGAGGCCCTGGTTTCTGGTTCTTGTTATGACACAATTTGGACCACTCAGGCTTTATATGATATGCCTGAAAGGGATACTTTTCTGTGTATTCTTACAGGTGAGTGATATAGGACTTTTCCTATGGCCGTAAGACTGGATATGAGAGTTGAAATACCTTCCCAGGCTGGGAGTAGTTATGAGAGTTATTATTATGCATATAAGCTGAATCCAGGTATATGTCACAATCTCACCTTTGGACAGAGACAAGACAGAAGAGTCCCATCATCTGGGCTCTGATCCAGGGATACATTTTAATCTCCTTCATAGGCAAGATCCAGTCCAAAGAGTCATGTCACCTGGGTACAGTCTTAAGTAATATGTCATTATGCCCACTGTAAATACAGTGTTGAAAAAGTAGTGGATAATCACACTCTCTTGGGATTGGCCTCAACAATATGTTATAATTTCCCCTCTTGGCTGAGTGCAGGACAAAGAGGAGAGTCACATCACCTAGATTTTACACTCAGTCATATGTCACACCTTCTTCAGTGGCAGGATGCTGCAGGAGAGGAGATTCACATTACCTAGATGCTTTCTCTAACAACATGTCACAGTGTCCTCTATGGGCATGGCACTGGCAGGAGAGATACACAACCTAGCTGATAGGCCTAAAGACATG